>NC_136430.1:62555000-63155000 GCF_052849685.1 Lactuca virosa | reverse complement strand
TAGCAGACATTTTAGTAAATTAGTGGAGTGGGTGACTTAGAGGATTCAGGATGATTCTGGAGGAAAGTATGGATAGGTGTGGAAGGTAGTATTGGACCCATACTACTGAAAGCACAGGATCCATACTGAATCGGGGAAAGTCTCGGAGAATCTAAGAAGCCTGGGGGAAAGGAATTCTTGATTATACTTTGATTGTGAGGATAGTTGCCTTGCGGGTTGAGGATGGGCACACATAAGGAAGGACCAAGGTTTGGTCCCGGCTCTGGTGGTGAGCCAGTTATGGGCAACACTGTCAGGGATTTTGAGTTCGTGTTGGACTAGGGGGATAGGAAGCGTTTTCCGCACTAGTGCCTACCGCTTAGAAGCTAGGGTTCGGTTCGCCTTGGATCTCTTGTATCTGGCGGCAAAGAGTTGTTGGGAATTGATGGTGCGACTTATGGTGCTTTCGGAATTGGAGACTATGTCTTGGTAGGAGTTTGTGGCCCGGGTTAGGGTAGAGGTTGCTCCAGCTATTGCAGTTCAGCCGTTGATGATTGAGCTGGTGATTGTGTCAGGGTGCGAGACCCTGAATGATATGGATCCCAGAGCCCGAGGGCGGAAGATCGGTTTGGAGTACCTCGAGAAGGGAGGTTCAGGTCATGAGAATTTAGTGGAGGGACTTGGGAAGAGGCCCAATACTTGGAGCAGCGTTTGAGAGGCCATCAAGGCTGGAGTCAGTGCAGTACGTGCGGGAAACCGTACGATGGAGTTTGTCGTTCCAGGGGTCTGGGTTGCTACGGGTGTAGCAGGGTTGGTCACGACAACAGGGATTGCCCACAGGGGGCAAGCCCGTTATATTCTCGTTGTGATCAGGTGGGCGATAAGGAGGCCGACTGTCTGATGATCAAGGAGGAGCAGTGACCGCACCTACTCCGGCTATTTTGAGAATCACCGACGGACAAGAGGGTAGGGCAGGAGCCCCAACAGAGAGGGATCACACTTCGCAGAATCAGACAGGAGAGGTTGGAGCCTCAGCAGGCGAGGGTGCGGGGTATGTACCTTTTTTCTTTTTCCAGCCTTACATGTATATGGTTTCTGTTATCTTGCATCAGCGTGAGTAAGCATATCGTAGGGTTGTTACCTCTGTTTGTGGTCGAGTTATATATATATATATATATATATATATATATATATATATATATATATATATATATATATATATATTCAGGAAGAGTTATACGCCATCTGCATACCATGGATCTTTGGTGGAGTAGCACGAGGTCGTCTCCTTATACATAGCAGACTCCTAGTATTCGAATATCATCTTGAGTGTAGTCGGGGTTGGTTCAAGGGCTTGCACAAAAGAACTATGACTAGGTTTCAGTAGCCTTAGGAAGTATGCTAGGAAGGTCTTTAGGGGTTGCCGAGGGAAGAGAGAGTTGTTGCTAAAGTTTTGGTTGGAGCATCCGTCCTTTGGACTTCGAGATCTAAGTGTGATATCAGTTTAACCATCGGGAGTCATTGATGTTCATTGGGATTCAAGAAGTGTTAGCCGGTTTTCAGGAGATGTGTTGTTTTAGGAAGGGTTACTTATGGTGCACTAGCTTTGGTAGGCACCGGTCATCAACAGATTGATCATTGGAACGTAATAAGGATTGGGAATCCTTCAATTTTCATGTGCCAAGCGGACTTAGTCGAATCTAAGTGGGGGAGAACCGTCCAGGTAGCCACGACAGAAGCAAGGGTGAAAATAGGATACGTTTCGCATCCCCTTCGGGGAAGGGAAGGCGGTCCTAGTGGTTGTCTGGATGTAGGATTTTGTAGGTTGGGAGTTCGGGAAACTCCCCAACATTTGGATCGCGTCTTCTTGACGTCAGATAACAGGCTTTGGGGGAGGGAACCAGGTTGGGTTCCAGTCAGTAATTGAGTTCAGTTTGGGAAGATAGACCGCGTGAGTGCTCGACGTTGAGATGTGTTCGGATTGGTAGATGAGCGATAGGGCTACGAGCCGTAAGACTGGGGGGAGGGGGGAGCCGTAGTATGACAAGTGTAGCATTCACTAGCATGCACTAGCAGCCGGATAGCATAGGAAGTGTTGTAAGACTACGGGGGAGCCGTAGCATTCACTAATGGTCAGTTAGGGTGAAAGTGTTGTAAGACTATGGGGGAGCCGTAGCATTCAACAGTCGTCAGATAGTATGGAAAGTGTTATAAGACTACGGGGGAGCCGTAGCATTCACAAGCGGTCATATACTGTGGAAAGTGTTGTAAGACTACGGGGGAGCCATTGCATTCACAAGCGGTCAGACAGTGTGGAAAATGTTGTAAGACAACGGGGGAGCCGTAGCATCCACAAGCGGTCAGATAGTGTGGGAAGTGACGTTAGACTGCGGAATAGCCGTAGCATTCACGGATTCTTTCAGATGACTTAGGCTAGGGTAGGCCAGTTCACAAGGTTGTGGGGAGGCCAAAGCGTAATTAGAATTAGGACCAGAGGTGATTGTTCGATCAGTTATCCATGGGCGAGCCCGGATGGTTATGGGAATTCAGGATGGAACTGGTAGTGACTGATGAGTCAAGGGTTTGGATCTTGAGTTGCAGGATCATGTGGATAGTAGTACGTGACACAGTAGGGCTACGACTGGGTAGTCCTGGTATTTGATCTCTTGGGAACCTGGTGGTTGGACCAGGTGCGAGACTGGTAGTATCGGGGATTGGCTAAGGGTAGTTATTTATCAATCAAGTAAGGGATGTCGGAAGTTATGGTGCATTATGCAAATGCAGATTCGTGGATCTCGTGGTAGGAGCGGAATATCGATTCATTTTGGGAAAGATCCCGAATCGGAGTTCGCGCGTGTTCAGTACAGGATTTCGTTATAGTGAGATGAGATTTGGGGTATCTATATGCCAAAGGAGACAATTGCGAGGTCCAAGGGTAATGGGTGGACTTAGTTGATAGTAGCCCAAGTTATTGTGATGTGTCTTGGGTCAGTCTTATCTGTGAAAGATCCACAACGTATTTGAAGTGAAGAAAAGATGGGTCGATGGAAACCAGGCGCGATGTAAGACTATAGTGGTTCCGGTAGCAGTCACTTTTCGTATTAGATTCTGTGGCGACAAGTTGTCGGGCTATTATGATTGGATGCGTCAGAAAGATTGATGGAGCCATGAATAGCAGTATAGCTAGGACAGTTATTGCTAGACGAGGTCTCTTTCGGAGGTCGCGTGGTGCGAGTGTGAGGTTGCTAGTCGGCTCAGCAACCGGACAGGAATCCGGTATTCTGAATGTAGGCGTTCGACATCCAGTTATTGTAAGTGGATTCATGTAGTTGGTAACACCGAGATAATCAGGATCGGAGAGAGTCTGGTGTGGTTGGGTCATGTTGCCTTTTGAAAGGCCATTGAATGATCGGGGGACGACGGTGTCTCTCGGGACGTCGGGTGTTGGTATTCGTTGGGTTCAGAACGGTTTGCCGATGATTGGTAAGAGTTGGATACTCACTGTTTTATCGAGGCTGAAGTACTCTCAGGGCTTCGACATGAGGGGTGACACCCGGTTCAGGAAGCTGGGCTGAAGGCCATGTATTGTGATTCGGTCAGAATTTGGCCCGGTTGAGCAAGGCGATGCATCGTGTAGGACTGTTGCAGAAGATCAGACAGATTCATAGTGCATACTATGTATCAGGCACGGAAGTGTTTGGACGACGAATCTACTGTACTTCCTTATAGTCGATATTCAGGCAAAGGAGCGTCTGAATCATGGGAGGAAGTTAGTGCTAGTTATCAAACAGAAAATGCAGGCCATGAGGAAGTAAGGTAGCAAGATTAGTGAAGGTGCAATGGGAATCAGTAGTCGGGTCATAGTAGGTAATGGAAGTCGCGGGCGTGGCTTGTGAGCAGCGGACGGAGGAGGAGATGAGGAAGCATTACCCAGACATGTGCATCAGCAGACTTTGGGGACAAATTCTGGTTCAAGTGGGGGAGATTTGTAACGCTTGGTTTATGTGTTATTTAGTTTTCAGCATTTTTAGACTTTTGGGCTGGAACTCGACGAGTTGGAAGGCCCCAACTCGACGAGTAGACATTGGAAAGGAAAACCCTAATTTTCCGGGTTTGTGTCACACCCCCAAACCGGAACGGCGGAAACGTTCGGGGGCGGAGGACGTCATGCTTAGTATCACAACACATGCATCATAGTAATCAAAGTAGCATACAACCATTGCATTAATATTAAAGTGTTTACAATGTATTAGATTCACAAAAGATTGACTCCAAAGTAAAATAACAAAACAAGACATGAAGCTACTATGCTCCATCTTCTGAATCCCTAAGCGCGTACCTGTCTACTAGTTTCCTGAGAATACAAGTTATTTTGAAAGAGTAGATCAACATTAAAGCTGGTGAGTTCATAAGTATTTTAGTTATAAAAAGTATACTATAAGTTCTTTAGAAAAATTCGCCTGTTCCTCCAGAAAATCCTATATTTTCTGATGTGATGAATGATAAGTAAAAACGACTCTACAATTCCTTCTACGAGTACTAAATGGATACAAGTTATATACAATTTAGAGTAAACAGACAATCAATTGTGTGAATCTGCCCTAAGCCCACAACCAAACAAGGAACAGGAAATGAGGCAGAAATCACACATCCCATTGGGGTCGTGCTCCTCTGAATGGTAGAATATCCACTCGCAGACCTGGGCAACTTTGCCCTGACGTTCATGATAGGATTCATACCTGGTCCATCTATCATCACCTCGTGTATACAAGTCGTATATAATTAAGACTAGTAAGACGGTCGGATGTGCGACTCTGCCCCAGGTCCACAACCAGACAAGGAACAGGAGATAGGGCGGAAACACACATACTAAATCCGCATAATCATATTTATATACCACCCTCGCGTATACACTTAAATAGTGATAGGTGGACTATATTCGTCCTTAGCCTCTATGCTTGAACTTGGTCTTCCGGACGAGTGGTAGTTCGGAAAGGTCTGCTGAGTATACGTCGGCAAGGTTTCGGAGGTCATAGTACTCCGCTCAAGAGTACTTCGGGGTTTAGAAGACAAGAGACAATTTCTGAGGTCTGGGTCGGGTTGTCGTTACGAGTGACGAGGATTTCGTTAATCGGTCGGTTAAGGCGACGAATTTTCATAACACATGAACTTGGTACGGTGAGGACCACGCCAATACACGTCGATTGACGACGACAGACTCTTTATAGAAACAAGTGTTAGGCCGATTTGAAAGAAACGTTTGTTATACGATGGTGTATCCCGAGTATGCTTGACAATGTATTATGTGTAGGCTTTCTAGTGCTTTCTCGATATTACCACTGCCACATAACGTACCGCAATAAGCGAGTACTAGCAATGAAAGTGCTTTGATAACTAGTTTCGATACTTTATATTATGATCCTCCTCGGTACCTCTATGATCGCTTGGCATATACAAGTTATGTATAATTAAGATGAATAAGATGGTCGGCTGAGTGACTCTGCCCTAAATCCACAACCAGACAAGGAACAGGAAATGAGGCGGAATCACTCACTCTTAGTCTGCAAAATCTTAGCTATGCACAACCCTCATGTACATACTAAGACATCATAGCTCACCTGTACGGATCTTTAGTGTTCTTATGAATGTTGTGACTTGTTCGAGTAAATAATTTATAACTACTTTTTAAGTTTTCCCCAAGTTTTAAATCTTAATATGAAATATAATTTAAATCTTTAAAGTAATTTTATTTAGAAGACGTACCAAAAATCTCAAAAGAGGGGTTCCTCGTTGCTCCCTTATGTCTTGTCGTTAAATTCCTCCTTCTCCTCCGTCATTTCTCTCTGTTGGACAATCTCTTTTATAATGTCCCATTTCACCACATACATGGCATACTTGAACTATACCAGTATCAGTGGTTAAAGTGATGTGTTGAGTCAGAGTTCTACAGATGCGAGCTCCTTCGTCATTTCTCTCTGTTGGGCAATCCCTCTTAAAGTGTCTAGATTCACCGCACCTAAAACAAACCTGGTTTACTTGGGAGATTGGTCGTGTCGGCGCCCTGCAGAAACGGGCAGTGTGCCCCTTCCTGCGGAAATTTGTGCATTGTATCTCTCGGCAAGCTCCAGTGTGGTGGTGGTTGCATTTGTCGTACTCTGGAAGATTTCCAGCATATCGGTTGACGGGGGTTGTTGTGGCAGATGTAGTGCCAGATGTGGCGACTGCTATTGCGACTGCAGGGGTAGTTACGGGTTGTCGTCTCTTGGTAGGACCTGGAGCCGACTTTTTCCCCTTTTTGTCCCAGAACTTTCGTTTCTTGTTCTTAGGTTTGTGGTATGGGGTGTCCTTGTCAGCAGACATTCGCTGGTTCCCTTGATTGTTACTGCGATTAGCATAGCCGACACTGCTTCCGCTTCCGCTTCCGCTGGCGTTATTCGCATTGAACTATACCATGACGGCTGTCACAGCAGCTGTGACCGCAGCCTGAAAAGTAGCGGAGTCTATCTGCAGAATTGGTACCTCGCCAGTTGGTTGGTTTCCTCCTTGTGAAGACATGATTCTGTTGCACGGCTAGAAATGATCTCGTGAGTAATGATGGTCATTGTTAGTTGTATTCCTCCAATTTAAATATACTTATCGAATTCACGCTTAGCTGGACTAATCTTAATGTTTCTGTCAACATTTCTGAGATATGTCCATGGTAGTGAGTGGAAGTAGGTATTGTACGAGTGATATTTAAACTAAGTTATCCCTGTTTCCTAGTGTATCATGTTCTGACTTTCGTAAGGTTCTGAAACAATTCATGACGGAAGTCTATTTAAAATAAACTTTATGAATTTGAAGTGGTTATCCTCGAATGAATTTTTGTGAATTGAATATCTGTTACCGACTGTACAAAAAAGAAATAATCATAACACATAGTGTGAGTAGTGTATTCACTAGCTCACTAAGTCATTTTTAGGTTATTATTTATTAGTGTGACGCATAGGACGTTTGGTTTCTTCGGCTGATCCCTCTTTGGAAAACTCCTCATGAACCTCTTCTTGTTCCTCATTGACTTCTCTATTGACTGCTATGATGGAGTGGTTACATCTATCTAGGTTTGTCGTGTGAGAATGGGAGTGTCTAAAGAATCTACGAGATTAAGTGAAACATTATGGGGTGATCCTTACCGGGTCCTCCTATAATTGCGTAGTGTATACAAGTTGTATATAATTTAAGATTAAATAGATCTTCGAATAAGTGATCCTACTCTAAAACCACAACCAAACAAGGAACAGGAAGTAGAACATAGATCACAAATTCTAAGTCTATAAAATCTCAATTATATAAAACCTTGGGAGTATACCCTCCGAGATTATAAACCTACCAGAAGGGTCTTTTAAATTTTCACATAAGTTATTTATAGTGCCTAAAATACTCCTATAGTATTTTAATGGTATGAACTTGGTAATTTTTAAACTTGTTGTTATCTTATAGTATCATAAAATACTCCCATAGTATTTTAACTTTATGTTCTGTTCTAGAAACCCTTTGTGTATAGAGTTAGGTAAGTTTTAATTCTGTTGCAACACCACATCACTCCCAAACACATGTTGGTCATATCTCAAATAAATATAGTTGATCAGACTATATTGATCCCATATATGATTACATAATTGTCCAGGTTTGACCGCAGTGTCCAACCTTTAAATACTTCTATTTTGTTCTCCCTGTGATACTTGTTCTAGTATGTATATATGTATTCAGGTATATATACTTTTATAAGAATATTGCTATATTTTAAAAATATACATTTAGTCAGAGCGCTTCGGCCCCATTCATTTTTAGTTGTATATCTTTTATAGGTTGACATACGTAGTTCACTATAAACAATGCTCTGGTAACAATCTGTCACACCTCCAAACCGGAACGGCGGAAACGTTCGGGGGCGGAGGACGTCATGCTTAGTATCACAACACATGCATCATAGTAATCAAAGTAAAAAAACAACCATTGCATTAATATTAAATTGTTTACAATGTATTAGATTCACAAAATATTAACTCCAAAGTAAAATAACAAAATAAGACATGAAGCTACTATGGTCCATCGTCTGAATCCCTGAGCGCGTACCTGTCTACTAGTTTCCTGAGAATACAAGTTATTTTGAAAGAGTAGATCAACATTAAAGCTGGTGAGTTCATAAGTATTTTAGTTATAAAAAGTATACTATAAGTTCTTTAGAAAAGTTCGCCCGTTCCTCCAGAAAATCCTATATTTTCTGATGTGATGAATGATAAGTAAAAATGACTCTACAATTCCTTCTATGAGTACTAAATGGATACAAGTTATATAAAATTTAGAGTAAACAGACAATCGATTGTGTGAATATGCCCTAAGCCCACAACCAAACAAGGAACAGTAAATGAGGCGGAAGTCACACATCCCATTGTTTGTTAGATCTTCATTGTATATAACCCTGGCGTATTCATTTGGTACTTACGGAGTTAACTGTAATAGCTCTATTATATTTGAAGAAAACATTCCTTAATAAAATCATATTTTTCCTTTAGTAAAATGTTAACCACAATAGTTCCTTCTATAATCACTTAGTTTATACTAGTTATATATGATCTAATATCGAATGGACAATTAAATGTGTGAATCTGCCCTAAGCCCACAACCAAAAAAGGAACAGGAAGTAAGGCGGAAAACACACATTCCACTGCCTATTAGATATTAATTATATATAACCCTGATGTATAAAGTAAGGTATTATAGAATTAACCATTAAAGGTCCTTTAAGTTATACTGGTTTAATAATGCTTATCAAACCTTTTATAGATAAGTTTCTAGTTTCACCTACTTAATGTTCTATCCGAAAAATATGTTTTTGTACTAGAAAGTGGTATACTAAATTTGTATGTTATGACTTGACCCATACCTGTTACTCCCTATGATTACTTGGTGTATACGGGTTATATATATAACTAAGATCGAATAGATAGTAGACTGTGTGAATCTGCTCTAAGCGCACAACCAAATAAGGAACAGAAAATGAAGCGGAAAGCACTCATCCTACTGCCTATCGGATTCGATTAATATATAACCCTAATATATCTACCGAGGAATCATAAAGTTAGCATTATAGGCCCCTTTTAACGAATGTTCATGTTACTAGGAAAGTTCTGTGGCGCAGTTTTATTGTTTAGGAAGACTACTAGAAGTTATGAAATCCCGTACTCTAAACGCCTTAGTCGATACTGGTGTGAGTTTTATATATTGCTATGTTTTATTTATTATTGTCCGGTACTTTTTAGATGTACCATTTTTAAATAAAACCCGGTACTTTGTAGATGTACCCCATATATAACCCGATACTTTGTAGATGTACCCCATATATAACCCGGTACTTTGTAGATGTACCCTATATGATGTACCCCATATATAACCCGGTACTTTGTAGATGTACCATATATATATATATATATATATATATATATATATATATATATATATATATATCCATATACTATGTGTATTATCATATTTTGTTTTAAACAAATGAATTAATGATATGTTCCTTTCCTAGTTTACTGGGTGTGTAAAGTATATGTACGTGAATCATGTATTGTTCCTCTGTTCTAGAATATAGTATGTACTGAATCCCTAAACTATACCTATTATAGTTTACTAGTATATTTGCTTGAACTATTCCTGATTTGAAGAAAAGACTCGATTAGCTACTGAGTTAAACATGTACTTTAAAAATGGGATTTTATAAACAACAATCTAACATCTTTTAAAAGAGTTTTTGAATTGATTTAATAACATATAAAAGTATAAGAATTTCTTTAATGTGATGGTTATCACAGGTAAATATTTACACAATTTGATTGTGTTCAACTTGTATTCCCCCTCTTGAAAGCATTTAAAACCATTTAAAAGATAGATTATAGGGGTATGAACTCACCTTATGTGGGTGATTCAATTGAAGATTCGAATAAGGATGATAAGTTCCACGAATGAAGTCCCGAGACACAAATGAGTCCAAAAGAGTGTTAGAAGCAAGTTAGGAGGCTGAAGTGGTGTTCACGGCCCAAGAGCACATGAGTGTTCACGACCCTGAAGAAGGGTTCACGGCCCAAAGGTGAAGAACACTTGAAGATCTTGTGTATTGGTGAGTGTTTGAAGGCCCTTTTGTTCTATACCAAACAGATATAAAAGAAAAAGGGTGTTTAAGGGAAGAAGAGGGTGTTCTTGAGGATGATACTTCAGAGAGAATGGAAAGGATTCAAGGCCAGAAGATGAATAATAAAAGAAAATGAAGTGAACTCATATATATATGGGAGTGTTTGCGGCCGAGGAGTTCACGGCTGTGAACCGAGGGTTCACGGTCCGAGTTCACGGCTGCGAGGTTCACGGCTCGGATGGTTCATGGCTGCGAGGGTTCTCAATTCCTTATGCTTTTCTCTTCCAAACTATAACACACTTAGTTACAAGGCTTCAAAACTTATAAACCAATAATCCATCTAATTTAAGATTTTTTAAGAATAAAATTTTCGGGTTGTCACAGTTTGTACCCAATTTAAAGGCCAAACTTGACCAAACTGGACTTTTATAAGAATAAAATTTTCGGGTTGTCACAGTTTGTACCCAATTTAAAGGCCTTAAGCCTCACTTGTAGCCTCCCTTATCACCCCTTTTGTCCAGAGAAACCCTAAATCGTGTCTTATCTCCCATTTTGAGTGTGTGAAGGCCTAAAGAGTGCCTTTTTGGTGTTTATGTGAAGAATCTTGAAGTGGTTTGTGCACAGTTGAAGGGAGAGGCTGTAGATCCGGTGATTACTCTGCTGTGGCAACCATTTTAAGGTATAAAGTCGAAACCTTGACCTTCCATTGCTTAGATCTTATTCTATGAAAGTTTATGGCCATTATTAACCTAGTTTAGTACCAGTCTTGGTTTTGAGCATGATATGAAGATATGGATTTAGATCTGGACATCTTAGGGCTTTTAGGGACTTAAAGTTGCCAAATTTATCAAGTCTTGGCCCTCATTTATGCTCTAAGTCCCTTGATAAGCTTTGATTAAGTGTTTTTAGCCTTTGATGCCTTGCATGGATGTAAAGTTAGCAACTTTACGTGGTATCTTAACCCTAGGGGGCTGGATCTGTAGTTTGGGGCTTTAGATTCAACTGGAAGGGGCTGAATATGTTAAGACAGGGAAAACTCGACGAGTTGAATCGGTTTTTCCCGCTTTCTAGATGTTGAATGAACTCGGCGAGTTGATAAGACAACTCGGCGAGTTGGCTAGGGTTTTTCCCCAGTTTCCTAAACACTAAAGGAACTCGACGAGTTGCTAGATGCACTCGACGAGTTGGGTCAACATGGACTGTTGACCTTGACTGTTGACTTTGACTTTGACCTTTTGACTTTGGGCAAGTTAGTCCTAAGGGGTGCTTGGAGTAAACCAAATTATAATGAAGGAGATTATGGGATTAGAGTATGGCCCGTAAGGGGTTGGGGCCCAATTTGGAAAATTGGGCCATTGATGGATTTATGGACATTATAGTGTTGGGCTTTTGTTTGGGCTTGGTCCTCAGTTTTTGGATCATACTGGGCCAGGGGTAGAATGGTCATTTTACCCCATGTATGGATTAAGGATTATAGGAGGGAACTCAATTGCTAATTGGGTATACTGATTGGTATTGACAGCTCGGGAAGTCGGTGGAGCAGCAGCTAAGGATGTCATTCAGGAAGCTTCGACATTCGAGGTGAGTCTCCTCACCATACCAATGGGTCTAAGGCACCAAGGCCGGCCCATTTTATGATATGTGGTACACTATTTGATGTAGTGATATGTGATATGCTAGGTGGTATGCTAGTATATATGTGATATTTGCAGGAAAGACCATGTGGGGGGGCCCATGGATTTTCAGGTAAAGACCATGGGGGGAGCCCATGGTGCTTGGATGTAAGACCATGTAGGGGGGCCCATGGCTTTTCAGGTAAAGACCATGGGGGAGCCCATGGCACTTGGATGTAAGACCATGTGGGGGAGCCCATGGCACTTAGGTGTAAGACCAAGAGGGGGACCCCATGGCATCCTGGAGTAAGACCCTGAGGGGAGCCCATGGCATCCTCATATGTTTGTATGCATGACTTATGTGGTTTATGTAGCTTTTATAGCTAATATGGATTATGTGGTTATGTGGATTGTGTGGGGTATGCTCTGGGGAACTCACTAAACTTCGTGCTTGTAGTTTTGTTTATGGTTTCAGGTATCATCGGTTTGGAAAGGAAGGGCCCGACTTGATTGCAGCACACACACCCGTGTTTTCCGCATTATGTGATTTTGGGATGTAACTCTGATAAATGTTTTAATTAAGCAATTTTTTAGAATGATTGGATGAAGTAGCATTTGTGTTTGATTATAATGAAAAATGAAATTTTTACCCCTGATTTTTGGGTCATTACAGAGAAGAGGAAACAACCATAGCCTTGTCGATGTCATTTTCATGTTCATTCCTTCGCCACCGGCTATGAACTTGTTCCACCGACTAGTATGAGTATGAAATTGTACCCATTTTCATCCAATTTTTCGGTGACTAACGACTTCTTCTTCAGTTTGTTTATTATATCTTCTTCCCTTCTGTTGTAGAGAGAGTCGAGAGAGATAGGACGAGTCAGAAATTTGAGGAGGAGAACTAGAATTACCACAGCATAAATCACAAAGACATAATGTAGGATATCACAATACTCAATAATAGCATACAAGACCCTCCGGTCACACAAATTACCACTCAAGGTACGTATAGTGAGAAGACTCACCTCGTAAGCAAGCAAATAAATCTCATACACGAATCACCGATCTAGCCTCCGCCTAACACATACGATAATTATCTCTAATTAACACTTAAATCACAATTCTAAATAAACCAAGCTATTTTCTCTCTTTAATCTCTTGGGATGGGTAAAAGACCATTTTACCCCTCCATGGTCTCCATATTCTCTGTCTTGACCAATCCCTAAAGTCAACAGAAGTCAAGACTCGAGTCAATAGTCCATGTTGACCCGACTCGTCGAGTGCACTTATGTGACTCGTCAATTCCCCTTGTTTCCTCAGAAGTGTCGCGAAAGTCCCCCTTAGCTCTTCCAGTTGTCTCATCAACTCGCCGAGTCACACGTGTCCAGACTCGTCGAGGAAAACCCTAACCGAATCGTCGAGTCAGTTCTCCGACTCGTCGAGTCCTTTTAGAATCTATTCTAATTCAGACGTTTTAAGGCAGATTTACAACCCCAAACTCTAAATCTAGCCTCCCAAGGCTGAGATACCACATAAATCTACAAGCTTTACGTCCATTCATGTCACTTAGGGCTTGAAATGCCAAAAACAAGTTTCCATTTAGGGTCTTAAGCATAAAAGCTCTTCTATAGCTGGATAAAGCTGGGACCTTTGGACTCTAGGGACCTCACAAGGTCCAGATCTGAAATCTCAATCTCTTGGTAAGCTCAACACACTCAAAGCCTCAAGGAAAGATGGAAAAAAGCCCTAAAGCTCCATAAAAGTGAGATCTAATCGAAATAGTGAACAAGGTGGAGACTTTTTACCTTCAACAGAAGCTATAGATGAAATAACACCAGATCCGACCGTCCCTTCTTGTTCCTTTCTTTGATACCCCTCTCTTCTCTTCAAATAGTGCAGTAAAATGCCTAAAATTAGATCTCTTTCTCTCTTAGCTCAATATAGACGATTAGGGTTTCACACAGGGGAGTAAGGTGGCTGGTGAGGCAGAAATAAGGGCTTAAGGTCCTTTAAATAGGACCCAACCCCAGAGATTTAGGGTTTCCTCTCACAGCGCCAACTCATCGAGTTGCTCAATGATAATCATAAAAATCATAAATACTATTATACCTGGGAGTCGGGATGTTACAATTCTCTACCACTAGAATCAGACTTTGCCCTCGGGGTCATGCTCCGGAAACAACTCTGGGTGTTGTTCCCGTATCTTGGACTCCGGCTCCCAAGTCCACTCCAATCCTCTGCGGTGCTCCCACTGTACCTTAACCAGTCGCACCTCCTTGTTCCTCAGAGTCTTAACTTTTCTATCCAAAATTGTTGTCGGTCTCTCAATATAGTTCAGGCTTGCATCAAACTGAATGTTTTCTAACGGTACCACTGCCATCTCATCGGCTACACACTTCCTAAATTGAGACACGTGGAAGGTGTTATGAATATGGCTCAACTCTGCAGGTAGCTCCAACCGGTACGCTACCTTCCCCACTCGGGCGACCACCCTGAAAGGACCAATGTATCTAGGGCCCACCTTGCCCTGCTTCCTGAATCGGATCACCCCTTTCCATGGGGATACCTTTAGGAGGACAAAATCTCCGACCTGGAACTCTAGCTCGGATCGTCGCCGGTCTGCATAACTCTTCTGGCGACTCTGGGCCGTCAGTAACCTCTGTCTGACCTGCTGAATCTGCTCATTCGTCTTGAGCACTATCTCAGTGCTCCCCATCACTCTTTGCACTACTTCTCCTTAAAAAATGGGAGTCCGACATCTCCTCCCATATAAAAGCTTGAAGGGAGGCATACAGATACTGAAATGATGGTTGTTGTTATATGAAAACTCAGCCAAGGGCAATTAAGTGTCCCAACTTTCACCGAAGTCCATAACACATGGGCGCAGCATGTCCTCGAGCGTCTGAATCGTCCGCTCACTCTGCCCGTCTGTCTGTGGGTGATAGGCTATACTGAAGTGCAACCGAGTACCCAGCTCCTCATGAAATTTCTTCCAGAACCTGGAAGTAAAACGCACATCTCGATCTGACACTATCGACGTCGGCACCCCATGCCGTGCTACTACCTCTCGAACGTAGATCTCGACCAATTTCTCAGCAGAAGAGCTCTCACTAATCGCTAAAAAGTGAGCACTCTTCGTCAACCGGTCTACAATCACCCACATTGCATCAACGCCTTGCATGGTCCTCGGTAATTTGGTGATAAAATCTATGGAAATCTGTTCCTACTTCCACTGGGGAACTTCTAAAGGCTGCAACAAACCATGTGGTCGCTGGTTCTCCGCCTTGACCTGACGACAGGTCAAGCATCTCAGACTACCCATGCCATATCTCTCTTTATACAGGGCCACCAACAATCCCTCTTCAAGTACAAATACATCTTGGTGGCTCCCGGATGGATCGAGAATCTCAACCGATGGGCCTCCTCCATCAAAATACGTCGAGCTCCACCCGTGTACGACACCCATATCCTCCCATGATAGGTCATAAGCCCAAGACTATCTGTCTCAAACTCAGGAATCTGCCCAATCACTCGCTCTCTCTTACGGTTCTCTGGTCTCACGACCTCCACCTGGGCCTCTCAGATGCTATCTAAGACTGGAGTCATCACCGTTATCCTCATAACCACGTCTCGTATTGGAGCACTCTCTGCTCTACGGCTCAAGGCATCGGGTACCACATTAGCCTTGCCTGGGTGATATAAGATCTCACAATCGTAGTCTTTGACTACCTCCAACCATCTCCTCTGTCTCATATTTAGGTTGGGCTAATCCATAAGATACTTCAGGCTCTTATGATCCGTGTATATGGTATACCGAACACCATACAGATAGTGGTGCCAAATCTTGAGGGCGAACACCACCGCCCCCAACTCCAAATCATGGATGGGATACCTTGTCTCATGAGGCTTCAACTGCCTCGATGCATATGAAATCACGTATCCTCTCTGCATCAACACAACTCCCATCCCTGATATAGATGTATCATAGTAAACTATGAAATCCTCCACTCCCTTGGGAAGGGCTAACACTGGAGCTTCGCACAATCTCTGGCGAAGAGTCTAGAATGAGTCCTGCACCTCGGGACCCCAAGAAAAAGTAACACCCTTCCTGGTCAATCTCGTGAGAGGAACGGCAATCTTGGAGAAATCCCCGATAAATCTCCGGTAGCAACCTGCCAGGCCAAGAAAACTCCTGATCTCGGATGGGGATCTCGGCACCTCCCATCGCATAACTGCCTCAATCTTGGTCGGGTCAACCAAAATCCCATTCTGATTAACGAGGTGTCCCAGGAACTGGACCTCTCGTAACCAGAAATCACACTTGGAGAATTTGGCGTAAAGCCTCTCCGTCCTCAATACTCCAAGAATCTCCTGAAGATGCTCCTCGTGCTGCTCTATGGACCTCAAGTATACCAAAATATTGTCGATGAACACGATCACCGCCCGATCCAACATGGGCCTGCACACCCGGTTCATGAGATCCATGAACGTTGTTGGTGCGTTGGTGAGTCTGAAAGGCATCACCACAAACTCGTAGTGCCCATAACGAGTCCTAAAGGCCGTCTTCTGGATATCTTCCTCGCAAACTCTCATATGATGGTATCCAGATCTCAAATCAATCTTGGAAAACCAAGATGCCCCTTGCAACTGATCGAATAAGTCGTCGATCCTTGGTAGTGGATAACGGTTCTTGACCGTCAGCTTATTCAACTCCCGGTAATCAATGCACATCCAGTGTGAACCATCCTTTTTCTTGAAAAAAAGGATCGACGCTCCCCACGGTGAGCTACTCGGTCTGATAAATCCCTTCCCCAACAACTCTTGGAGCTGTGAGGATAACTCCTGCATCTCAGGCAGCGCAAGGCGATAAGGTTCCTTGGCAATAGGTGCCGCACCCGGAACCAAATCGATCCGGAACTCCACTTGCCTCTTGGGAGGTACACCCGGTAATTCTTTGGGAAAAACATCCGGGAACTCGCACACTATCGGGACCTCGGAGATAGAACTCGGCCTCTCTGTAGAAACCTGCGTATCCACCACGTACGCCAAAAAGCCCATACAACCCTGCTGTAGACTCTGTCTCGCTCTGGCAGCAGAGCAGAAAGCTGATCCAGATCTGGTACCCTCGCCATACACCATAATCACTACCCCACTAGGGTCTCGTATGGTCACCATCTGACGCTCACAGTCGATCACAGCTCCAAACCGACTCAACCAATCCATGCCCACTATGACACAGACATCACCCATCACTATCGGCACCAAATCTATCAGAAACTCAACACCAAAAATCTCTAGCACACATCCTCGAAATACATCAGTGGAAAAAACAGCATGCTTGTCGGCTATAGAAACCCTCAGAGGTCGACTCAACACCTCTCGCATGATACTGATGTGACGACTAAAAGCTAAAGATACGAAGGATCGACTCGCACCCGAGTCAAATAACATCAAAGCATGTACAGAACTCACAAGGAAAGTACCTATATATAACACAGTATAAGCATAAACAAATCTCAAAATAATAGGAATGAGGGAATACGTACCAGCCACGACATCAGATGTTGCGCGGACCTCCTCCGTTGTCAGCTGAAAAGCTCTCCCGCGAGCCTTCGGTGCCTCGACCTTCGCTGGTCGACTATCAGTAGCTCGCAAAGTAGCAGGAGCGGAACCCTGGGCTGATCCCTGAATGAGCTGAGGGCACTCGGCCTTCCGATGGCCGGTCTGGTTGCAGAGAAAGCAAAATGCAAACCCCTTGGGGAAATCCTTCGCCAGGTGCCCCTCTTGGCCACATTTGTAGCAAATCCCTGCCCGACATGATCCCTCGTGACTCTTGCCGCACTTGCCACAAGTACGGCCCACCTGGCCCCCAACCCTCGTATCAGCGGGCTTTTCCCGCTTCGTCACCGGCTGCGACTGCACTGGCCTTTGGTCTCTCCCCTG
Source organism: Lactuca virosa (assembly GCF_052849685.1). Taxonomy (NCBI): domain Eukaryota; kingdom Viridiplantae; phylum Streptophyta; class Magnoliopsida; order Asterales; family Asteraceae; genus Lactuca; species Lactuca virosa. Next base: position 63,137,291 of record NC_136430.1, on the reverse strand, counting down.
CGACTCTCCCTCCTCCTTAGCCTGCAACTCTAGCTCAATCTCCATCCGCCTAGCATTGGTCTGAAGCTCATCCAATGTCCGGTATGATGAGTTCGCCACGAACTCTCGTATATCCCTCTTCAGTATGATCAGATATCGGCTCACACGTGCCTGCTCAGTAGACACGTGCTCAGGGCAAAACAACGCCCTCTCATGGAACATCCTCGTGATCTCGGTCACAGTTTCTGTCTTCTGCTTGAGAGAAATAAACTCATGGGCCAACCGTTCCCTCTCCACCAGGGGAACATACTCGTCTCGGAACAACTGTGTAAATCTCTCACATGTCACTGCAACATGATCTGCAGAAGTAAAGCTGGCTGTCACAAACTTGCACCAGTCCTTCGCTCCCAAGCGAAGCTGGTTCAGTGAAAACCGAACTCTCAAGTGCTCAGGGCATGAACACGTGTAAAAACATCCCGCAATGTCGGAGATCCATCTCATAGCAGCAATCGGATCTTGTGTCCCATCAAACTTTGGTGGCTTCGTGTTGCTGAAGTCCCAAAACAACAACGAGTCACCCCCCTGTGGTCTCGAAGCAGCTAGGGTTACGGTGGATGCGGCATCAGAAACCTCAATAACAACAACATAGCGCTCATCGAATGTCTCAATCAACGTGGGCTTAATAGAATCGAACATCTCTGGTATGGCCTCCCTTATAGTTGCGCCCACCTCAGCATGGATGATCCTGCGGATCTCCTCGTCACTGGTACCACTGGTGCCCTCGGGGTTGTGGCGTGTATCCACCATAATGTCTCTGAGACAAAACACGAAAATAATCAGAGACTCATTCGACCATACTCACACTCGATTTTCCGCCCCTACATGCTCCTTAGTATCCCAAAGATTCTTACTTGGGTTGCATACAGATCCGGTGCTTTCAGTAGTACGGGCCCAATACTACCTTCCACACCAACCTGTAGTCATCCCAAGTCCTCCTCCTAGGATCCTAATTTACAGTACTCTATCCCTCACGGATATCAAACTACTCTCTCAGTAGATTCCTCTATGCTGATCTAGGTATCTCTCCTTGATCATAGGTATCTCTCCTTGATCACTCAAACTCTCCCCAAAAGGATTCCTGCTATATTTATCCTACTCAGTACACACAGAGCAAATAACATATAAGATCAATCAATAGCATACCCTTGGCTAAGGCATCATGAATCAGGCAACTCTAGCTCTAAATTCTGAAGTACCTAGCCTATCCTCTAGCATGCAACTCTAATATCTCATAAATATCTCATAATACAAACAAGTAATGGTATTTTGGGAATCACCGTTCAGGCTCTGGCTGATTGTACACACTGCTCCTCCTCTTTTTCTCTTAAAAACTCTTTACTCGTTTTAGAAAAATCATTTCTCTTTGAAATTTTTTCTTAAATCCTCAGTTTGAGTTCAGACATACCCGAAAGTACATCCGAATCCGTCAAACCAAGGCTCTGATACCAACTTGTAACACCGTAAATTTTCAGACAATTTTTTCATTTTTAAACCACATAATTCCCAATATCACATTCCAAAACCAAAATTTTCAAATTGTCAAAAACACAAATTCATAAATTGTTTGATAAAATCCAGGATCCACAAAACATAAACTTTATCTCGTGTGTGTGTGTACAATCAAGCCGGCGCCTTCCCGCAATCCAAAGAAGTACCTGAAACACATATCACATAACACGGTAAGCATGAAGCTTAGTGAGTTCCCCAAGATACCACACACATCTCATTAGCCTCTCATGGCTATATCACAAATAAGACCCTCCGGTTAATGTGTCTCAGTGGAACCCTCCGGACCCACAACTTGGGTGGACCCTCCGGTCCTAACTCAGTAAAGCTCAGAATAATACAAAACATAAATCACAAAGACATAATGCAGGATATCACAATACTTTATAATAGCATATAAGACCCTCCAGTCACACAAATTACCACTCAAGGTACGTATAGTGAGAAGACTCGCCTCGTAAGCAAGCAATAAATCTCGTACACGAATCACCGATCTTGCCTCCGCCTAACACATACGATAATTATCTCTAATTAACACTTAAATCACAATTATAAATAAACCAAGCTATTTTCTCTCTTTAATCTCTTGGGATGGGTAAAAGACCATTTTACCCCTCCATGGTCTCCATATTCTCTGTCTTGACCAATCCCTAAAGTCAACAGAAGTCAAGACTCGATATAATAGTCCATGTTGACCCGACTCGTCGAGTGCACCTATGTGACTCGTCGAGTCCCCTTGTTTCCTCAGAAGTGTCGCAAAATTCCCCCTTAGCTCTTTAAGTTGTCTCATCAACTCGCCAAGTCACACGTGTCCAGACTCGTCGGGGAAAACCCTAACCGACTCGTCGTGTCCTTTCAGAATCTATTCTCATTCAGACGTTTTAAGGTAGATTTACAACCCCAAACTCTAGATCTAGCCTCCCAAGGCTGAGATACCACGTAAAGCTACAAACTTTACGTCCATGCATAGCACTTAGGGCTTGAAATGCCAAAACAAGTTTCCATTTAGGGTCTTAAGCATAAAAGCTCTTCTATAGCTGGATAAAGTTGGGACCTTTGGACTCTAGGTACCTCACAAGGTCCAGATCTGAAGTCTCAATCTCTTGGTAAGCTCAACACACTCAAAGCCTCAAGGAAAGATGGAAAAAGCCCTAAAGCTCCATAAAAGTGAGATCTAATCGAAATAGTGACCAAGGTGGAGACTTTTTACCTTCAACAGAAGTTATAGATGAAATAACACCAGATCCAACAGTCCCTTCTCGTTCCTTTCTTTGATACTCCTCTCTTCTCTTCAAATAGTGCACTAAAATGCCCAAAGATTAGCTCTCTTTCTCTCTTAGCTCAATATAGACGATTAGGGTTTCACACAGGGGAGTAAGGTGGCTGGTGAGGCGGAAATGAGGGCTTAAGGTCCTTTAAATAGGACCCAACCCCGGAGATTTAGGGTTTCCTCTCACAACACCAACTCGTCGAGTTGGTCGTAAAACCCACGCGGCCAAATCTCTTCTCTACTCAACGATTTGGGGCCTCCAACTCGTCGAGTTGCTTAATGAAAATCATAAAAATCATAAATACTATTATACCTGGAAGTCAGGATGTTACAGATGTCGTCATTTGTAGCTTCGTCGGAGAAATCGTTAACTGAGGGTTGGAGAAAAAGATGGAAAACATGGTGGGGCGATGAGGAATTAGAGATTAGGTTTTTGAATTTATGATAATGAAAAGAAAAGGGCACGTAATGATTTTTTATTTTAGTAAAAATGAAAAAGCCACCTATACAAAGGGTAATCGGTGAAACCGGAATTTAAATCACAAGATTCCCCTATTTAACAAGGAAAATAACACTTTAAGGATCTATTGCGTAATAAAAAAACTTTAATGGTCAAATCCGACAAATGACAAAAGTTTATTGTGTTACAGTGACATTTTCTCTTTCCAAAACTTACAGGTTCCTTTGAGTAAACTATGGTAAGTCAAATAGTAGGTTTCTAGAAACCTACGCTTTTGGCTAAAAACCTATGGTTTTTTTTGGTAAGTTGACTACTCTTTGGCGGAAGTATGACTACTATTGGGCTCATAGTATGATTTTAAGAGAAAACAATTAAAGAAAAACAAAACACTATCTTTTTATCTAAAAAATAACTTTGTTATAATATATAATCTATATGAAATAGTAGTCAAAACAACATGAACTAGTAGTTAAACTTCTGCCAAATAGTAGTCAACTTACCAAAAATACTAAAAATTAAAATTTATAATTTAAAATTTAAAACCATAGTTTACTTGGAGGAAACTGTGGGTTTTGGAAAACCTACTCTTTCGTAATGAATTTTGAAAAAAAAAATTGTACTTAATTATACAAGCCCCAAACCAGGTTTTCGGTGAAAGAGTAGGCCATTTTTAAAACCTACTTTTTCTATGGTTATTGTAGGCTATTTCTTAATTTTTGACTAAAAAAATGAGAAGTCATTAAAAAAAATGGCTAGATTAGTATTTTCGCAAATAAAAATCAATAATCTAAAATAATCACTCCTAAATAACTAACACTTACCAACATATTCACAAAAATGATCATTAGAAATAAAAAAAAATAGTATGAAATCCCAATTGTTTTGGTTTTATCAAAAGGAAAATCTCCGAAAAAGTTCTAATATTTTGCCATAATATACGAAAAAGTCACAAACTAAAATTTGTGTATGAAAAAATCCAAATTACCGGTAAAAACGATGATTTGACCATGTTTCCCGGTTTACTGGTTTCATTACTTATCTGGTTTCATTAAAGTTTCATTACTTTACCATAATTTACAAATAAGTTCCAAAATAAAATAATGAAACAAAAAATAATGGGAATTATTCGTAAATTATGGTAAAATAATGTGACTTTAATAAAACTGGGTAAATAATGAAACTGGTAAACTGGAAATAATGGGTCAAATCGTCATTTTTACCGGTAATTGAGATTTTTCGTAAACAAATTTTAGTTTGGGATTTTTTTGTAAATTTTGCCAAAATATTATGACTTTTCTGGAGATTTTCCTTATCAAAATTACCATTATGCCTAAAAATGGAGGGCATGTCACTCCAACTTTATGTCACACTCAAAATATTATTTTCTGACAAAAATATATATATTTCGAATTTCAGATTTTGAACAAGAAAAAAACTATTACGAAATGTTATTCGAGATCAATGTTTTAAAAACTAGTTAAACCGGTCGGTCGAGCCGGGAACCAGAGACGAGAGCAGTTCAACAATGATCAATTTTATGCCAGTTTTTAGACCGGATCAAGCCAGACGGTTTTTCAAAAACCGGGTTGAACCAGTGTGATGAAATCAGTAAAAAATTATTTTAACCGGTTTATTGGACTTTGATAATTGGATTTCACTTAGCCCGTTAAAAACAACTCATTTCCAAAACAACTTGAACAACTCGATCGACCAAGTTATCCGGAGTGTACATAACTCGAAGGCCAACGACACACAACATTACCGACGGTCGAACCGGTTGAAACGGGAACCGACCACTAGATTGATTCAACTAAAAAAACGGTTTTTTAAAACATTATTCGAAATCCGATTAACAAATTCAAATTTCTAAAAATTGATTTGTTTTTTCTTAAATTTAACAAAAAATAACAAAATAAACATATGAAGTATATATGATACAATGACATTAAAAAAATATACAGACAGTTTAACAAAATGTTTTTGGAAATGAAAAAAAAAATACAAATTATTTGTTTATTGGTTTTTGAAATAATCATTTCGAAAATTTATGGTTATTTTTTGTAAATACCCAAACTTTAGTTCATTTCCTTATATTTTCCAAGATCATGGTCATTTTATAGATGTCTCATTAAAAAATGCCGCTAAAAAGGTATAAAAACCTTTAAGTTTAAAACTTTTTGTCGGTTTTACCTAAAAAAAATTTCCATTAAAATCTGCCTAGTATTTGCACATTTTTGTTTATATTTGTCATTTACCCGATTTCCAGGTATATTTCATGTTTAGGAGTCGGTAACATACAATGGGAATGAGATTTAGAACTAAAAAACCGCACCGAAACTGGAACTGTTAGAATCAGAATATTTAGAAACGATTATGGTTTTGGGTTTAAAGAATAGTTTTACCCGGGTTTCGAGCCCTTTGGGTCCGGGTAAACGGGGTTTGAGAACCGGAATCGGTGTTGGGAACCAGAACCGATTTCTGTGAAAAGTTTAAAACATGTCTATCTCATTCGTTTGAAATTAGATTGACATGAGGTTTTTTTCAGAGTATGGTTTATAGTTTTTACATGATTTTAGTCTGTCATTTTTGGTTTCGTATTCATTGACTTACAGTCTCCCAAAATCGGGATATCAAAGCTGAAAATTTTCTGTTTTTTTAGCTTTTTTGTATTTTGTACAAGGTTTTAAAACATGCATATCTAATTCATTTGAAATCGGATTATCTTGAGGTTTTTTAAACTTGTAGTTTAGAGTTTGTACATGATTTTAAACTATTATTTTGTCATTTGGTTTAATATTTATTGACTTATAGTCCCCCAAAGTCGGGATATCAACAATGTTTTAAAAACCAGTTTAAACCAGTCGATCGAATCGGTTGGATCGTAAACCGAAGAATAGAGGGGTTCAACTAGCACCGGTTTATGCCTATTTTTAAATAGGAACAAACGAGTCGGTTTGAATAAAAACCCGGTTGAAACGATTATATTAAACCGGTTGAATTGGTTAAATTGAATAAAAACACAAAAAATGAAGCATTTTGTATAGTAATTTTTGATGAAGTTTTTGATGTGTTTATATTAATCTAAAATTGTATTTTGTTTCGGTATTAATACTTTATTTTCTTTTTGATGTACGTGGATTGATATAAAACTTAAGGTTATGTATTATTTCTTATGTATTTGGATTGATCTACAACTTGTTTTTTATGTGTTTTTTAATGTTTAAACTTATGGACGTCAAATTCTTGATTTATGTATATGTATGTATGTGTGTAGGAAAATAGGGAAAATGATGAAAATTATAGAAATTCGTTTACCCGACGGTCGAACCGTTTGAACCGAAAACCGGTCACCATACCGGTTCAACTAAAACATCGGGTATTAAAACATTGGATATCAAAGCTAAAAATTTTCAAAGTTTAACCGCTAATTAATTATCAAGAAATTCTGGTTTGCCGGTTCTAACCACACTTTATTCGGTTCCACCTTACATACTTTAATATCTTTGGATTTTCCGGTTTTAGACTCACTTTACCCGGAACCGAACCAGAACCTTACCCACTTTATCTGGTTCTTATATACCGTTCCTACCAAATCCCGTTAATCCGTTCCTAGGTTTTTGGGTCCGGGTCTATCCGAGTCGGGTAGAAATTCCAGCCATGTTGTCTTCTTATGAGAGGACTGGCATCTCGATTCATCCATTGACCTACCTCTGAGCTGAAAGATGGAAAACAAATTCCTTTTTGTTTTAGGTTTTGCATTGTTACCTGACATGGAGCTTACGTGCTTGCAAATTTCATGTTTAGGTGACGGTGAAGGTTATCGTTTTCGTTTAGAGAGCTTGCCTTGATAGAATTCCTTTAGCAGTGGCCCTCTCTCATAGGGGTATTTCGGTCTGTAATTGCTCCTAGACCTGTCAATGGGGCGGGTTCTGACCCTGATTCGCTCCAAACTCGTAAGAATTTAACGGGTTTGGATTTTAATTTTTGATTCGTTTACCCGTTTACGATCCATACCCGTTTACCCTGTTAGTAAATGGGTCGGGTATGGATCATTGTTGATCCGCTCCACTTATGACCCGCCCCATTTAATATATATATATATATATATATATATATATATATATATATATATATATATATATATATATATATATATGGCAACAAAATATACAACTCGATGTCTTAGTAAAATGTGATATTTATTGTATTGGACTTTGAATATTAATTAATGTACATCTTGTTTAGGTAGACATTTTATCTTTTTGAGAAATATTACTTTGTGGAACACATAAAAATTATGAAAATTTAATATTATAAAAGGGTCGGGTTAATGGGTCGGGTATTCATTGATTCGGTGGATACGGGTATGAATTCGACTATTAAAGACCCTGAGGGTTATTGGAGCGAGGCGGGTCATGTTTTTATTTTTTTAAACGGGTTTGGATCAAGGGTGATTCGCTCCAAACCCGCCCCATTGACAGGTCTAATTGCTCCTGTCAAATTTGTGATTCTGGTATAGATGACACGAATCATTTTCTCCTGGATTGCCCTTTTGCTACCGCCACTTTAAGGAGGATCTTCAATTGGTGCAATCTGCCTTGGCAGAATTTCCACAAGGTGGGGGAGATTGTTTGTTTTGCTGCGATTTGGGGTAACTGCTCGAAAAAAATAAATTCTGATTGCTATCATTTACGGATTCTTTTGGTGTGTTTGGAGAGCAAGAATTGACCGTCTCTTCAAGAATGTTCGTGTATCTTCTACAATTTTGACGGATAATGTTCTTATTATGGTTTTTGGGTGGTTGAAACACCGAGAAAATTACGGGAATTGTAATTGGGCGGTTTGGATGTGTAATCCGTTTGACGTTTTGTAATTTTCGTGTTGTTGTTCTTCTTGCCCAGCCTTGTCTCTTCTAGGCTGTGGCCTTAATATATTTCCGCATTTTTTCAAAAAAAGGTGACGGTGAAATAACTATTGGCCCACGTGGAGCTTACGTGTCTGCCACATCGTCAACATGTTTTGTTTTCTTGCAACATAAATCATCTAAGGAACATAGTACAAGCTATCCAAGAATTGAACCCACGACATCGAGTTCGTTATGGCAGATGCATTCACCACAAAGTCGAACCTGTTTTTGTGAATGTATTGATTATAAATGATATATAATATTTAATTAAACATATAAACTTGTCCTATACTTTCATTAATCATTACTAAATTAAAATGGAACAAGAATAGAGAATAAGAAGCCAACGTGAATCGAACTACCGATCTAGATCATACAAAGACATACAACTTATCAGTTGACTGAAACTATTTTTTGCGTTTATGTTCCAAATCCCTTCAATATAATGTCTATTATTATTATTATTATTATTATTATTATTATTATTATCTCTAAATATTATTAAAAGAGAACCTTTAATTTATCAATGAAACAATCAGGACCTTTGATTGTATTTTAATCCTATATTTTCCACCCTTAGATCAAATTGTTGACATCATCTTCCCCAAATAAAATTCAAACACAATTACATTTAATTATAGAATCTATAATAATTATAGAATCTTTAAATTCAATAATTATTATATCAATTGAAACATATCATTCTATTTATATACATGATATAAGTTTTTTCTAATTAATATTGTTCCTAATTTAACTCCCTTATTTATAGTTTTTGATTTCCAAATTCAAACCTGTTTATATATATATATATATATATATATATATATATATATATATATATATATATATATATATATATATATATATATATATATATATATATATATATATTAAAAACTCATTAAACAAGCATATCAATAATTAAGTTATTAACCTATAAAATCTAATCTAATCCCATCAAATCAGCAAAATATTTAAGAGTCAAAATTAAAGTCAATATTATTCATAAATTATCTCCCAGTATATCCCACATAAAATGAATCAATTTGAGATAATTGTTTAAATTTTAAAACTGATTAAATAAGAAAGTCAATTACTTTGAAGTTTTGAATTAATATAGCTAATATCTTTCTTTTTTCCAGATGAATAGCCGAAAATCTCCAAGATTATATCTTAGGATCCCAATTTTATTAGAAGATAATGATTTCCTTATTTAAAAACACCATATATATACGATTACACTGAACTGGTTATTCTTACGATTTTGGATCGAGTCCTATGATTTACAGTGTTCTTCTTGAGCAATCTTCTTCTCCAATTCTTTTTTCCAAGCTCTTACTTTACTCTGTTCTCCTTATTCTTCTTCAATTTTTTGCATTTACTATGTTCTTATTATTTGTTATTATTGTGTTCTTGTTGAGAGGTCATGAAAAAAATTAATCAATCTACTTTAAGCATATTAGTTTCATTCATTTAGTTACAGAAACAAAATTATACCCTTTATATCAATTTTTAATGTGTTGACCTATGTTTGTCAAGAGAAAACCATAAAAGTCGTTTTAATGCATGATGACAAAGCTAGTGGAACGGACCAAAAGCAGGATAAAGAAGTTTTTTATTTTTACACTTCAACTTGCATGAACAAAGATGTATCTGTTGTTCCAAGGTTTTCAATAACTATTTTATACATATTATTATAATCTTTGATTAAGTTTTCTAATTTTATATTATTGAATTTTTTTATATCAATGGTTTTAGTTTCAAAATCATAATTATAGTACAAGACATTACCGGCGTAGTGTCACTTACGTTATTTGATCGTGACGCAAAGAAACTTCTGGAAAAAAACACACAATAGTTGCTTCAAAAATTTAATAAGGTTATCGATATCAACTTCATTTACATAAAACTAATTTTTACTTTTTGTCTGTCTATTTTTATAAGCGTTAATTTTTTCATTTTTAGGAGGGTAATATGAAGATTTATCCGTCTGCTTTGAAATTACTTTTGGATAAAAAGTTGGTGTTCAAAATTTAAATTTCTCATTATAATTTGAAGAACAAAGTTGATGGTTATGCAATCTCAAACTTCAATGTTGATAATAAAATCACTGTTGAATTGGAAAAAAAAATTAACATCGAACAGGTAACATTCTTTTACGAAACATACTACGAACACTAAACTTATTAGATTCGTTTTTTATATTTTAGTTGATCAACTAACATATTTCTATGTACTACAAATATGAGCGCCGTAATCCGCTTCGTTTAATGTTTTATCGGCGGAATTCGGATGTCAAAACACATTAAATTTAAAGGTTTTAAATATAATATAACTAAATCTAATATTTTAAATACTTTAAAATATTATTAACTTTTAGACTGACATATGAATTTATTTTCTATATTTAGGATGTAGTTTCGTTTACTGGTGATAACGTCACACCCGCTTCGAATCTTGATAAAAGTATTGCAACAAGCTCACTAACTAAGTGGACATCCTTTAAAAAAGTGTCTAGACATGAAGAATTAAAACACAACTTGGAAGATGTTTACGATGTTGATAATCTGGAAACAATGTCCTCAACCAAATCATTAACATCAATGACAGATCGTACTTGTAACATCCGTGTCTCGAGGTATTATTTAAATTATGTAAATTAATATTAGCTTTGGGCTAACTCTTGGAAAATGGACCTTTAGGGGTGAACCTTAGCAAATGGGCCAAGAAGTTGGGTGCCCATAAGTCGTACGCTGGGCGTAACCTGGCGTACGCGGGGCGTAGTGGCACATTGGATTCGAGGGACTCGGGGGAGTACGCACACCGTACCAAGAGGTACGCCCAGCGTACGCGGGCAGATGCCAAACCCTAATTTTTAGGGTTTAAGACATATAAATACCCCATTATAGCCTCCCCTCTGGCCTCCTCACTAGTCCCTCACTCTCAGAAAACCCTAGTTCGCCTCATACTCCATTGTTGTGTGTGCTTGACCTTTTTGAGTTCATTTTTGTGAAGAAAGGCTTGGAAGAAGTGAAGAGAAGTTGGAGAAGAAGCACTTGAGTATCTTGAGCTCAAGGATCTGGAATTAGTTCATCTTTTGGCACCCAAAGGAGGTATAAAGCTCCTATCTTTCCTCTTAGAAGCTTAGATCTAAGGTTTTGAAGCTTTGGACATTTTTAGGTCCATATAACGGATCTTGTTCATGCAAATTCATTTTTGAGATTAGGGTTGCCACCCTTGAAGCTCAAAGTGTCCCTTTAGCAGTAAAGTTGCAAGCTTTGAGGCCTTTTTGTAGCCATGCATGAGATCTAGCCATTTCTATGGAAGTTTATTGTTATTTTTAGAGTTGGGTTCATTTGGTGGGTTGCAAGCCACCAAATGATCAACTTTATGGGTTAAGACCAAGTATTGGACTCAGATCTGTAGTTTGGACGTAGTGTCTTAAGGGATTAAGCAGTTTTGGAGAAAATGGCTTAACAGGAGAGTACGTTGGGCGAACACGCCAGTACGCGCAGCGTACAAGCCATTCAAGCAGTATGCACAGCGTATAAAAGGGTACGCTCAGACAGTGAGCTTTATGTTATTGGGCCTCAGTTTGGGCCAAGCTTTGGACATAGCAGTAGTTGGGCCGTAATGGGCCTTCAGAAGTCAGTCAAGGGCCCAAGGACTAGTTGGGCTTGAGATGAAAGCCCATTTGAAGATTTGGGCCCCATTTAGAAAATTGGGCCATTTGGAGACTTTAATGGGCTTTAATGAGTTTGGAAGGATTAGAAAGGATTGGGCCTAGGTCATGGCCGAAATTAGATCAAAAGGGGTAAAACAGTCATTTTACCCTTAGAAGGATTCTCAGTTTTTGACTACGTATTATTGTATAGCGTTGTCGGGGAGTTGTGGGAGCAACCAGCAGAGATTCCTCACACATGAGTTCAGCATCCAGTTTGAGAGGTGAGTCTTCTCCTATAGGAACGGGTCTAAGGCGCCAAGGCCATCCCGTTTATTTGTGATTGTATGTACCAGGGTTAGCCCGATGTAGGTATTATGTTCCAGACTCTGGTCTGATGCCGGGCGGGGCCCGATGCAGTTAGAATGCTTGATGTCTTTGTGATTCTTACATGTGTCTGATTATGTGTTTCAAATTTTGGTCCGATGCCGGGACAAGCCCGAGGAATGTTATCCTTCATGTTATGTTTATGCTTATGTTCATGATTATGCTTGTTGATATGATATGTATACCGGAATTCGGTCCGATGCCGGGCGGGGCCCGATGCAGGGGTGGGGCCCACGTTATGCCGGACCTCGGTCCGATGCCGGGCGGGGCCCGGTGCCGGGTTCGTACGATGTCGGGCGGGGCCCGATGCAGTGGGCTAGGCCCAATATGTGATTATGTGTATGGTATGTGGTACTTTGGGGGAACTCACTAAGCTTCGTGCTTACAATTTTCAGTTTTGGTTTCAGGTACTTCAGCTAGCAAAGGGAAGGGCTCGGGATGATCGCATGGCACATACCATAGTTTTTCTAGCCTGGGAGATTTACTCTGATATTTGTTATGAGTTCATGATATGTTGACAGCTACTACCATATTTTGATATACTCGGTTTATGATTTTATATGATGACGATGATATTTATGGTTTAATAATGTTTTCAAAAAGAAATTTTTGGTCGGTATTTTTTGGATGTTTCAAGTTGGTATCAGAGCCTTGGTTTGAGGGATTCGGGTACACTCTCGGGTGTGTCTGGACTCAAACAAAGAACTTGGTATGAATTTTTTTTTAAAAAAAAGCATTTTTATAAAAGAATTTTGAAAAAGAAAAGAACTTTGAAAAGAGAAAAGGGTGTGGTGCATGCAATCAACCGAGCTCAAGTAAGTACTCCCAAATTACCCATACAAGTTATTATTATGTTATGATTATCAGATTTATGAGAATAGTATGCTAGTTTAGGACTAAGGATCTAGGAATGATGCTTTATGTGCCTATTATATGTGTACCAACTTTATGTGAATTGCATGTTAGTTTAGGACTAAGGATCTAGGAAGGATGCCTTATGTGCCTGTTATATGTATCTCAGCTTTATGAACTGCATGCTAGAACAGATTAGTCAGGGGTAGCCTGAGAGAGATATGCTTGATTATGTTTACTCGATGCTCGAATGCTGCATGCTTCATGCTTTTAGAAGTTCCAGTTATCTTTTAATAACTAGTAAGTGAATATGTTACGTTACATATTGCGAGGATTACATAATTTCAGAAGGTTAGGTCTAACTCTATTGCGCAACTCTTGTTTGAGTCCAACCGTTGTAGGGTAGGACCTCTCATTCGAAGAATTATCTAGTCTTAGTGATATGTAATAGTATTCACGAGCTAGTTAGGGGGAGATAGCAGGGACTTCTTATGCAGCTGATGGCGGAGAGTGGGTTGGTGATTACCCTAGGGCAAGCCTAGGAAGAGTTTAGAATGAGATCAACAGTAGTAGTAGTAGAAGGGACTTGGTGGAGTCAAGGCAGTTCTTGAGGAAATTACAGATAGATGTGGAAGGTAGTATGGGCGCGTACTACTGAAAGCAGAGGATCCGTACTCGAATCAAGGAGGGCTGAGATGAATCCAGGAAACTTGTAGTATGTTAGATCCCTCGAGATTTGATGAGTATACTGATGTTTGTTATGGTGTATTTTCAGTATGGTGGTTCTACGCCCTAGGCCGACTGACACTTCAGGTGAGGGATCAGGCTCGGGCTCTGGATCCGAGCAGATGGACGAGCAGACGAGGGAGTTTATTTCGTTTGAGATCACACGCAACATTCTCGATCGGACTCCTGTGATTTTTGGATCAGTCAAGGAGGGTATTTTAGAGCTTCTCGATGAGAAGCTGAGCGCTTTCCGCACTGAGAGAGCGGCCATGATGGGATCGCGCACATTGACTTTCAGGGAGTTTAGAGCTTGTGGAGCTCCCGACTACCATGGGGCTCGGGACCACATTGCGAGTACCAGATGGTTGGCAGATGTAGCCAATGCATTCCGCACCAGCAGATGTCCCGAGGGGGACAAGGTTAGGCTTGCATCCTGTCTTCTGAAGGACAGGGCACGTGACTGGTGGGAGGAGGTTGGGAGAGCTATTGGTGATGATACGGTGTTGGATGTGATGACCTGGGGTGATTTCACGACCAGGTTCAGGGCCGAGTTCGCACCTATTATATAGGTGCAGCAGCTTCCTAGGGAGTTCCAGGATCTCCGACAGACGACTGAGACAGTGGCGGAGATTCCCCCCAAGTTCAGGGAGAGGGCCCTCCTCGTTCTGCAGTATGTAGCGGACGAGGAGATGAAAAAGGTCCGATATCATGAGATGTTGAGGAGCGATATCAGAAAGTTTGTGAGCCGCTCCAGCTGCAGGACGCTGGAAGATATGATAGTGAGGGCTCGTGAGAGAGAGATTGATTTAGAGATGGAGAGTAAGAGGAAGCCAGAGGCGATGTCTGGCATGGAGAGTTCGGGAAAGAGGCCCAAGGTGTCTGACCACAGGTCTAGGGGTCAGCAGAGCTGTAGCCGTTGTGGCAAATGCGGCAAGTTGCACGATGGGGTGTGCAAGGCAGGGAGTTCCGGCTGTTTCAAGTGTGGCCGAACTGGGCATATGAGTAGGGATTGTACATGTAACATCCCAAAATTCAAGACCAAAAATTTCGTTATGATTAATTAAAAACCGCTTAATAAATCTTGCTCAATCATTTAATAACATTCTTAATAAAACAATTATAAGAGTTTTAAATCCCAAAGATCATCTAGTGCGGAAAACATGGTGTGATGTGCTGCGATCGCCTTGAGCTCCTTCCTTGGAAAAACATTAGTACCTGAAACAAATAGCTGAAAACCGTAAGCACGAAGCTTAGTAAGTTCCCCAGATACCACATACCATACATATCAACTGATACATGCATGTCATACGTAACCATGAGCCATACATGACAAACATATCCATAATCAAGTAAGGTGCTATGTGCCAAACATAGTCTTGTTGTTATGCCACGGGCCGCACGTGGTCTTTCTTGTCAAGCCTGGGGCCACTCCCTGGGTCTTACAGACAAGTTCCAAGGGCCACCCCCTGGTCTTCCATGCAAGCATTACAAAGACAACTATACATACTACTCTACTAGGCTACTCATCATACAGTGTGCCAGGAGCCACCTCTTGGCCTTTCATTCATAATAGCTTACATTGTGCCAGGAGCCACCTCCTGGTCTTCCATACATGTTGCCTAGGGCTAACCCCCAGGTCTTCCTACCATACATAATAACATAATGTGTGCCAGGAGCCTCCTCCTGGTCTTTCATGCATAATGCCTAGGGCTAACCCCCGGGTCTTCCTACCATACATAAACTAAATGGGCCGGCATTGTGGCTGTAGACCCATACAAACAGTGAGGAGACTCACCTCGATGTCGTGTAGTGTCAGCACGATCCTCGACATGGAAATCAGCTCGTTTCAACTCTTCAATCCCTACACAACAAGCCTTCTCGATTACTAATTCATAATCAAAACCCTCTTACAAGAGTCAACCCAAGTGCAAGCCAATAGTCAAGTTCAAACCCTGGTCAAAGTCAACATCCAGTTGACTCGACTCGCCGAATTGGCCCGCCAACTCGTTGAGTCCCCTTTTCCCATAAAATGTTAAAACCCCGATTCTACCTGCCGAGTCTAGCAACCACTCGACGGGTCCTTCTTCACCCATAATATCGGGACCATCTTCAACCGACTCGCCAATTTCATCATTGAACTCGTCGAGTTCATCTCCCTCATATGAACGTGTTCAGTCTATGACTCGCCGAGTTGTATGAACAACTCGTCGAGTCCATCTTCATGAGTTGGGAGATTGCCTTGGACTCGCCGAGTCTGTTCATACACTCGTCGAGTCCTATGATTTCCAGGTCCAAGACAAACCCCTAGCAGGCTGAGTGTTCCTTCCACTCAATCTAAACCATTTCCAGAAGACGTTTTAGGGGAAAAAGCGTCCCGACTCGCCGAGTCACCCAAGTGACTCGCCGAGTCCCTATTTGTCCAAAACTATATAGTCGATTACAATGGGCCTCAATGCATCAAAACCATAGATCTGACCTCCTAGGGTCCATTTCATACGTAAAGTTCCAATCTTGACGTCCATGCATGGGGTTTTTGGCTCAAAAAGCCATAAAAGAGGTATATATATGAAGCATGGGTCTCCCATGGCCATAAAGTTGGCACCTTTATGCCATGGGAACCCTCAATTGTTCTAGATCTGAAGCATAAACCCACTTATGCACACAATTCCGACTATAGCTTCACTAAGGCTTAGGAAAAGGTAGAAAATAGACCCAAATCAAGATCTAAGCAAAGAATAGTCAAGGTTTCAGCTTTATACCTCAAGTGAGCTAGAATTGGGGCACAGCCTCTGGATCTACTAACTTCCACTTGAACTTCCAAACTTCCTTCTCCTTCTCCAACTTCAAACACACAAAAAGATGCACAAAATGGCCTGAGAGCACTCAAACAAGGCTAGGATTTCGAGTTAGGGTATCTCTGGGTTGGGAGGAACGATGGAGGCTGGGTTGAGGCAAGAAAAGTTGTTTAAATAGGGTGCAAACCCTGAACATTAGGGTTTGTCCAGACAGCTTCTACTCGTCGAGTCGGTCCCCCGACTCGTCGAGTAGGTTACTAAAACTCCCGCATAATGTCGAGTCTACTCGACGAGTTGGGCCCCCAACTCGCCGAGTCCTAGAGTAAATACCAAATTTCTTGAATTTGAATACGTACCAAGAACCGGGTGCTACAAATCTCCCCCAATTATTTTAGACTTCGTCCTCGAAGTCTGCTGCTGAATCCGGAAAAGCTCCGGGTAGTGCTCTCTCATCCCGTCCCCCGACTCCCAAGTCCATTCTGAGCCCTTGCGGTGCCGCCATTGCACCTTCACCAGCTCCACCCTTTTTTTCCTCAGATCCATCGACTTCCTGTCGAGGATAGCTACTTGTCGCTCGTTGTAACTCAGGCTGTCACCCTCCTGAATATCCCCTAAAGGCACCACTGCTGAATCGTGCAATTTACACGGACCACATCCTAAAACCAAACAGAACTTCGAGTTTCCGCAAATCATTTCTGTCTCCCCAAAGTCTGAATCCCATGCTGGGCTGTCTCCCTGACGGACCGCCTATAATCCAAAACCACCATGCCAAAACCTCATCGAGTAACTGACCAATGCACACTCCCCAGTGCCGATTATCTCGACGCTATTAGCAGAACAAAATCCATGTCCATAACTAGTTGTAGCATACTGATACTTGACAGAGGGCTCAGATAATCCTTCGAGTAGCAGATTCATCCCTGTAACGGTTAGACTCATACGAGCGCTGCGCTACAGGGTCAAACCCATTACTCTGAGATTATTCAATCCGTCTGTAAGTGACTTAGTGCCTTCTTTTGGTGAGCTAATTCGCGCACAAGGTTCCTCACAGTACTCCCTTCTATCCGAACATCCTGTTGTCTCTTAACCACTATTCGGATGAACTGATACTACCTTTCTCGGCAACTGATCTGACATCACTTGGATTACCGGACTCCCACCGGCTACTAATTCCAAGCACAATCTCTCAATCGCTTCCAGTGACCTCCGAAGAACTTAAGCTATCGAAACCCCTCGATCCACATCCTTACTCACGGCTCCAGCATTCCTGCTGACCCTCCTGATTGTATTGTCTGACTACTCATTGCCAGCGAATCTACTACTAAAGGTGAATGCTACCAAAACCGTTGTAGTCTTACATCACTCCTGGTCTCCAATGACCTACCGCCTACCAAATCCAATCATAATGTGGCCTACTCAAATCCGAGCGGCTGCCCCGCCCTATCTTAAACTATCTGAAAAAAACCCTGCCAGCGAATCACGCATCTGATACATCCGTACTGTCGAATAGGGACCGAGGAATGCTACAGGCCACCCTGCAGTCTTGCGCTTCCATATTAACTGACCACTAGTGAATGCTGTGACAACCGTGAAATTCAAGTCAAAGTCAAAGTCAAAGTCAACAAGTCAAACCGGTCAAACTTAACTAGTACTTGTATGTTAAAAGTTATTCTATGAAAATGTGCATTTGTATGTCAAGAATTCAAGTGTCTCGGGGATTTTATGTGTTTAACAATGTAAAACCCCAATAAGGGAGTTAAATGCACCAAAACACGACTATGGACCCTATTGGGGACTTAAAATAATCATAAACGAAGCATAACGGGGTTCACGAACCTTGCATTGCGAGACTATACACTAATATTGACTAAAATCAAATCTCTCCCAAATCTCTCTCAAAATCTCTCTCAACTTTTTATAGTCGTCCGGGTCATCCCGACCCTTAACTTGGCCAAAAATCACTCAAAACGGGAAGTTTACTTGAAAAACAACCCTATAGGACCGAAACCCTAATGGAACCGAGCCTGTTGGAAGCGAAACCCTAAGAAGCGAAACACCTCATTTGGACCGAAACTTCTTATGAACGAACGGCTTTGAACTGAAGGTCCCCTTCAGAACCGAACTTAGCCTCGGATCGAACCTCCCTGAGGACCGAAACCAGTCTCGGACCGAAGCTCATAAACAACCGAAATGAACCGAGCCTTCGGTCCATTTCGCTTCATTCTTACCTTCGGACCCGAACTCACCTTCGCTCCTATCACCTTCGAACCCGAGCCCACCTTCGGTTCCTTGTTCTCACTCTCGGTCCTCAACTCCAAGAACCGAACCTTCACAGGTTCGCCCCTTCTTGTCCGGTTTTCGACTACTTTCGCCTGTTAAGCCCGTTTTTGACGGGGATTTTTCACCAAATTCATATTTTTATCATTTTAAACTCCCTAAACTCATATTTTATTCATATCTCAAGGATTTATTAATTATAAATCATTATTTCATTAAGAGAAATATCTAAGGATATTCTATCCCACAAGTGGGTCAAGTATGCCCACTTGCCTCCATGTGTCACTTTCTCATTAGTCCCATCCTATCCACATCATACAAACCAAGGCAAACATCCTCTCAACTTTGCAAATTGCTCCAGAAACTTTCTATATAAGGAAATCCCTGGAGGATTTCTTGAACTTCCTTGATCATTTCCTTCACCATCAAACACTTACACTCTTCTTAACCATCAAGAGAGCCTCTTTTTCTCTCTACTTCCAGCCACTTTTTGAAGGTGTTCTTGAGCTATTAGTTCACTTTTTGGTAATTATTTCATCTAAACTCAAGTGTTATTCCATGTTTTCATAACATCCTTGAATCATCTACACACATTTTAACACCAAAAATCGTTCTTAGGATCATCCAAAACTTCACGTGTTCATCAAGTGATCTTGACTTGATACTCCTCATCTTCAACCTTCCACTCTTCAAGAAATCACTCAAGGTGAGTTCATACCCCTACATTTTCCAGTTTTCTTTAGTTTTCAGGAGGAGAATACAAGTTAAAACACCAAAACATATTTAAAACTTAACTTGAGAGCTTACAACAGAAAAGTTGTGACCTGTTTACGAACTGTTTTACCCAACTTAAACTTAATATTTTTCAAAACTGTGCAATATTCAAGTAGTTCAGGTTTATACCTTTCTAAGGACTACTCGCACGTATTTTTACGATTTTTCTACAATTTATGGCGATTTTTACAAACCTGTCTATCACCGCAGCAACAAAATCGGACCAGGCTGTGAAGATGAACGTTTTCACACTGGTTTGAGACCACCAAAAATTATAAGAAAATTTATGAATACAGTATACTCTTTTTCCAAACTCTCCGAGTTTACGGATTCAGTTTTCGACTTACGATGATTTTTTTATAAATATTCTAAAACAGGGACAGTTAAGGATAGAACTGTCAAAACAAGTTTAAGAGTTATTCACACCTTGTAATATGTTGAGCAAGGTGTGTAAGATTTACACTTAGTATTTTCAATGTCATTTTTATTGAAATACAAAGTCATGCATAACAAGGTGTCATTAAAACATAAAACACTCTTGATAAACTATAATAGGTATAGTTTGAACACCTCGTTTAACAAAGAAACAGTAATACAATCGATTTACAAAACAAGTATTTTTAATTACAAACTACGTGAACTTGTTAATGAATAAAATTGTGAGACATTCACCTTCAGGGTACTCTTAATGACAACAGAAAAGTCTTGTAGTTATAACCAGAATCTCTTGTAGGGAGAGCGTAATAGTTGTGTATAGATCTATATTGGGTCTGACAAACCCGCACCTAAGCTGCTTGCAACAGCTAGACCGGCAGGTCTGGGGTGACAAATGTCATAACATTCCGACGCCTGAAGAACGTCGAGTACGAAGCCTTCGAGTTTTACCATGGTTATAACAACTCACATGGGGAATTAACAACAAACACAGTTCACAGGGATTCAAAAACCTCACAAAAAGGAGTTTTATTTAAATATAAAACCACACATAAGTGTGACGATTTACTTACATATACTAAGTCTTGGTTCAGTTAAGACTACAATAATCCTTTTAGAAAATATTGGATTTTCTGGAAACAAACTTGCAACAAACTTTAAGGAACAACATCCCTTTTTCATTCATGAATTGCTTATGAACTCACCAGCTTTAATGCTGATACTCTTTCAAAAAGAACTTGTATTCTCAGGTATTCAGTAATACAGGTAACCACAAGGTTTTGAAGGCAAGACGCTAAGTCGCAGATTTTTTTTGCAATATTTTGACATCATATGTAATTTATTTGGAAACATGTATTTTTGCAACGATGTAACCTTTTAAATTATATTTATGATGGTTGTGTTTACTTTCTTCACTATGGTTATGATACTGAGCATGACGTCCTCCGCCCCCGAACGTTTCCGCCGTTCCGGTTTGGGGGTGTGACAGATTGGTATGAGAGCTTTGTTTATAGTGAACTAAGTATATCGAACCACGTAAGATATACAAACTATAAATACAACGGGACCAAAATTCTCTGACGTAGCTTTTTCAAAAATATTAAAAAAAAATTTAGTATTTTTATAAAAATATACGTATAATCGCACTCATTAATTCAGTATCATAATGGCAATAACATAAAAGTATTGAGACAAGTTGGACACCATGATCCAGCTTCGGGGTATGTAGTCAGATCTTGGAATAAATATAGCATGATCAACTATATTTAGCCAAGGTATGACCGACGTATGCCGAAGAAGAATCATGATGAGCAACAAGTCTACGACTTACCAAAAACCTCGAGAATCAAACATAAAAATAATATAGGAGTATTTTAACACAAAAACCGTAATAATCACATTATAAATCGCGATAACTAACTTCTTATACCAAAATTTCTCGCGATATCCTTCTTATCCCTATTCTCGTACAGGCGCAATGGCAGGATTTCACTTGCCGGGTGACCCCTATTTCCCCAACCAAGGGAATGCCGGTTGGATTGTGGAAGACCCAAAGGAAGATTCCGAAGAGGAACCCATGGAGGATGAAGAACCCATGGAAGAGGAAGAATCAGTAGACGGTGAAGAGGATGAAGACTCAGATGGGACCAACTCAGAACCCGAAGTTTACAATCCACACCCTGCCCCTATCCCTCCGCAACACTTCCAAGGCCCGACGCCCCAATGGGCCGAAACTATACATAGATGGAGCCGAGAGCAAGGTCAACATCCTCCCTATGGCATGAAACGAGGTTTTTACAATCTCGGCAGAGGAGGGTCAGCCGATGAAGCCCTTCCTATCATAGTTCACCGTGTCGCACGCCACGAGGAGAAAACAAGGATAAACACCCGCTACCTCATGGAAATTGGCGCCACCAGCCAAGTCAACTCCGTTCGCCTTCGTCGGTTGGATGATGACCACGATCGGACTCGAGACCGCACCGAGGTTCTTCGACGGGAAATGGCCGCGACCCGAGTCAAAGTACAAGAGCTCCGAGAACACCGAGCCACTTTAGAAGGACGTCTGGCAGAAGCAGAACGCCAAGCGGCTGAATCCAGAGCTGAAATGAGGGAAACAAGGAACTTCGTGATCCTCAGAGCTTCAACCGCCGCAAGTAGTGTTTGCACTGCTCGCTTCAGTTTAATCTAGTTTTGCGGATAAATACTACTATTATTTTCTAGTATTTTATGTCCGATCTCGCGATTTAAGTGTTTACACTTCCGGGATCTGTTAGGCGGTCAAAATGTTTCCATACATTGATGTAGCATAGACCCCTTGTAGGGTCAAATTTTCCCAAATATTGTATACTTAGTTATATCAATGAATTTGACACGCTATTTGTTTTATTGGGAACATTACATCAAGTTCATAACAGGGATTATTTTCAAATTAAATTTACTGGTGGCCAATCTATGATCGCTTGATGTATAAATCAAAGTTATATATAATTGAGACCATCTCGACCTAGAAATGGTGGTTCTGCCTTGGATCCTGTTCCTTGTTTGGTTGTGGGCCCAGGGCAGACCCATTAGATTCGAAAATTTATTTAATCTTAATTATATATAAATATTATACATCAAACGATTGTTGGATGGGCCCGATATGGATTCTGTCACAGACATTTCATGTGAACTAAAACTATCAAAATTCATAGGGTCTATATTTCATTATCTATAGACCTCTAGTATGAATGGATTCTTACAATATCTTTTCAAGTCGGAATCATGATGCGTATTAAGAACCAAAAATGTTTAGTTCTAACTCTCGACTTGTGAGTGTTATCAAAGACTTATTGTCTTTTCATTCTTGATATGGCAGAAGATGCCACCTCGTAGAAATCCTAAACGTGCCAGCGCCGCAGGGACTGCAGCGCCACCACCGCCACCACCCCCTCAGTTCGACCCAGTAATGTTCCAGGCTGCCGTAACAGCCACAGTAGCAGCCGCAATGTCCCAAACAAACACCAATAATGCAGGTGGTGCGGGTAATGGTGCCATAAATTCTAACCACGGGGACAGTCAGGGACGCTCGAGGGAGTGTACCTACAAGGACTTTACAAATGCCAGACCCAAAACCTTCAACGGAAGCGGAGGTGTCATAACATTGCTGCAATGGTTCGAGAAAACCGAATCCATCTTCGAAATATGCACATGCCCTGAAGCAAGCAAGTTCAAATTTGCAGCATGCACATTCTCTGAAAGGGCCCTTACCTGGTGGAATGGCCACGTCAAAGCATTGACACTTCCGGTGGCTAATTCAATAACATGGGAAGACCTGAAAACCATGTTAATGAAGGAGTACTGCCCAAGGGGCGAGATACAGAAGTTGGAAGAAGAACTTTGGGGTCTCAAAATGACAGGCTCTGACATCCTGTCTTATACCTCAAGGTTTAGCGATCTAGCCATGCTGTGTCCCGGGATGGTTACTCCGGAAAGCAAAAAGGTGGAAAGATACATATGGGGACTATCTCCCCAACTTCAAGGAAATGTATTGGCCTCAAAGCCAACTACCTTTAACAGTGGCAAACATCTGGCACAGCAATTCATCAACCATAAAGCCAGCCATGGAACTGTGACAATCACCCCCCAGCAAGCAAAAGGGGGAAGCAACAAAAAGAAGTTATGGAACAAGAAAAAGGGTCAACCTGCCCAAGACCCTGCCAAAAAGCAACAAGTGATTGTTGTGCACGCTGCCACAACCACTGCCACCCCAACTCCGATAAGGCAATACGCCGGGAACCTACCCAAGTGCAACAAGTGCAACTTTCACCACAACGGCGCATGCCGTGAAATGCATTGCACCAACTGTAACAAAAAGGGGCACACTGCCCGATTTTGTAAAGCTCCAGTCCAACAAAACGCACAAGCTGCCAACACCGGAGCAAGTCGAACCTGCTATGGTTGTGGAGAAGCAGGACACTTCAAGCGAAACTGTCCGAAGGCAATAAACCCCAACTCTAGTGAAGTGGGCAGAGTTCTGGCGATAGGTCATGAGGAAGCAGTTGCAGATCCAATTGTGGTCACCGGTACGTTTCTCCTTAACAATACATACGCATGCATTCTTTTCGATAGTGGCACGGAGAAAAGCTTCGTGAGCCATCAATTTAAACGCTTGCTTAAACAAAAACCACAAACACTAAAAGACACATTCACCGTAGAAATGGCTAACGGAAAAACAGAGAACACTAACGACATTTACATCGGGTGTACCCTCACCTTAAACAATCACTCTTTCCGAATCGACCTTATGTCGGTCACCATAAAAAGTTTTGATGTCATCATTGGCATGGATTGGTTATGCCTTCACCATGCTGAAATCCTATGTCACGAAAAGGTCGTTCGCCTTAATCTGCCAAATGGCGAAACCCTCGTTGTCTATGGTGACAAACCTAGCTCAAACTTTCAGATCACGCCTTCCTATCCCTCGTCGTTCGCCTTAATCTGTCAAGGCTCAAAAGTATCTCCGCAAGGAGTACCACGCCTTCCTATCCCACGTCGTAGACCAGAAACAAGAAGTGAAAAACATCAAAGACATTCCGGAGGTCTGTAATATCCCTGACATATTCCCGGAAGACCTTCCAGGAGTGCCCCCTGCTCGACAAGTCGAATTCCGAATCGATCTAATTCCTGGAGCTAACCCTGTAGCCAAATCGCCATACCGTTTAGCCCCAGCCGAAATGCAGGAATTGTCCAGTCAATTGAATGAACTGCTAAGCAAAGGTTTCATTAGGCCAAGCTTCTCACCTTGGGGAGCACCGGTCATGTTCGTCAAGAAAAAGGATGTATCGTTCCGTATGTGCATTGACTACCGTGAATTAAACAAACTCACCATTAAGAACGGATACCCTTTGCCTCGAATCAATGACCTCTTCGACCAGCTACAAGGAGCAAGTTTCTTCTCAAAGATTGACCTTAGATCAGGGTACCATCAACTACGAGTTCAAGAGGAGGATATTCCCAAGACAGCCTTCAGAACGCGCTATGGTCACTACGAATTTGTAGTGATGCCTTTCGGCTTAACAAATGCACCCGCGACATTTATGGACCTGATGAATCGGGTGTGTCGGCCTTACTTACACAAGTTCGTGATTGTTTTCATCGATGATATGCTAGTCTACTCCCGAAGTAAGGAAGAACACAACCAGCATTTACGTCAAGTCCTGGAGACACTGAGGGCGGAGAAATTGTACGCAAAATTCTCAAAGTGCGAGTTCTGGATTCGAGAAGTAAATTTCCTCAGACATGTAGTTAGCAAGGAAGGAATACATGTGGACCCTTCAAAGATCAAGGCAATCGAAAGCTGGGCAGCACCTAGAACACCCACATAAATCCGACAATTTTTAGGACTCGCCGGTTACTATCGAAGATTCATTCAAAACTTCTCCAAAATCGCAAAACCACTCACCACCTTGACTCAAAAAGGAGTGACTTTCGTCTGGGGGGATAAGCAAGAGGTTGCGTTCCAAACACTGAAACGAACTCTGTGCAGCGCTCTGATCTTGTCCTTACCATATGGAACAGAGGACTTTGTGGTTTATTGTGATGCATCAAACCAAGGTCTAGGATGTGTGTTAATGCAACGAGGAAAAGTTATTGCCTACGCCTCAAGACAACTGAAGACGCACGAGGTAAACTACACGACGCACGATCTCGAACTGGGAGCAGTAGTTTCCGCCCTAAAAATCTAGAGACATTACCTCTACGACACTAAGTGCACTATCTTCACCGATCACAAAAGCCTTCAGCATATCCTCAATCAAAAAGAACTCAACATGAGGCAAAGACGATAGGTGGAATTACTAAACGATTACGAATGTGAGATTCGTTATCACCCGGGAAAAGCCAACGTGGTTGCAGACGCTTTGAGCAGAAAGGAATACTCGGGCCACCGAGTAAAGCCGTTAACCATGACCATCCATTCACACCTGTCCGCACGAATCAAAGAGGCACAGGAAGAAGCCTTAAGACCCAAGAACGTGGCAGGTGAAGCGTTGAGAGGAATGGACAAAAATCTTGAAGTCAGGGATGACGGGGTTCGTTGTCTCATGAACCGGATCTGGACACCAAAATTTGGTGGATTCAGGGACGTTGTCATGAACGAAGCTCATAAAACTCGTTACTCTGTGCATCCCGGTTCAGACAAAATGTACTTAGACCTCAAGAAGCTGTATTGGTGGCCGAACATGAAAGCCGAAATAGCTACCTTTGTGGGCAAGTGCCTGACTTGCGCCAAGGTTAAGGTGGAGTATCAGAAGCCCTCGGGACTACTTCAACAGCCAGAGATACCCGAGTGGAAGTGGGAGCGGATTACAATGGATTTCATTACCAAGTTACCTAAGACAACGGGTGGACTTGACACCATTTGGGTAATCGTCGACAGATTAACCAAATCCGCACACTTCATACCAATAAAGGAGACAGACAAAATGGAGAAACTGACAAGGATCTACATTAAAGAAGTTGTACGACTTCACGGAGTACCGATATCCATTATCTCCGATAGAGATAGTCGGTTCACGTCACGGTTCTGGCAGTCACTGCAGAAATCTATGGGAACTAGACTGGACATGAGTACAACCTACCACCCACAGACCGACGGGAAAAGTGAAAGGACCATTCAAACGTTAGAGGACATGCTAAGAGCTTGTGTGATAGACTTTGGTAAAACTTGGGATGCTCATTTACCTCTTACCGAATTCTCATACAATAATAGTTATCACACTAGCATCAAAGTTGCTCCGTTCGAAGCCCTCTATGGCCATAAGTGCAGATCCCCCCTGTGTTGGGCTGAGGTGGGCGATACGCAACTAGCAAGAGGGCAAGTTCCTAACAGCACACTCACTGGCCCGGAGATCATAAGGGAAACAACAGAAAAGATCGTCCAAATTCGAGAACGAATGAAGGCTTCGCAAGACCGAAAAAAGAACTACGCGGATAAGAGACCGAAGCCTTTGGAGTTCCAAGTTGGGGATCGAGTACTACTGAAAGTATCACCTTGGAAGGGATTAATACGTTTTGGAAAACGTGGGAAACTAAATCCAAGGTATATCGGACCATTCGAAATCCTCGCTAGTATTGGCCCGGTGGCATACAAGCTACGATTACCACAGGAACTCAACAACGTTCATCCTACCTTTCATGTGTCGAACTTAAAGAAATGTTTGTCTGATGAGACCCTTGTCATTCCTTTGGAAGAAATTAATATCAATGAGAACCTCTACTTCGTAGAGGAACCTGTTGAAATTATGGATCGAGAGGTCAAATCGACGAAACAAAGCCGCATTCCCATCGTAAAGGTCCGCTGGAACGCCAAGCGAGGACCCGAATTTACTTGGGAACGTGAGGACCAAATGAAGCAAAAGTACCCACATCTATTCCCCAACCCAAAGTCCCACTCAAAATGCAAATTTCGGGACGAAATTCCTTCTAACGGGGGGATAATGTGACAACCGTCAAATTCAAGTCAAAGTCAAAGTCAAAGTCAACAAGTAAAACCGGTCAAACTTAACTAGTACTTGTATGTTAAAAGTTATTCTATGAAAATGTGCATTTGTATGTCAAGAATTCAAGTGTCTCGGGGATTTTATGTGTTTAACAATGTAAAACCCTAAGAAGGGAGTTAAATGCACCAAAACACGACTATGGACCCTTTTGGGGACTTAAAATAATCATAAACGAAGCATAACGGGGTTCACGAACCTTGCATTGCGAGACTATACACTAATATTGACTAAAATCAAATCTTTCCCAAATCTCTCCCAAATCTCTCTCAAAATCTCTCTCAACTTTTTATAGTCGTCCGGGTCATCCCGACCCTTAACTTGGCCAAAAATCACTCAAAACGGGAAGTTTACTTGAAAAACAACCCTATAGGACCGAAACCCTAATGGAATCGAGCCTCTTGGAAGCGAAACACCTCATTTGGACCGAAGCTTCTTATGACCGAACGGCTTTGAACCGAAGGTCCCCTTCAGAACCGAACTTAGCCTCGGACCAAACCTCCCTGAGGACCGAAACCAGTCTCGGACCGAAGCTCATAAACAACCGAAATGAACCGAGCCTTCGGTCCATTTCGCTTCATTCTTACCTTCGGACCCGAACTCACCTTCGCTCCTATCACCTTCAGACCCGAGCCCTCCTTCGATTCCTTCTTCTCACTCTCGGTCCTCAACTCCAAGAACCGAACCTTCACAGGTTCGCCCCTTCTTGTCCGGTTTTCGACTACTTTCGCCTGTTAAGCCCGTTTTTGACGGGGATTTTTCACCAAATTCATATTTTTATCATTTTAAACTCCCTAAACTCATATTTTATTCATATCTCAAGGATTTATTAATTATAAATCATTATTTCATTAAGAGAAATATCTAAGGATATTCTACCCCACAAGTAGGTCAAGTGTGCCCACTTGCCTCCATGTGTCACTTTCTCATTAGTATCATCCTATCCACATCACACAAACCAAGGCAAACATCCTCTCAAATTTGAAAATTCCTCCAGCAACTTTCTATATAAGGAAATGCCTGGAGGATTTCTTGAACTTCCTTGATCATTTCCTTCACCATCAAACACTTACACTCTTCTTAACCATCAAGAGAGCCTCTTTTTCTCTCTACTTCCAGCCATTTTTTGAAGGTGTTCTTGAGCTATTACTTCACTTTTTGGTAAGTATTTCATCTAAACTCAAGTGTTATTCCATGTTTTCATAACATCCTTGAATCATCTACACACATTTTAACACCAAAAATCGTTCTTAGGATCATCCAAAACTTCACGTGTTCATCAAGTGATCTTGACTTGATACTCCTCATCTTCAACCTTCCACTCTTCAAGAAATCACTCAAGGTGAGTTCATATCCCTACATTTTCCAGTTTTCTTTAGTTTTCAGGGGGGGGGGAATACAAGTTAAAACACCAAAACATATTTAAAACTTAACTTGACAACTTACAACAGAAAAGTTGTGACCTGTTTACGAACTGTTTTACCCGACTTAAAATTAATATTTTTCAAAAATGTGCAATATTCAAGTAGTTCAGGTTTATACCTTTCTAAGGACTAATCGCACGCGTTTTTACGATTTTTCTACACTTTATGGTGATTTTTACAAAACTGCCTATCACCGCAGCAACAAAATCGGACCAGGTTGTGAAGATGAACGCTTTCACACTGGTTTGAGACCACCAAAAATTATAAGAAAATTTATGAATACAGTAGACTCTTTTTCCAAACTCTCCAAGTTTACGGATTCAGTTTTCGACTTACGATGATTTTTCTATAAATATTCTAAAACAGTGACAGTTAAGGATAAAACTGTCAAAACAAGTTTAAGAGTTATTCACACCTTGTAACATGTTGAGCAAGGTGTGTAAGATTTACACTTAGTATTTTCAATGTCATTTTTATTGAAATACAAAGTCATGCATAACAAGGTGTCATTAAAACATAAAACACTCTTGATAAACTATAATAGGTATAGTTTGAACACCTCGTTTAACAAAGAAACAGTAATACAATCGCTTTACAAAACAAGTATTTCATTACAAACTACGTGAACTTGTTAATGAATAAAATTTTGAGACATTCACCTTCAGGGTACTCTTAAGTACAACAGAAAAGTCCTGTAGTTATAACCAGAATCTGTAACATCCGGATTTCCAGGGACATTATCGTGTATGTTAATCTTGAGATTTAAGGAGGGACTCGACGAGTTGAGGGACCAACTCGCCGAGTCGAGTCGAGTTGATCGTGTGAATTTAATGAATGGACTCGACGAGTCAGAGGAGGGACTCGCCGAGTAGGTGATGGGCAGAGAAACCCTAATTTCCCGGGTTTGAGACCTATTTAAAGGAACTTATAGCCTCATTTGCGGCTACCCTTCCTTGAGAGCAAACCCTAAACGTGTATGGAGAGCCATTAGAGTCTTAGAAGCTAAAACTTGGAGTAAACTAGTGCATCTCTTGAGGAGAAGAGGAGATCACCCATCAAGGGAGCTAGAGAATCAGTGGATCTGGTGTAACTTCGTGCAATGGCTTGAGTAAGAGGTAAAAGCTTGCACCTTTCTTGTTATTTTGCTTAGATCTTGTAGATATGGAAGATTAGGGTTTCTTCCACCATTGTTGGGACTTTGTATGCATAAGGTCTCTCATGAGGCCTAGACTTCAGATCTGGACCTTGTGAGGTCCAGAGAGTCCAAAGATTATAGCTTTAGTTAACCATAGAAGATTTATTGTGGTTAATCATCCTTGTTAGAGTTATATTGGCATTATGAGCTTTATATGCCATGTTTAAACGTAAAGCTTGCAGCTTTACGTGACAATCGACCCTCAGGATGGTAGATCTAGTGTTTGGGGTGATGGATCTGCCTTAAATCGTCTGAATGAACATTTGGTCTGAATGAACTCGCTGAGTCGATGAGCCGACTCGACGAGTTGGTTAGGGTTTGTCCCGAGGAACCGAATCAGGCGATAGCTCGACGAGTTGAGGGTCAACTCGACGAGCTGAGCTGGACTGTCACGAGATTTCTGAGGAAAGTAAATGGACTCGACGAGTCGCAAGGGTGTACTCGGCGAGTCGGGTCAAACATGGACTGTTGACTCGAGTTTGACTTCTGTTGACTTTGGGGCTTTGATCAACATAAGTAGTAGAGACCATGGAGGGGTAAAATGGTCTTTTATCCACTTCAAAGAGTTAAAGAGAGGAAGAATAGCCTTCGGTCATTAGATTTGTGATTAGAGTATCACTTAGAGATATTCATCCCTTGTGTTAGGTGGAGGCTAGTTCGAGATTCAGGAGCGGGGTCTTTACTTGCTGCTGGTCAGGTGAGTCTTCTCACTATACATTACCTAGAGTGGTATCTATGTGTAGACCGGAGGGTCTTGTGTGCTATGTGTATGTATGAGATTATGTGTATTGTGATATATGTATGCTATGTGTTGTATAGA
This sequence comes from Lactuca virosa, assembly GCF_052849685.1. NCBI lineage: Eukaryota > Viridiplantae > Streptophyta > Magnoliopsida > Asterales > Asteraceae > Lactuca > Lactuca virosa. The sequence continues at coordinate 63,106,223 of NC_136430.1, read as the reverse complement.
CCGGACCGGAGGGTCCAACGATATAGACCGGACCGAAGGGTCCAACGATATAGACCGGACCGAAGGGTCCAACGAGCTATGACCGGACCAGAGGGTCCAACGAGCTACGGGACTGGAGGGTTCCGCTGAGACATATTGACCGGAGGGTCGTACTGTAGCCTCAAGTGGCGTATGTGTTGTATGTGGTATTTTGGGGAACTCACTAAGCTTCGTGCTTACCGTGTTATGTGTTATGTGTTTCAGGTATCTCAGAGGATCGCGGGAAGGCACCGGCTTGATTGTACACACCAGAGAAAGAGTCATGTTTTGAGGATCCTGGCTTATTAATGGAGTCGTGTTTTGTAATTTGAATAAACGAGATTTCTATACAATATGTTACGAAAAGTATGCGATTTTAAAATGAAAATTTTGTTTGAAAAATTACGGTGTTACAGAATCTCTTGTAGGGAGAGCGTGATAGTTGTGTATAGATCTATATTGGGTCTGACAAACCCGCACCTAAGCTGCTTGCAACAGCTAGACCGGCAGGTCTGGGGTGACAAATTTCATAACATTTCGACGCCTGAAGAACGTCGAATACGAGGCCTTCGAGTTTTAGCATGGTTATAACAACTCACATGGGGAATTAACAACACACACAGTTCACGGGGATTCAAAAACCTCACAAAAAGGAGTTTTATTTAAATATAAAACCACACATAAGTATGACGATTTACTTACATATACTAAGTCTTGGTTCAGTTAAGACTACAATAATACTTTTAGAAAATATTGGATTTTCTGGAAACAAACTTGCAACAAACTTTAGGGAACAACATCCCATTTTCATTCATGAATTGCTTATGAACTCACCAGCTTTAATGCTGATACTCTTTCAAAAAGAACTTGTATTCTCAGGTATTCAGTAATACAGGTAACCACAAGGTTTTGAAGGCAAGACGCTAAGGCGTAGATTTTTTTTGCAATATTTTGACATCATATGTAATTTATTTGGAAACATGTATTTTTGCAACGATGTAACCTTTTAAATTATATTTATGATGGTTGTGTTTACTTTCTTCACTATGGTTATGATACTGAGCATGACGTCCTCCGCACCCGAACGTTTCCGCCGTTCCGGTTTGGGGGTGTAACAGATGCCACGGGCCACCCCGTAGTCTTATTATACTCGTTCTGCCAACTAGTGAATGCTACGGGCCACCACTATAGTCTTACAACACTTCTGTGCTACCAGCCAACTAATGCTACGGGCCACCCCGCAGTCTCACCACACTTCTACACTATCTGCCGACTAATACTACGGGCCACCCCGCAGTCTTACTATACTAATGCTACGGGTCACACCGTAGTTTAACTATACTAATGCTACGGGCCACACTGCAGTCTAACTAGACTAACATACGAATGCTACAGGCCACACCACAATCTTACAACGCCCTTACTCTATCTGCTAACTAGTGAACGCTACGGGCCATCCCATAGTCTTACAACTCTCCTATACTATCTGCTAACCATTGCTACGGGCCACCCCGCAGTCTCACCACACTTCTCATACTATCTGACCATTGGTGAATGCTACGACTATCCGGTAGTCTGAAAACACCTTCCACACCGACTGGATGCTACGGCTAACCCATAGTCTTACAACACCTTCCACACCGACTCGACCGCTGGCCATGGTCTTTCGCTGACTACTAATCCGTACATACCCATAATAGAGCATACAAGCACAATCTAGTACCCCAAGCTGTACTCATGTCCTAACTGAAACTCCCAACCGATTCTTCTGAAACCTGCTATTAGACATCCCGAGAATGCGATCTCACAATGGGCAAGTTTTCCGAACTTCCAATTCATACTATCCTCAATTTATACAGCCGCCTGGGCCGTCTTTCTCCCTGACAGGAGAGCGATCCCAGTTTCAAAACCGCTTCTGCTCCCGTAACATGATTGTTTCTCCCCCACTTAGCTTCGACTAAGTCTTTACGGCACGCAAAAATCCAAGGATTTCCATTCCTTCCTCCCTTACCCAATAGGCATGATAACTACCATCGCCTTAATCTTGCTAGCGATGTGTCACTAGCCCACCCCAAATATCGTACGATTACCGAATACTAGATGAACACTTTCTGCATCCCCAATACTGATAATCCCATAAGCTTAGCCTAACGTCCCTCTCAACCTTAAGGTCTAATTTGCCGATGTTCGGAGCAACTTCTTCAGCGATAGACTGCTTCTCTTGATGCTCCCACGAACTACTCCTGGCATAAAGACTGTTCTTCACCGAATCCTGGCAATGGCGGATAACTACCCTGCTGAAGTATGACCTCGGACCGTCACGTAATGACCCTGAACCGATCTCGACCGTACTCAAAATAACACTGAATGCTTCCAAACCAGAAAGGGAATTTGACCCTACACTAGCTGCTAATTATTCCCGGTATGCAATTGGCATATGACAATTCCGTAAATACAATCTGAATACGAGCAAAGAGATAACTCATACATACTATCACCTAAGACCAAGGTAAGAACAATCATAATACATATAGAATCGAAAATACACATTGATACATACCTGCAACATTCCCTGCTGTAATCTAGATCTCCCTCATCTGTCACTGCAAGGCCCTACCCTCTCACCCATCCGTAATCCTCAAAGTTGTCGGGGCAGACGCACTCCCTGCTCCTCCCCTCATCGTCAGGCAGTCGGCCTTCTTGTGGCCCACCTGATTGCAGTGAAAACATAATGGGCTTGCCCTCCGTGGGCAGTCCCTGCTGACGTGACCATCACCGCCACACTTGTAGCAGCCTGAACCCCTGGAACGACAAACTCCCTCGTGCAGTTTCCCGCACATGCTGCACTAACTACGGCCCTGCCGACCTACTAATAGCAGATCTGAAGTCTTGGGTCTCTTCCCGGGACCCTCCAAAGTATACATCTGATCCGACCTCCTCTTCGCAATGTGCTCCAAATCAATCTCCCTTTCCCGTGCCCTGACAATCATAGAGTCCAGGGTTGGGCATGCCGAGAAGCTGACATGCTCCCGAATATCAGCTCTCAACATGTCATGATAGCGGGTCCTCTGCATCTCCTCATCCCCTGCATACTGAGGCACCAATAAGGCCCTCTCCCGGAACTTGGCGGTAATCTCCGCCACCGACTCTGTCGTCTGTCTCATGTCTAGGAACTCCCTGGCCAGCTGCTGAAGCTCCACAACCAGCGCAAACTCCGCCCTAAACCTGGTCACAAAGTCGGACCAGGTCATAGCCTCAATGGCTGAGGCTCCCAAGGAATCACCAGCTGACTCCCACCAGTCTCTAGCTCTGTCCCTCAAACATCCTGCAGCAAATCGAACCTTCGACCCCTCAAGACAGAAGCTCGTCAACTGTGCAGACTCAATGTCTGCAATCTATCTCCTGGCAACAATGGGGTCCTTCACCCCATGGAAGTCTGGCGAGCCACTCCCCCCCGAAGTCCTTGAAGGACAGTGTGTGCGATTCTGACTGGCTAGATGCCATATCACTCTGGAACGCTCTGAGGCGATCCTCCATCAGCTCAATAATCCCTTCCTTGATCGACCCGAAAATCACTGGGGTCGACTCAAGGATACCTCTCGTGATCTCAGACATGATGAACTCGCGTAGTCCCTCATCCACTGGCTCGGAACCTGCACCCGAACCTGATCCTGAACCGGATCCTGATCCTCCTGCTCCGTGTCGCGTAATCATCACCATTCTGAAACGAAACACATAATTGTCAGGGTCGTATGTCACCTCAGAAGGTCTCACATACTACAAGTTTCCTGGTTCTATCTCGGCCCTCCTTGACTCGAGTACGGATCATCTGCTTTCAGTAGTACGGGCCCATACTACCTTCCACATCTATCCGTACTTTCCTCAAGGATTGCTTCGACTTCACCAAGTCCCCTATACTACTGCTGCTCTCTGCTACTCTCCTCCTAGGCTTTCCTAGGTTCCCGAACCCACCCAGTCCTCAGCTGCTGAAAGACTCTTAATGATGTCAATTAACCACTACATGAATACCATCACATGTGACGAGGCTCGGATAATCCTTCGAGTAAAGGACTCACCCCTACAACGGTTAGACTCAGACAAGAGCTGCGCAATAGGGTCAAGTCCAGCACTCTGAGATTATTCAACCCCGATCACAAGTGACTTAACGCATTCATCTAGTAGCTAACTCGCATTACTTAAAGTCCCACAAAGCACAAAGCAAGCAGCATTCAGACAAGCGGAAAATCTAACCAAACAAGCCGTTCTATCCTCTTATTAGGAATCTACACTAGCATGCAATTCAAGGGCTCATACAATCAGGCATAACCTAAACATGTCATCCTACTACTGGCTGATCAGTTCTAGCATTCAATTCTACAAGTTCACATAAGCATACAAAGGCATCTCTCCTAGATCCTTAGCCATAATCTAGCATGCGAATCACATAATCATATCATATCACATATCAAACATGTATTGGTATTTTGGGAACCACTTACTTGAGCTCGGTCGATTGCACGCATCACACACCTTGTTCTTTTCAAAGTTCTTTTCTCTTTTCGAATACTTTTCAAGTTACTTTTGAAAATTTTCATCTCAAGTCCTCAGTTTGAGTCCAGACTCACCCGAGAGTGTGCCCGAATCCCTCAAACCAAGGCTCTGATACCAACTTGTAACATCCCAAAATTCAAGACGAAAAATTTCGTTTTCATTAATTAAAAACTGCTTAATAAATCTTGCTCAATCATTTAATAACATTCTTAATAAAACAATTATCAAAGTTTTAAATCCCAAAGATCATTTAGTGCGGAAAACATGGTGTGATGCGTTGCGATCGCCTCGAGCTCCTTCCTTGGAAAAACATTAGTACCTGAAACAAATAGCTAAAAACCGTATGCACGAAGCTTAGTGAGTTCCCCAGATACCACATACCATACATATCAACTGATCCATACATGTCATACGTAACCATGAGCCATACATGACAAACATATCCATAATCAAGTAAGGTGCTATGTGCAAAACATAGTCTTGCTGTTATGCCACGGGCCGCACGTGGTCTTTCTTGTCAAGCCTGGGGCCACTCCCTGGGTCTTACAGACAAGTGCCAAGGGCCACCCCCAGGTCTTCCATTCAAGCATTACAAAGACAACTATACATACTACACTACTAGGCTACTCATCATACAGTGTGCCAGGAGCCACCTCCTGGTCTTTCATTCATAATAGCATACATTGTGCCAGGAGCCACCTCCTGGTCTTTCATACATGTTGCCTAGGGCTAACCCCCGGGTCTTCCTACCGTACATAATAACATACTGTGTGCCAGGAGCCTCCTCCTGGTCTTTCATGCATAATGCCTAGGGCTAACCCCCGGGTCTTCCTACCATACATAAACTAAATGGGTCGGCATTGTGGCCGTAGACCCATACAAACAGTGAGGAGACTCACATCGATGTCGTGTAGTGTCAGTACGATCCTCGGCACGGAAATCAGCTCGTCTCAACTCTTCAATCCCTACACAACAACCCTTCTCGATTACTAATTCATATTCAAAACCCTCTTACAAGAGTCAACCCAAGTCCAAGCCAATAGTCAAGGTCAAACCCTGGTCGGAGTCAACATCCAGTTGACTCGACTCGCCGAGTTGGCCCGCCAACTCGTCGAGTCCCCTTTTCCCATAAAATGTTAAAACCCCGATTCTACCTGCCGAGTCTAGCAACCACTCGACGGGTCCTTCTTCACCCATAACATCGGGACCATCTTCAACTGACTCGCCGAGTTCATCCTTGAACACGTCGAGTTCATCTCCCTCATATGAACGTGTTCAGTCTATGACTCGCCGAGTTGTATGAACAACTAGTCGAGTCCATCTTCATGAGTTGGGAGATTGCGTTGGACTCGCCGAGTCTGTTCATACACTCGTCGAGTCCTATGATTTCCAGGTCCAAGACAAACCCCTAGCAGGTTGAGTGTTCCTTCCACTCAATCTAAACCATTTCTAGAAGACGTTTTAGGGGAAAAAGCATCCCAACTCGCCGAGTCCCTCTTTGTCCAAAACTATACAGTCGATTACAATGGGTCTCAATGCATCAAAACCATAGATCTGACCTCCGAGGGTCCATTTCATACGTAAAGTTCCAATCTTGACATCCATGCATGGGGTTTTTGGCTCAAAAAGCCATAAAAGAGGTATATATATGAAGCATGGGTCTCCCGTGGACATAAATTTGGCACCGTTATGCCACGGGAACTCTCAATGGTTCGAGATCTGAAGCACAAACCCAGTTATGCACACAATTCCGGCTATAGCTTCACTAAGGCTTAGGAAAAGGTAGAAAATAGCCCCAAATCAAGATCTAAGCAAAGAATAATCAAGGTTTCAGCTTTATACCTCAAGTGAGCTGGAATTGGTGCACAACCTCTAGATCTACTAACTTCCACTTGAACTTCCAAACTTCCTTCTCCTTCTCCAACTTCAAACACACAAAAAGATGCACAAAATGGCTTGAGAGCACTCAAACAAGGCTAGGGTTTCGAGTTAGGGTATCTCTGGGTTGGGAGGAACGATGGAGGCTGGGTTGAGGTAAGAAACGTTGTTTAAATAGGGTGCAAACCCTAAACATTAAGGTTTGTCCAGACAGCTTCTACTCGTCGAGTCGGTCCCCCGACTCGTCGAGTAGGTTACTAAAACTCCCGCATAATGTCGAGTCTACTCGACGAGTTGGGCCCCCAATTCGCCGAGTCCTAGAGTAAATACCAAATTTCTTGAATTTGAATATGTACCAAGAACCGGGTGCTACAGTATAGCTACTACCACCACCACTACAACATCTGATCTGATTTGCTTTCATTGGAATTAGAGGGGACACAAGAAGTCCCAGTGTCCGAGTCTAGCATCAGCAGGACAGGTGGTAGCACCCGCTCCTACCACGTTGAGATTACAGACGGCCATGAGGGTCGGGCAGAGGCGCCAGCGGCGAAGAGCAGAGCCTTCCAGTTGACAGCAGAGGAGGCACGTGCAGCCCCTGATGTTGTTACGGGTATGTATCTTCTCCATTATCTTTTTTTATTATTTCTAATTACTACTCATGATGTGTGTTTATGTATAGGATCATTCTTAGTGAACGACATGTCAGCTATGGTACTGTTTGATTCGGGAGCTACCCGATCTTTTGTGTCGCTCGCACTTAGCAAGCGATTTAGTAGAGCTCCGGGGGAGCTGGATTGCCCACTTGATGTAGAGATAGCCAATGATAGGACCGTCAGGGTTGCGGGGGTTCATAGAGGGTGTACGCTACAGTTATTTGATCAGCAGTTTTTGTTGGATTAATGTCTAAGTCCATAACTATAATTGGTAAGACTTGACCCGACCCGGCATGGTCCATTTGGGTTGCATGGCATCATGCATTTGGATAGACTATAATGAGAGAAATAACACTTAAGGTTGGTTAATATATTATAAGTTCTAATATATTAATAAGGTTATTTAATTAGTATTGATCAAGAATTAATTTGGAATTAATTAAGTGATCAAAAGGAGACTAATTAAATATATGGGTTGATTGTGTAAATCATTCATTCTTATATATGTGGGCTTGTGATCCAAGATTCCTTATATTGGACTAAGTCCATGGGGTGACCCATGGATACTCCATGGAGGTTAAAATCCATGGAGCATAAGGAATGGGTAAAGTTATGAGTTACATGGTGTAACCCTAATAGCCACCATATAAAAGAATCCCATGGCTCAAGAAATCGTGCACTAATGTGTGAGTATGAGGGCTAGACGATTTCAAGGAGTGTTCAAGTTTCTCTCAAGTTATTCCAAGTGTATTTGGTGTTGTGTGAACCATTTGAGGTGTCACACTTGGGGCACTAGGCACTCAAGCTTCATGAAGACATTCTACATCAAAGAGGTATGTATTCTATCTTGTTATATTTATTATTGTGTATGCTAGATTAGGATAATACCTTGGATGTTCATAATTGTATGTATAATAGAGAAAACATAGATCCAAAGTATTTAGGGTTGCATGTACACTTAGGAGTGTTAGAATGCTCATAACCCAACAGTGGTATCAGAGCCTAGGCTTGTTTTCTTGTTATACTTGCAAAAGTAGCTGAAAAATCGAGTTGGATGCATATATTCGATTGTTTTGGCTGGAATTGGACTAGGAACATTACCCTAAGATGTTTTTGGACTTATAAACTTGTTTTTGATGTGGTAATGTTCATGCTAATCTAATTTCTAAGATAATTGTCATAATTTCAAGATTTGTATTAGTTTGTATGTTCATGCTAATTTCTTGAAGATTGATGATTTGAATTATCTTGTTCTTATGAGGTTCTTAGATTAATAGAAAAGTTGTGTGAAATAGTTGTTTTCAATCCATTTTAATCTAAGAGTTGATTCCAAAGTGTGTTTTTGTAACTTGTCCTCAAGTTATATGAAAAGTCACATTTAAGAATCATAAAACTCATAAAAGTTGGCAAAAGGTTACAAAATGAAGAGTCTAGTTCTAATTAAATGGTTTTATGACTCCATAACTTGTCCTCAAGTTATGGAGGTTCAAGAGTCTCTTCATTAAATTAAAAAAAAAGTGTAACCTTAATTAGTTCCATAAGTTACAATAAAAAAAAGTTATTTTTTTATTAATTAGTTTAAAGTCTTCCATAACTTGTCCTCAAGTTATGGAACTTGAAGAGTTTTTTTTTTTTATTAATTAAAACTACTTTAAACTCATAAGTTATGGAATTAATTAGTTTTGAATAGTTTCAAAACTTGCCCTCAAGTTTTGGAATTTGAAAAGTTTTCACTTATGAATACTTTAATTCCAAGTTAGCCCTTAGAATTTTAAAAGTTAAAATTCAACCCTTATACTTTATAATATTATAAGTTAACAATATTTATATATATGTATAAGAGTAAAGTCAGTCTTACCGTTAGTAGGCCTCATTCACGAAGCCGGTCTATAAGGGGGGGTATAAGGTTACTGCCTATAAAATGGCAGTTTAATGGGTGTCCACTCTCACCCACCGCTTCCTTGACTGGTGGAGGGTCGTTAGCCGAACGGGTAGGACAAGGACTATAATTCTCCTTTCATTAAAAGTATTAATGATAAATACTAAGTAACTAAACTCTTATTAATACCCAATCTTAGTTACTTAGGAAAATGTGAATTTGGTGCTAACCCATGAAATTACACTTTGCACTTTGCTTAAGTCGTTAGTGGAGCGTGTGTGGTTAACCGGCACACTAACCTGGACTTAACAAGGTAGGCAAAGGGTAACTTAATATTTATCATAGTATCGGTGGAGCGTGTGTGGTTAACCGGCACACTGATTAAGGGGTAAATATTAAGGGTACCAAGTATATTTGCATGGTTATTCACACCTTGTTTTGTGATCCTCGGCATCCCAGTCACAAAACCTGAAGGGCACACTCGAGATTGAAACATGCCTTTGAACAGTTCAATGAATCTCAAAGATCTAGGACTTTCAAATCCAATTAAAACCTAATAAATTATTTCATTTTTCATGGTGGAAATTGGTGAATCGTCATTCACCTACCTTCAAATATTTTATAGCTTGGATTACGGCATCCCTCTTCTAAGTTATAAAATAGTTTGTTGGGTCCTAGCCTTAATATTTCATATTGGGTGTCATATTAAGGACTTTAAATCAACTATCTTGAATATCTCCCAAAAAGATGTCTGGTCTAGACATTTATGATCTTCCCAAATCTCTTGAAACAAGCTTTCCTAAATGAAGATGATGTCCCATGGATATCATACTTCTTTCACCTCCTCCAATTATTCTCCCTAACCCACAAGTTCCTAAAAAGTTTAAGGTCACTCAAGCCCTATTGGCAAGGCAAGGTCTAGGTGTGATCACATCTTGGAGATGTAGTCACATATTGACAAGCCGGGAGAGTTGGGTGTCAAAGTCTTGAGAAAGTTGGTGGCTCAACTACTTTCTAAGTCACATAGGGAGTTCTTTTGGGAATCCTATGAAACAGACTAAGACAAGACCCTTAATGATCTTATCTATTTGCTAAGATCAACTTCCTAAAACGCTATGGACATTGACAATGATGACATTGGATATCCAGTAAAGCTCTCTCTTCCCAATGGAAAGGGACCGGCCATAGTCAACTCGGTTGACCCAATGGTAAAGAGAGAGGCGAAGTCTGAGATAGTCCCATTATCAAGGGTCCATAGGTAACTATTGCCAAAGGAAGGGGCATTGGTTACGAAGCTGCCAAATTTACCTAAGGATGTTAAAGTCAATAAGTTTGGCTCTACTTCAGGTAAAGTCCATTGTCTAACTCTATTAAGTACATGCTGATTCTGATCGCGAAGATGGATTTCAATCGCATGGTTCGGTGATCAGAATTTTGGGCTATTACTTAAGAGTTATGATATTTATATTGCTTAGGAATAGATAACAACAAGGTTTTCATATGGATAGTAAGGATAAGTTTTTCCGCAAAGTTTTAAAATAAAAGGAAAAGGTTTTGATTTTATTTATTTTAAGTATCCTTACAATGGCATTTGTGAAAAGTTGTTGCTTATAAGATTCCATTGATAGCAATATTGGAAAAATGGATTTGATTCTTTCGGTTGTGGTAGTGTCTAATATTACCAAATAAGGAAAGATTCTCATCACCCAAGGTTCAATTGGACCGAAACTTGGAATCATGCAAGTTGTATAGTATGATGAATGAGAACTTTCAGCTTGGAAAATTAAGACTAATTCCTTATGTGAATAAGGAAAGGACTAAGGGATCGAGTACACATTCTTGTGCACTGGTCAAGTCCACCACAAAAGATCAAGAAGACTATTCGTCATGATTTACTTAAGTTCAGTAAATATGGTTATACTTATAAGTTTAAGTATAAGTCTGTAGCATTGGAGAAGTTTCAATGTGAGACAGAACGAATAAGAAGAATCAAAGTATGGCAGAAAGATAAAAGTTTCTCAAATCTGAAAAGATGGGAGAGTACTTTAGTATCATGTTTATGATCATCTTAATGATTAAGATACCATATCACAATTGGTCCTCTAAAGTTATCTTAGTGCATTCTTATGACTAAGAAGAGGAGTCATGAATTGTTGAAATGGTTAAATCAAAAAGATGAGTCATACTTCGTTCCAAAACAATTCTTAGAGTCATACTCCAAGATTGTAACTTGAGTGACATATCTTAAAGAGGGTTCGTTAACACTAGTCAAATGTAAGAGTAAAAGGTTATCTACTCTTGTACATTTGAAATTGGTAAGTTGTGATGTTTTGGATAAAACAGAGACCAACTTAGGCCAATTGTGTAAAGTGTTAGTCTTGATAAAGAATCCGCACTATCTCTTGAATATTTGACAAGGGAGTCTTATATGTCAAGAGGACAGTGGGAGTCTTAAAGCTCTTGAAAGTTTCAAGACTTAATCAAGAATAAAACCTAAAGTCCTTCACTAGCACACGACTTGAGGTTTATAACCTATCGTGTTGAAATTTTTGTGCCTATTCAAGTTGACTTTGCATAGGAGTTTTGAGAGTTCTCAATTGGTTGCACAACTACTTGGAAGCAATGGCAGGCACCTGAGCTGCCAAATGGCAAGAATTTAAGATTGCACAAGTTTAATCAATATGAGTTTGGATTTGTCACTAACCTTGTCTTGTGATTATGGTTTTGACAAAATCACATGGATAAGAACACATACACTATTAAATCTAAGTGTCATAAGGTTTCTCTCCGATTCATGAAAATGATGGTGAGGAAACACTTTCACTAAGTAGATTTTAGCTAGATAGCAATTGTGATATTTGCATTCTCAAAGTCGTTAGTGGAGCGTGTGTGGTTTACCGGCACACTAACATGGACTTGTGAGAAGTGGCAAAGGTCTAAACAATTGAGACTATGATTACGGCATCCCTTTTCATAGTTCTAAAATTGTTTAGACACACATGTGAGCTATCTAAGAGAGGTGTATGATTTTGATAAAGTTTTATCAAAACAATCTAGTATCAGAAATCTGAACTTTGGTAAGAAAGTCAGCTGATTTCTGAGTACATGTCAAAGCTAGTGGGAACATAAGTGTTATGCTAATAATCATCATGTTAGTGGGAGCATGATAATTATGACAAAGGTTGCAAGTTAGCAATGTTAATTATAGAAAACAAAAGTTTCAATTCGTGAGGTTGCAGGGGTTGAAAAAGTTGTTTTGCTATAATTAAGGGAGAGGAAATTATACTTCATTTCAATTCTAAAAGCTTAGATTGAGATTTTAATCGTATTTAACCAAGGATATATATATAAATTTCATGTTGGAATGGCTCAACATAAGGAAATTCTATATATGGGTCCATTATTTGCGTTCTAAAATTCGATTATGATTACGGCATCCCTTTTCATAATCTGAATTTTGAGAACTTGGCAAATTGAAATGGAAATATTATAGCAAAAGACTGGTTTAGTCTTTATGTGAGACATCATGAATCGTGTCCCATATGCTTCGGATATAGGATCGATTACATGTGCTATATTCATCCTTTCTAAAATTTTCCAAATGCCTGGGGCATTATGAAGGGAAAAGGTCTAGAATTGGATATGACTAAAATGATTAAGCAATTGTCGAGGACAATCTAAGGTTTACCAAAGATTGGTTGCTCAAGGACAGTTGGAAGTATAATGTTAATTCTGGAAGGACCATATTGACATAATCTGTAAGGAGGCAACTCTTGTTCAGAAGTGATAGTCAAAATGGAATATGGAAATGTTTCAAAGTTAGAAATTATTAAATCTGTGTAAGATTAGGAAACTTAATGAAAGAAGGATGTTTCCAAGGAGCTGATCTCCTTTGGAATGCTCTGTAATGATTGTTGTCAAGTCTTTCTGACTTCGTGCATAATCATTAAGAGGATCAATGCATATAAGTTTAGAATCTAACAGATTTCAGTAAATGGCATGAATTTGGAATTCTTGCATTTGCAGTAAGGATTTGGGACTGTGAAAAGAGGATCATTGGAGTGATGTTCAATTGATCTATTTTACAAAGTAAAGATCCTAGACAAACATAGTATGCATACTTGGTGTATGGCATGACTAGTGTTTAGAAAACATAGTGTACATGCTTGGAGCATGGGACAACTATTGTTTTAAATTCAAGTATAAAGTTGATAAAACCGAAACAATGAATAATGAGTAATCAGTATGGTGATAAATAAAAGTGTTTATTTATATTCATAGGGTTTGATACCATATTTGATTCATTTATTCTTGTGTTTCACTTTGCATGTTTTGACTTCCAGAATAACTAAGTCGCTCTTCCTGAATGATTAAGTTATTCAAACCATCCACAGTCGGTCATATGTTGGAAGTAGATATGAATCAAGACTGTCATGGGTTGGTTTGTAGAGGTCCAAGTTGGTGGACAAAGTGGTGCTACAACACTCATGAGTGCTCATAAGTTCTGAGTATTGGATTCAACCCGCGCTCATTTGAATCACTTCATGGATTTTATCACGAGTGATCATGAGACGATAATATCTTATATTCTTCAAACCTAGAGATATGAGTTGTTACTATGAGTTGGTTATACATTGATTGCACGAAAACGCATTGGTAACTCGATGTTATAAACCATGCCTTTGTGTATGATTCAACAAGTAGTAGAACAAGCCATATGAGTTGAAGTTTATCCATTCCTTTTACCTTCGGGATAAAAGCGATATCTGTGGGCCCCTCGATGATTTAAAGATGATACATGTGAGTGCTTGGCCAAGCCAGGACTGATTTGATTTGTTCAATCAGTCAGTCATCATGAATCGGAAATCGGGAAACAACAAATGGATAGAGAGAATGATTGATAATCCATGTCTCAGTCCATATGATATCTAGAATGGAGGAATATATGATCCCTAATCTAATGGACAAGTCATTGACAAAGGTCAGAGTTCATCGACAAGGTCAGAGTTCGACAGAAGCTTTTGAGAGCTACGATTTCTGATCGGTTCCTGAAGTCATACGCAATAATAGTTTTAGACTTATCCAAGTGGGAGACTGTTGGATTAATGTCTAAGTCCATAACTATAATTGGTAAGACTTGACCCGACCCGGCATGGTCCATTTGGGTTGCATGGCATCATGCATTTGGATAGACTATAATGAGAGAAATAACACTTAAGGTTGGTTAATATATTATAAGTTCTAATATATTAATAAGGTTATTTAATTAGTATTGATCAAGAATTAATTTGGAATTAATTAAGTGATCAAAAGGAGACTAATTAAATATATGGGTTGATTGTGTAAATCATTCATTCTTATATATGTGGGCTTGTGATCCAAGATTCCTTATGTTGGACTAAGTCCATGGGGTGACCCATGGATACTCCATGGAGGTTAAAATCCATGGAGCATAAGGAATGGGTAAAGTTATGAGTTACATGGTGTAACCCTAATAGCCACCATATAAAAGAATCCCATGGCTCAAGAAATCGTGCACTAATGTGTGAGTATGAGGGCTAGACGATTTCAAGGAGTGTTCAAGTTTCTCTCAAGTTATTCCAAGTGTATTTGGTGTTGTGTGAACCATTTGAGGTGTCACACTTGGGGAACTAGGCACTCAAGCTTCATGAAGACATTCTACATCAAAGAGGTATGTATTCTATCTTGTTATATTTATTATTTTGTATGCTAGATTAGGATAATACCTTGGATGTTCATAATTGTATGTATAACAGAGAAAACATAGATCCAAGGTATTTAGGATTGCATGTACACTTAGGAGTGTTAGAATGCTCATAACCCAACAGTTTTCAGTATATATGGTTCTTATTCCCCTGCGAGGGAATAAGGTTATAGTGGGTATGGATTGGTTGAGACCCAATGGGGCAGTGATAGACTGTAAGAAACAGCTGGTTAGGGTTCGCACTCCTAGTGGGGGAGAGTTAGTGATCCTGGGCGAGAGGCCACAACGCGAACCGACTTTCTGTTCAGCAGCGAAAGCGAGGCGCCACATTCAGTAGGGTTGCGCAAGATACGTCGCTTATGTCATGGATACCCGGGATAAGGGTAAGGCGACGGTTGATGATGTACCGGTAGTGCGAGAGTACCTGGACGTATTCCAAAAGATTTACCTGGGATACCTCCGGAGAGATAGGTTGAGTTCCGAATTGATCTGATCCCTGGTGCGGCTCCAATAGCCAAGGCACCATATTGGTTGGCTCCTCCTGAGATGCAGGAGTTGTCTACGCAGCTGTAGGAGTTGCTAGACAAGGGATTCATCAGGCCGAGCAGTTCACCATGGGGATCCCCGATCCTGTTTGTAAAGAAGAAGGACGGGTCACATCGCATGTGTATTGATTACTAAGAGCTGAACAAGGTAACGGTGAAGAACCGTTACCCACTTCCGAGGATAGATGATTTGTTTGATCAGCTGCAGGGAGCATCTTGGTTCTCCAAGATTGATCTACGATTAGGATATCACCAGATGTGAGTCAGGGATGATGATGTGCATAAGACAGCTTTTAGGACTTGCTATGAACATTATGAGTTTGTGGTGATGCCGTTTGGGCTCACCAATACCAGCCGCGTTCATGGACCTCATGAACCGCGTGTGCAGGCCGATGCTGGATCAGTCTGTAATAGTATTCATTGATGACATCTTGGTTTACTCCAAGACTCGGGAGCAGCATGAGGAGCACCTGAGGGAGGTGCTGGAGACACCGAGGAGGGAGAGACTGTATGCAAAGTTCTCCAAGTGTGAGTTCTGGTTGCGCGAGGTGCAGTTCCTTGGGCATCTTGTCAACTAGAAGGGTATTCTGGTCGATCTGGCCAAGATAGAGGACGTGATGCAGTGGGAGATTCCGAGGCCTCCAACTGAGATTCGGAGTTTCCTGGGTCTGGCAAGGTATTACAGGAGATTTATCCAGGACTTCTCCAAGATAGCAGTTCCGTTGACCCGACTGACCAAGAAGTCGGTAGTTTTTTGCTGGGGTCCTGAGCAGCAGACAACCTTTGATACGCTCAGGCAGCGATTGTGTGAATCACCGATTCTCACCCTGCCGGAGGGTGTAGACGATTCTGTAGTCTACTGTGATGCTTCGATCACAGGCATGCGAGCAGTGTTGATGCAGCAGGGTCATGTGATAGCTTATGCTTCGAGACAGTTGAAGCCTCACGAGGCTAACTATCTGACGCACGATTTAGAGCTGGGGGCAGTGGTGTTCGCCCTCAAGATTTGGTGGCATTACCTCTATGGGGTCCGATGTACCATATACACGGACCACAAGAGTTTGAGGTACCTCATGGATCAACCGAATCTGAACATGAGGCAGCGTCGATGGTTAGATGTGGTGAAGGACTACGATTGTGAGATCCTTTACCACCCGGGCAAGGCCAACGTAGTGGCCGACGCCCTGAGCCACAAGGCGGTAGCGGCCCCGATCCGAGACATCTGTCTGAGGATGACAATGATTACTCCATTATTGGAGCATATTAGAGAGGCGCAGGTTGAGGGCCTAAAGGAGGAGTGTCAGAAGTGCGAAAGGATTGTGGGCCGGGTGGCCTCGTTTGATTATGACAGCCGAGGGTTGTTGACCCTGCATGGAAGGGTATGGGTACCGTATTGGGGTGGAGTACGACAGGTATTGATGGATGAGGTTCACAAGTCCAGATTCTCCATCCATCCGGGGGCGACGAAGATGTATAGAGATCTTCGACCCGATTATTGGTGGCCTGCATAAAGCGGGACGTAGCTTGGTACGTGGAGAGATGCCTGACCTGTAGGAAGGTCAAGGCGGAGCACCAGAAGCCGCATGGAAAGATGCAACCGTTAGATATCCCCGTGTGGAAGTGGGAGGACATTACTATGGACTTTATCACTAAGCTTCCTAGGACTGCACGTGGGGTCGATTCGATATGGGTCATCGTGGATCGTTTGACCAATAACACCCACTTTATACCGATCCAGGAGAGCATCTCAGCCGAGAAGTTGGTCGAGATTTACGTATGAGAGGTGGTGGCACGGCATGGAGTGCCTGTTTCAGTAGTGTCAGACCGAGATGTTTGTTTTACTTCCAGATTTTGGAAGCGGTTTCACGACGAGATGGGTACTCGTCTCCACTTCAGCATCGCTTTCCACCCTCAGACGGACGGACAGAGCGAGAGGACGATTCAGACTCTCGAGGACAAGCTTCGAGCATGCGTGTTGGATTTCGGTGGTAGTTGGGATACGTATCTTCCGTTAGCGGAACTTTCGTATAACAATAGTTACCACTCTAGTATAGACCGGACTCCCTTCGAGATGCTTTATGGGAGGAAGTGTAGGACCCCAATCTGTTGGGGTGATGTTGGTCAGAGGGTCATGGGGAGTACGGAGGTAGTACTCAAGACCACTGAGCGGATCCAGCAGGCTCCAGACTGCCCAGAGTCGGCAGAAGAGTTACGCCGACATACGGCGTTCGGACTTGGAGTTTCAGGTGGGCGACATGGTCCTCCTGAAAGTGTCACCCTGGAAGGGTGTTATCCGGTTTCAGAGGCGGGGCAAGCTGGGCCCCAGGTACATCGGCCCCTTCAGGGTCATAGCCCGGGTGGGCATGGTGGCATACCGATTGGATCTTCCAACCGAGCTCAGCCAAATCCATAGCACTTTCCATGTTTTTCAGCTACGGAAGTGCCTAGTAGATGAGACAACGGTTGTACCCTTGGAGGACATTCAGGTTGATGACAGTCTGAATTACATTGAGAAGCCAGTGGCAATCCTGGATCGCAAGACGAAAGAGCTGAGAAATAAGAGAGTCGAGTTAGTAAAGGTGCAGTGGCAGCACCGGAAGGGTTCGGAGTGGACTTGGGAGTCCGAGGACGATATGAGGGAGCACTACCCGGAGTTGTTTCCGGATTCAACAGCAGCAGACTTTGAGGACGAAGTCTGATTCAAGTGGGGGTGAATTGTAACATCCGTCTCTCGAGGTATCATTTAGATTATGTAAATTAATATTAGCTTTGGGCTAAATCTTGGACAATGGACCTTTAAGGGTGGACCTTAGCAAATGGGCCAAGAAGTTTGGGCTGCCCATAAGCCGTATGTTGGGCATAACCTGGCATACGCGGGGCGTAGTGACACATTGGATTTAAGGGACTCAGAGGCGTACGCGCAGCGTACCAAGAGGTACGCCCAACGTACGCGGGCAGATGCCAAACCCTAATTTTTAGGGTTTAAGACATATAAATACCCCATTATAGCCTCCCCTCTGGCCTCCTTACTAGTCCCTCACTCTCAGAAAACCCTAGTTCGCCTCATACTCCATTGTTGTGTGTGCTTGACCTTTTTGAGTTCATTTTTGTGAAGAAAGGCTTGGAAGAAGTGAAGAGAAGTTGGAGGAGACGCACTTGAGTATCTTGAGCTCAAGGATCTGGAACTAGTTCATCTTTTGGCACCCAAAGGAGGTATAAAGCTCCTATCTTTCCTCTTAGAAGCTTAGATCTAGGGTTTTGAAGCTTTGGACCTTTTTAGGTCCAAATAATGGATCTTGTTCATGCAACTTCGTTTTTGAGCTTACGATTGCCACCCTTGAAGCTCAAAGTGTCCCTTTAGCAGTAAAGTTGCAAGCTTTGAGGCCTTTTTGTAGCCATGCATGAGATCTAGCCATTTCTATGGAAGTTTATTGCTATTTTTAGAGTTGGGTTCATTTGGTGGGTTGCAAGCCACCAAGTGATCAACTTTATGGGTTAAGACCATGTATTGGACTCAGATCTGTAGTTTGGACGTAGTGTCTTAAGGGATTAAGCAGTTTTGGAGAAAATGGCTTAACAAGAGAGTACGCTGGGCGTACACGCCAGTACGCGCATCGTACAAGCCATTCAAGCAGTACACGCAGCGTGTAGAAGGGTACGCTCAACGTATGCTCAGACAGTGGGCTTTATGTTATTGGGCCTCGGTTTGGGCCAAGCTTTGGACATAGCAGTAGTTGGGCCGTGATGGGCCTTCAGAAGTCAGTCAAGGGCCCAAGGACTAGTTGGGCTTGAGATGAAAGCCCATTTGAAGAGTTGGGCCCAATTTAGAAAATTGGGCCATTTGGAGACTTTAATGGGCTTTAATTAGTTTGGAAGGGTTAGAAAGGATTGGGCCTAGGTCATGGCCGAAATTAGATCAAAAGGGGTAAAACAGTCATTTTACCCTTAGAAGGATTCTCAGTTTTTGACTAAGTATTATTGTATAGAGTTAGCCGGGGAGTCGTGGGAGCAGCCAACAAAGATTCCTCACACACGAGTTCAACATCCAGTTTGAGAGGTGAGTCTTCTCCTATAGGAACAGGTCTAAGGCACCAAGGCCGGCCCGTTTATGTGTGATTGTATGTGCCGGGGTTAGCCCGATGTAGGTATTATGTTCCAGACTCCGGTCTGATGCCGGGCGGGGCCCGATGCAGTTAGAATGCTTGATGTCTTTATGATTCTTGCATGTGTCTGATTATGTGTTTCAGATTTTGGTCTGATGCCAGTGCAAGCCCGAGGAATGTTAGCCTTCATGCTATGTTTATGCTTATGTTCATGATTATGCTTGTTGATATGATATGTATACCAGATTTCGGTCCGATGTCGGGCGGGACCCGATGCAGGGGCGGGGCCCACGTTATGCCGGACCTCGGTCCGATGCCGGGCGGGGCCCGATGCCGGATTTGTTCGATACCGGGAAGGGCCCGATGCAGTGGGCTAGACCCAGTATGTGATTATGTGTATGGTATGTGGTAGTTTGGGGGAACTCACTAAGCTTCATGCTTACAGTTTTCAGTTTTGGTTTCAGGTACTTCAGCTAGCAAAGGGAAGGGCTCAGGATGATCGCATGTCACATACCACAGTTTTTCTAGCCTGGGAGATTTACTCTGATATTTGTTATGAGTTCATGATATGTTGACATATACTACGATATTTTGATATACTCGGTTTATGATTTTATATGATGACGATGATATTTATGGTTTAATAATGTTTTCAAAAAGAAAATTTTGGTTGGTATTTTTTGGATGTTTCAGTACTTCTGGAGAAGGAAAGCCAAAACTGTTAATTCCAAAGAAAGAAAAATAATATATGATTTTCATGATTTTATATGAGCAGTTGGGTGATTTGAGTACGGTTGATTTCATATTATGTTTACATACTATTTGGTTTGTGGGTTTGGTTTTTGATTACTTTGTTTTATACTATTTGTTTTTTGGGTTAGAATTTTAATCATTTAAATACATTTTGGGTTTTATGAAATGTTGATTATTCATCTATTTGCCTTTTGGGTTTAAACTCATATGAATTTAGAATTTTAATCATTTTTTACTCTATTATTCCGTTTGAATGTGAATTTGTGAGCATTGTTATAATGTTTTTCATTACAACTTCAATATAAATATTAACAAACTACAACTTTTTAGGAAACTATAAACTTTTATAAATCTTTTAACCGTTCTAAAATAATTATTTATAGTTCCTTGTGAATTTATTGATAAAGTTATTAGTAAACATTTACCATTGAAATATTATTATTTTTTGGATATTAATGATATCCATAATTTTACAAATTTAAATAATAAAACCCATTACAATGACGCTAGAGAGAGGCGAAGACTAAGACGTTTACATTTTTTTTCGGAAAGGGAACTTCCCTAACGAGGGTTTCCGAGCCAGCTTTCGCGCACCGATTAATCCCCCGCTGCGAACATGAGGCTATGCCTTATGCCCTGGAGTCACTGCATGTGAACCTCCGTGGCCACAGAGGCTGAGTGGTGCCAGGATTTGAACATGGGTCAATAGGTTATCCACCATATCTTCCACATGTCTTACTAAGTCACCACAACCCAAGTGTAAGACATTTACATTTACAAAATAGAAGATTGAATTCTATGTCTAAAAGAGAAACTTTATTTCATCATCTAAAGCAATAAATATTTTTGATTGTGTTTCACTTATACCTTTTCCACCCTTAGATCAAATTGTTTACGTCATCTTGACCAATGTTTGGTCAAACACGTTGTCCATCAATGTTTCCGCTCAAACCTTCACCAATTTCTGTTATCCCTAAAATAAAGTTCAAATCCTCCCCAAATTTAAAGCCATAACATATGCACTGACCATCCTATATGTTTGCAAATCAACATGATATATATTCTTAATTATTCTATTTCTTTCTCAGTGTTCATCAATGGTACCAAAATTCATCAAGGACAAAACAGTGACCTTGTATTTAATTCTTATTAATATAGTAAATACTTCCAATTTTGAAGATAATAATCGGTCTCATACATGTTAAATTACAATTGCTCGATTTCCAACTATCTAACTCAATAACTTTATGTAATTATTCTTAACCTTACCTTTTTCTATAACGTTATTGATTAGATTTGCTATAATTAAGTTTAAATTGCAGAGTTTTTACTTGAAAGTGATGAGCATTAGTTGATGTTTTTATTGAAGCTTGAGGATGATGCAAATCTCAAAATCTCTTAGTGGTAATATCCTACATACTTAATAATTGATTATTTCGACAAAAATACTTTCCATTAACTTTGATAACAAATTTTTTGAATTAAGCATATTTTTATCATTATAAATTTGTTTTCTCTACTCACTTGTACTTATCATCCTGAAGATGAGAAAAAGATTAACCATGTCTATATTGAAAAGTGCCAAAAAGATCTTATTGGTCCATGATCTTCAAATGTTCTTTGTTTTTTATTCGTTTTTGTGTATTTGATTTGTTTCTTCAAGAAACTCAGTTTTCTATTAATTTTGATAACAAATTTGTTGAATTAAGCATACTTTTCTGATTATAAATTTGTCCATTTTCTATTGTTAAATCAAGTGTAAATGAATTTGAACAATCGTTAAATTTCATATTCTATAATGTAATTTATGCACTAATTAATCAAATAATAGTACATATCCAAGTGGTCGGGTACCTCCAAGACAACAAGCAAACATGTAAATTATATGCAATTTCACAATATTGTAATTTTTTTACTGGATTTAAATGAACACTTACTTCTTTCACTTGATTTAGATTCTTAATTACTCATATAATGTTGTAATAAAATAAAATTTTGATAAATTGAAAAAATTGTTCAGCAAAACCTTAAAATTTTGAAATTTGTTGGAAATTTGGTTTTATGCCAAGTTAGGCATCTTTTTGTGTTGTCATGTTTGTTGATTTGGCTATGTATGGTTCATTTGAAGTTCCATTTCTCTACAAGAATGTTAATGTTCACATCCAAGTGGAAACTATCACAACTGGTAAGCATTCTAAATGATTTTTTCACTTACATTAATCAAAATTGTTATTTTAAGTGGTGCGTTCTCATGGATCTCACATTGGTTGTCACTATATAGACCTTCTAGCAGTCTATAGAAGAATCCTACCGGCTTTATGAAGAATTTTGCTGCGTTTTCAATGAAGTATCACTCTGCCAACATTCTTCTCTATAGGTCTTTCTCTTATTTTCGATATAGATGCGTGTCACAACAATAAGGCAGAAAGAGGTGTTAGTGACCATTAAAGATGAAAAGGTAATATATAATTGAAGAATAATATATAAAGTGTAAATTGTAGATTTATGATATTTATTTCAATGAAAAATATGTTGTTTGATTGTTAGGTTACATATTTGTTTTTGTTTTTTTTTATAAGTTGATTTTGACAAGTTTGATCTAAATTTAATAATTGAAGCAAGTAGGAAAGATATGTGCTAACGATTTTGAATTTGTATTGCCCTATAGAAACCAACCGTAGCCTCACAGACCATTCCCTCATATCTCAGTAGGTCTTAACATTTCCCAAAATTCAGCTACAAGAAGTCATGGATGCACTTCTTGAATCAATCTTCTAAACCGAATTTCATTTGTTAGTTGGATGTAGTGACCAAAATGCAAGATTTGTGAAAGTTCATTATTATTTATTAGTGTTAACCTTTAGCAAATTATGAAACTAATATTATATTTTTGTTCATAACATTTTTTTTGTAATAATTTATTTGATCAGAGGATATGTATATGTGATTGGGTGTAGCCTGAAAAATCATATTTTAATTTTTATAAGGAAAAAATACTTTGAAATCGACCAAATTACAGTGTCTGAATTTGATGTTTATGGTTATGACAATTCACTTTATTCTAATGTTTATCGAATTTCTTTACAGAATTTAATGTTGCTGATACATGTAACAACTTATCGTTGCTTTTGGTTTTACAGTGCCAATATGAAAAGAGCCATATGAGCCTCCATGGGGGTTGGTACACGGAACAAAGTCAATTCATAAAGCTACTACACAACATGTTTTAATCAAAAAGTCGCATTATGTTGTGATAAAACAAAGATCACATAGATCATTTATGTTAAAAATTATTGTATTAAAAATCAAATTGCTCTAATATAAATATTAAATATTTTTATCTAATAAGTTTGGTTCAAAAACTCTAAAAATGAATCTAACTAACATTTTTTTTATTAAAATTCAACCTAAGACAAAGCTGCCTATTAATGTGATATGTATTTAATTATGTTCCCCGCGTTTAACGCGGGTCATAATCTAGTTATTATTACTACTACTACTTATTGTTATTATTATTATTACCACCATTATTATTATTATTATTATTTTTTAAATGTTAAAATATGTTTTAAAGGCTTAAATACATTTCAAAAATATATTTTTATGTATATACACACATTTTTAAGTATTTATATCTTTTAAACTTCCAAAAACTTAGAAATACATATTCATAGTTTTAATAATACATTTTTGATATATATATATATATATATATATATATATATATATATATATATATATATATGTATAAATACATATTTAAATATATAAATACCTTTAAAGATATATTTAAACATTTAAAAATGTAATTATACATTTAAAAATGTAATTATACATTTAAAATGTATTTAAAAATAAATTCGATGTGAATTTATATAATTTATACGAAAAGTACGTACTTTGTGTGAAATTTTATATATAAAAATATATTTATACATAATAATATTTATTTAATACATGAATAATACGAAAAAAATACTTATTTGATATATGAATAATATAAAGAATATACAAATAAATTACATATTTACATTTATATGTAATAATGTATAAAATTATATGGGAAAAAAAACATTTTTATGCATAATAATACATATTTTAGTTGCCTTATCTCTCTATTATTATAAATGAATAAGTTTATTCTCCTATTGACAAGTGTCACAATATTAGAAATCCTCATTAATATTATATGTCACATGTAAACCTATTAATTCTCCATTTTAAAGTTTAAATTTTAAATTTCTCACTGTAATTATGTTAAATTAATAATTGATAATTGATTCTTCATTTCAAATTTCAAATTTCAAATTTACACTCTAATTACATTAAATTAATAACATTAGAATAAAAAAGAAAAGAAAATTAATATATATTATAAGGTGATATAATTTCATATATTTATTTAAATTAACGATTATAATTTTATATAACTAAAAAAATATCTCTTAATTAATAATTTATTTAAAACAATTTATTTGAAATAATTGATTAATATCTTTAAGTTTTTACTATAAAAGTTTAATTAAATTTATAATTGTGGTTTCACGGCTTACAAACTAGTTAAATTATATATTAATTGCAGGGTCTCATAACCAAAGATTAGTTGTAGCTCAATGGAAGAGACGTTGGTTGGGTTCGGGGAAGGTCATGTGTTCGATGCCTACATGGCGCCAAGTAAGCAAGTAAGATGTGCTGGTGACAGAAAACTTGGTAGAAGTCAAAAAATGACAAAACTTATATAAATTTGGGCATTAATGGAACTAAAATCTAACTTTGAACAAAACTAGCAAAAACTTGCAAATTTAAGGATTTTTATGGCATTTGCCAAAAAAAAAACTCGTAAAATGCATGGATCTAGTTAGTAAAACAAAAAGTCATAACTAGCAAGGACTGGTTAGTATTTTTCATTTCACTGTCGAGTCTAGTAACATTTTATATATTCATTGGAAAGTGGAAACTTATATAACTAACATGGGCCAATAGTCCATGTGTATAACTCTATAAGTCCGCATACATTTTTGTAAATTCTAGAAAGTCCAAATTTTAACTTATGGCATGAACAGTATCTCGAAACTCTTGAAACTGATTTTGTGGAGCCATAGCCCATACATATACAAGACACTGAGATATAATATCATTGTTATATATTCATCATTTTGTGGAGCCATAGCCCATACAAGACACTAAGAATATAATATCATCGTTATATATTCACATTTAAGATTTAAGAGATGATTGTTCTAAAAAGAAAGGAATTTTTATATTGAAAGACAAATGGACAATAAGTTTCACTGTTAATTTTTTCTAAATGAAAAAACTAATCTTTTTAAAACCTACATCCAACCATCTTGTGGTCATTAGCATTAATATACATGAATCATTGGGCCCTATTTGAGAGATCCATAACATCTGGTGCAAAAAACCAAATGTATCAAATGTGTATCGTATAAACGTGTGTTGATTTTCCATGCACGTTTTGTGAGAGAGAAAATCTTGCTAGATCCGCACATGCTTATGTCCTTTCTACCCATCCTAACACCAAAACATTGGTCGGTCTAAGTGTGAATCTTCCTTCGAACGGTCAGTCAAGAAGTTCGTAGATGTCTTTTTCTTGGCTGAAACATCGAAGCATCTACATATATCAAAGAAACATCTCTAACCATATCGGTGTCATTACTTGAATCTTAAGAGCTCTCTACGATGTTTTACATATTTCCTTAAAAGAGTTCAAATATTAAAACCGATAAACTAAACATATATCATCAGAATTAACGGTTTCATAACGTGAATTTAAAGATAGTATACTAATAAGATAGACAAAATATTAGGTCATCCGTTATACCCACCACATACCGGGGGATTCTATATGCACCCGGTTAAAACCATCTTTAAAAGTCAAAATGGTTTTGACTTGTATTAACCCAATTTGATGGGACAAATGCTGATTAACTAATTCATATAATAAAGATATGCAATAAATGTCTCCATCATTAAGTTACCGTTAGATAATAAAATAAAGAAAATGAATAAATAAAGGGAAAATTACTAATCTAACCAAATTCATTAATAACTTTTCACTTTTTAGCCAAAAATTAGGATTTGTCCCAAACTAGCCCACGAAACCGTAGGTGGCTAAAATGGCCTATTGTTTCGCCCATTTACCTACTGTTTTGATTTTAGTATATAAAGATTTTTTTTTTCATTTTTCATTACGAAACCGTAGACGAAAAAATGGTCTACTGTTTCCTCTGAGAAGTCTACTGTTTCCCAAAGAGTAGATTAAAAATGATCTACTGTTTCGTCCAAAAACTACTGTTTTGGGTTTTTTTTTTTTTTTTTTTTTTTTTTTTTTTTTTTTTTTTTTTAAGATGGAAAAAAACACTAACTTTTACTCTAAAAGAGATTTTTCTTTTAATATATAGTAGGTATGATATAGTAGTCAAAATACATGAATTAGTAGTCAAATACCAAAAAAAAACCCAAAACCATAGGTTTTTAGACGAAACAGTAGATCATTTTTAATCTACTCTTTGGGAAATAGTAGACTTCTCAGAGGAAACAGTAGACCATTTTTTCGTCTACGGTTTCGTAGTGAAAAATGAAAAAAAAAATCTTTATATACTAAAATCAAAACAATAGGTAAATGGGCGAAACAGTAGGTCATTTTAACCACATACGGTTTCGTGGGCTAGTTTGGGACAAATCCTAATTTTTGGCTAAAAATTGTTAATCACTTCCTTAATTTGGCTAGATTAATATTTGCCCCATAAATAAAATATCTTAATTTAGTTTAGATTTCTTTTATGTACTTATTAAAATTTATATTTATGACCCTTTAACATATATTTAACTTTTAATTTAACCTTCAACTATTAAATATTGAAATTGTCATATAATATATCAATTTTATTTTATATACTTACATAATCCAATTTATTTTTTATCATTACATAATTAAGTTTATTTTGTATAATATCTCAACTTTATTATAGGGATTTTCATATAATATTTCTAACTTTAAAATTTTATTTAAGTTTTAAGTTTAGTGATATCAACCGGACAACGAACCTAACGAACATGAGTATAGATTTGTTCATATTAGTTCATTTAACCTTAAACGATAAATAACGATCATGAACAGTTAAACGAACAATAAAAAACATAATATGATATTTTTTTCACAACTATAATAAATAAAATTGTCATTTTCATTTACCACCGTTTTGTCAAACACTGTCATATTTTAATTTTATTAATTATCAGGGACATCAACTACATTAATATTACAATTGTTATGCGGTGCATTCGGTGGAATATATGCATTAAGTCGAGCATTATACAATATTTCCCATCTAGCAGCACGTTCTGATCTATGGTGACACCATATATGACTTAACGCGACATTTGGTCAAAACTCGGCGGCAAATACAAGCCTTGAAGCAATGACGAGTTTTTTTTAACCTTATATATATATATATATATATATATATATATATATATATATATATATATATATATATATATATATATATGAAAAAAGTTGAAATATCGATATATATTAAACTAAAGTAA
The DNA here is from genome assembly GCF_052849685.1 of Lactuca virosa. Lineage (NCBI taxonomy): Eukaryota > Viridiplantae > Streptophyta > Magnoliopsida > Asterales > Asteraceae > Lactuca > Lactuca virosa. The sequence continues at coordinate 63,078,543 of NC_136430.1, read as the reverse complement.
TAAGGATTGAAAATAAGTTTTCAAAATACAAAAAGATATAAACTGAAAATACGTTTTAAATAGAAGGGGCAAAGTTGTAAAAATTATTTAGGTGCTGTTTGTTTTTTCTGAGGCAAAATGTCTGCGGTCTGCGGACCACATCTGTAGACCTCTGCAGTAGAAGAGGTGGACCAAACGTCTGCAGTCTGAAAAAAGAAGATTGTTTGTTTTTTTAACATCTGCGGGCTACTAAAATAAACTGAAATCTAAATAAACTGATTTTTTAAACTTCAAAGTGATTTTTTAATATTTTTATGACTTTTTTATAAATAATTAATGAATCCAGATCAACTTTTATGTATTATTGTATAAAAAATAAAAATAAAAATGGTATGAATTAACGTATATATTTGATAAAACCAACAACTTTGGTTGCAAAGTTATAACTAAACATTATAATTAGTGATCAAAGAATTTGATACATAAATGGATGGAAATAAACTTCGATTTTTTCAATTAAATTCATTAAAAACATACCATAAATAATTTTTCGAGAAATTGACGATACTGTATTAAATAATGTTTTACAAAATTTGGCAAAAAAAATATAAGAATATATTATGATTTTTTTTTCATATTTATATAAACAACTTCAACGACTATTATTGTAATAAATCTTTATTTATAAATTTGTCAAAAATATCATGTGTGTATCGTCGAACGATTTTTTTTTAAGTTTTGTAATTTTTTTTCAAATTGCTTATCATTAATAAAGTTGGAAAAAAATATAAATTAAAAAAAACTTAAAAAAAATAAAGATATATATGTTTTTTTAGGTTAGAAGATGTCTGAAGATGTTAGAAGACTCTGGTCCATATCTATGCCAAGAAGAGGGCGTGCAGACATTTTTAGGTCTGCAGTCTTCACAAAAACAAACAGTCTGCGAAGGCTAATGTCTGCGCGTGGTCTACGCGGCGCAGACAAAAGAGGCCACGCAGATCTGCAAACAAAAAACAAACACTACCTTAATGTTTGATTAAGTGATTGTTTGATGGGATTCCGTTATACGATTCCAATAACAATAATATAAATAATAATACTTGTCATTTCAGTTTGGGTTTTTATGCAAAAGAGTGGTTTTGACTTTTTAGAATTGGTGGTTTTGACCCAAATTCTAGGTGCGAATAGCAACACCCCATATGTGGTGGTGGGTGCCACATCATCACCACATTCCCCTACCACTAAATGGGATACCTACCACTAACACACCACTCCACATTATTATTATTATTATTTTAATTCAAAAATACAATAAAATTACATTTTTTATAATTAAAAAACATTCATTTTTTTAAACTAGTTTTTCATTAATTATAAAAATAAAATTACAACTTCAAACTACGTTACTTAATTAATCTAGAAAAAAAACATTACATTAATTAAAAAAACAAACAAACATACATATACAAAAAACTAATCGTCGTTCATGTTACGTTGGTACAAATGTTCCGCGACATCTTCTCGAAGATTGAAACACGTTTCACTGTTATGAATTTCAACAACTCCCTCTAAAAACTCATTCGTTCCGGGTACGAACTCCTCAATTGGAATGACAACGTCGTTCAGATTATACGTGCAAATCGTTCGACCTTCATCTTTAATAATCATATTATGCATTATAATACATGCTAGGACCATTCGTTTAATTCTTTCTTTATCCCAGAGTCGTGTAGCATATTTCACTACATGTCATGTCTGCTTAAGGACTCCAGATGCCCTCTCGATATCCTTTCTCGCCGATTCCTGTTTTTTTGTAAACAACTTTGCATTTTCACTTCGAGGAACCGAGAATGCCTTCATCAATGTAGAATAATCCGGGTATATCACATCACCAAGGTAGTAACCGTATTTGTACGCGTGCCCGTTCACCGTGAACGTCATATCAGGTACTTTGCCGGTCCAAATATCGTTGAAAAGTGGAGACTGGCCAAGAACATTAATGTCGTTGTTAGACCCCGCTACTCCAAAAAAAGGCATGCCATATCCACAAATCTTGAGATGCAACAACTTCTAGGATGATAATTGGTTCACCTATATCTCCTCGAGTGAACTGACAACGCCATGCATTTGGACATTTTTCCCAAGCCACATGCGTACAATCTAGACTGCCAAGCATACCCGAAAATCCATGCCTCTCTTCATGAGCCGAATATAATCTCTCAATATCACGTTGAGTAGGTTTGCGCAAATATTGTTCGTAAAAAACCTTATACACACATGCAGAAAACCAATCTACACATTCAACTGCGGTCCTCTCGGATACTTTCAAGTATTCGTCAGATGCATCAAATGTTATACCGTATCCCAAATACCTAAGAGCAGCCGCACATTTTTGTATACTACTAAAACCCTTCTTCCTCTAGCGTTGGGTTTTGTTTGAAAAAATAATAACGAGATTCTAAAGCATTGCTAATACGTAAAAATATAGCTTTATTCAGACGGAAACGACGTTCGAACGAGTCGTCATTATAAAGACAATTATCGGCAAAGTAAGTGCGGCTTGGCGATCACGATTGACGACCGCCCTTGTACGAGCAACATTCGAACTTTCTTCGTCGTGAATGTGTTGCACAACGTTGAAGAATGTCTCGAGGAATTCTACGTCGTCATCCGAGTCAAAAGTTTTTAAGAATTCCATATGTTTTGTGGAATCCATGTGTTTGTGTTTTGTTGTTTTAGAGAATGAAGGTTAGAACGAAGGTGTAAGTTTTGGTGAAAATAGAAGGTTTATTGTATTGAATTGAGTTTGAAAAAAAAAGCCAAATAGCTGTTCAACGGTCGAGAAAGCAAACACCAATCATCTTTTCCGTTTGAATTCGTCGTCGGGAACACGAACGATAACGACCACGCCCGACCACGATGCGTCAGGGTGGTGTGCACGGATTTTTCTCGTGGCGACATGGACCACGGATGCTCTCGTTGAGAGTATACCGGAAGGTCTTATGGTAAGAAATGTCCTCCGCCACTACTACCATTCAAGGATGTATACCAAACCAACTAACACAATAAAATATATACTCAGTCTATCACTGTTTATTTTATGGTTTGACTATTTTATTTCAATTTTTTTTACTAAAAAGTTTAATATTTTTTTCTATATTACTATTTTGACCTGCTATGCAAAGTTTAGTTTCATAAGTTTAATTTTAATCATTAAATTTTAACAAAAAAGAAATATTATAACCACTTTCATCGACGAAAGTTAAAGCACAAAAAACTCAAAATATACGTTTAAATGCTGCAATCTATAGTCGTTTTCTGTACGAATAAAATCATTTTCAAAACAACCACTATCGTATATCTTGAGCCCATACCACAAGTCATGGTCATGACGGAAAAATGGGACTTGTCATCAAACCCCCTCATAGTTTAAAATTCTATAAATATTAAATACAAAACAAATCACATTTAACCCCAAAATTAACATTTTTCTTCCATTTTACTCCAACACATAATTTTATTTTAATTTATTTTCTTTTTAATGTTGCACTGCTCTACATATTTTTTTACTTGATTGTTTGTTAATTAATATTCTGAATTTTACATTTTAAATAAAAATTAAAAAAAATCCATTAGGCTTGAGGGAGTGGCTCGCCACCCCTCTCGCCTTTTAACTCGCTATGAATGTTGGGACCACTCATTTCAAGATGCTAAAACATTTGTCATAATTCTCTCGCCATGTATATAGCGAGATGAGAGAAGAGAGAGAAATTCAGATAGTAAGTTTTTATTGGTTGAAACTTTTTCTTTTCTTATTTTTTATATTTTTTTCTAAAATAAAACACATTCAAGTAACACGCCACCACTTCTTACATTTTGTAGTTTAAATGCTATCATTTTCTTCGTGGCTTCAAAAAATTTAACATGACATTAAAAAAATTTGATGTGACAACATAAACATGTTACCGCTCCCTTCAGTCTTAAAAGAAGGGCCCAACCCTTCAGTCTTAAAAGAAGGGCCCAACTTTCCATATATTGCCGTTGTAATTTGCTTTTAAAGTGGGGTCAAAATCCTGATGCTAAACTTTATCTTTTATTTTTATATTTTATATTTTGTTTTACGACGAACTACGTCTAACAATAAAATAAAATTATAAACCCTATATAATTTCTTTTCGTAGAAAAGTAAATATAATAAAATAACAAAAAGTCACCTAATCCTAGATATAAAGTCGTCATAAACCTCCATTTTAATGCTACACGACACTCTGAAAAATTCTTACTCATGGAAGAATCTGTTAATTTCGTCAAAGGATACGGCAAAGTTAACCCCTCCGACGACGAAACAACTGCCGTTCCATGCCAATCTCCCTCACCGAAACGCCGTAAAACCGTCGCTGCCGTCATTACTCTAGGCCTCTTCGCAATCATTGTCGGATCAATAGTTGGAGCTGCGGAGGTTCATCATCGGCGCACCAAATCACCGGAGCCCCAATCTTCTTCAGTCAAGGCGGTAGCTTCCATCAAAGCCGTGTGCGCGGTAACGCAACATCCGGAGTCATGTTTCACCGACGTCTCCACCATCGATTCCGGTAACTTTTTCGATCCGGAGGTGATTTTCAACCTCACGCTCCGGCTAGCGATCAACGAGCTCACGAACATCTCGTCGTTGCCTAAAACCCTAATTTCGAAGTCGCACGATCTACGAACCGGTTCTGCGTTGCGAGACTGTGCGACTCTGTTCGATGACGCGTTGAGTCAACTCAGTCGGTCGGTGGAGGCTATGCATGTGGGGCCTGTCGGCGGGGAGAAGTTGTTGACGGAGGAGAAAGTGGCGGATATGAAGACGTGGATTAGCGCTGCGATGACGGATCAGGAGACGTGTGTGGATGGATTGGAGGAGATGGGATCGACGGCGGTGGATGAAGTGAAGTCGAGGATGCAGAGATCGAACGAGTACATGAGCAACAGCTTAGCAATACTAGCTAATATTGAAACCATACTTGACCAGTTTGGGCTTCGTCTGCATTGATATTCACGATATTGCCATTGAATGTAATTTTGTGTTTGTAATTATTTTTTCTTTTTAATATTTTGAGTAACGTTGTTGTAAAACAAAAAGTAAAATATACAAAAAAATAAGTGTTCTGAAGTTTCTTTTATATTAGTTTCTTGAGTTTCTTTTCTCCAAAAACCGTAAAAACTTTACCTCGGTTAAAAATATTAAATATGCACACCAACTGAATTAATGTTGCATAAATTATACATATCAAAGTGGTTGTGTTTAAATGCAAAAAAAAACTTATATTAAATTATCAATAACAAATGATAAATTTCACAATATAGTTAGTTCTTATACTATTCGTCAACATTATATATACTAATTAGTATAGCGTGGATTGAAGCGTTTTAGTGTATATTTTAGTATAAAAACAAATATTTAGTGTAGATTTTAGTATAAAAGTTAATATAGTATGTGGTTGGAAATGCCTATTGGCTCATGACTTTTTTTTGTACAATTTATTTTTTGCCAATATATATATTTTTCTTTGTAACAAAATATCTGAGAAAAAACAAATTTTCTTAAATTACAAAATAAACATAGTAATACTTGAGTCCACAAAAATGCCTATACGGATTCGCCATTCATTCTGTGAACTAATCAATTCTCCTACGGACTCCTCAAAATTAACCGCCACTCCGTTTGTTGATCATATTTTTTTTCTTTGTAAAATTGATTCTAAAAAATTAAAGTTCTTAAAATTTTATTCTATATAAAATAAATAAAGTTATGAAATTAAAAGAATATATATAATTATTATTTTGATATTTTATATAAACCAGAAAATTTCATTATCCAGATTTAAATCATATCAAATTAAATATTATAAATATATTAAATCATAACATTTTACTTTACATAACTTATGAGTATAATGCACACTGTTACATAACTTATAAATATAGTGCATAGTGTCCATATATTCTCATAGCGTTAACCTAATAGTATTGAGGTGGAGATATCTACGGGTGTTATTCGGTCGGTTTTTTTCGGTTTTCGGTTTATACGGTACGGTTTTATCGATTTTTTTACATCTTAAAACTAACCATAACCAAACCAAATAAGGTTCAGTTTAATCGGTTTTGATTAATTCGGTTACAGTTTATTCGGTTGGATTTACCGCTTAAACCAAATAAAACTTCGCATGTAACAATAAATATTAAGCTAAAAGAAAAAAAACATACTAAACTTTTATCAAATGAAAAAAAACTGATACATAACATATTATATTCAGTCTTTCATGATATGTTATGTTAAAGTATCGATGTAACCACACAACTTGTAGATGCGAATTAATATAACTTTAGTCGTATATAAAAAAGAAAAATGACCAACGGTTAATTGACATTTGGCTAATTAGTTGTACTTTATTACAATCTATAAACAATTATAAATTTATAGTGGTTAATAATTAAATAATGAGTTATGAAAATATTTTTTAGTGACTACATATTTATTTAAATACAAAATGTTAAATTATAGATGTAAACTATAAAAATATATATTAATTAAATAGTTTATTCCGTAGTTTCGATTGAATCAAAATCATAAAAATTTAACTACAACCAAACCAAATAAAGTATCCTTATTAAGTTAACCAAACGAAATTAACCAAATAACCTAAACCAAATAACCAAATAGACCAAACATCATTTAGTTCGATTTGTTTATTCGATTTTGGTTTTTTATCACACCCTAGAATATACTTCACAATTTACTAAAAGAATACTTTTAGAAAAGAGTCAATAATATTCCAATAAAAATCAGCAAATGAAATAGAAGGAAGTGGATATCACGTCTTTTAAGATCGTGGAAGATTTTCATTTGTTGATAAAAGTTATTTAAAGTGTCATGAAAATGGACTTTATATTAAATAACAATTTCCTCACGCATGCCCAATTATTTAATGGAAAATTGATTATCAGGTAATTGCTTTTTTGTTTTGTTTATTGCTGAATAACTTTTTTTTTTTTTTTTTTTTTTTTTTTTTTTTTTTTAAACATCTAGGTAACGAATTTTTTGAAAGTGTTTACATATGACCACTATTATCGGACAGTAGCAAGTTATAACCGGTCATAAATATTATATGTCAACACTTCCAATAAGTTCGTTACCTAGATATGTATAAAAAAACAAAATTACCAAGATATGAATAAAACGAAAAGGTAATTATCCTTTTAAGTTAATTTCACTTTTTATTAAAACGATCGATTATAATGTTTGCAATATTAATATATTCAGTTAAATTTTCTTAAAACAATATTTATGACCCTTTAAATTGGCCACAATATATTGGGAGCCATTTTTTATAGCATCTACTCTAATAAATAAAAATCATTTCTGCCACTTTTTATTCTCTTATTTATTATGTTACATGTCATTTTGTGGTAATTTTGGATTAAATTATATCCTTATGTCATTTTATGGTTTTTGCTATTTTCTTAAATTTCATATAACATTTAAATGTAATAATAATGCATATCAAATTCATTAATGCAACTTTTCTTATAATTTCTAAATTTCTAAATTGAATCAAATTATTTTAATTGTTTATTTATTTAAATTTAAAAGAAAAATAAACACTTCAATTTTAATAGTTAAATATTTTTCTTTCTTTTTTTATAAATTCAAACTTTCTAAATTTTTAGATCTTCATATTTATTATTTTTTATTTTTTTTAATAAACCTAGGTAGTACAAGGGTCCTCATATTTATTTATTTTTATCAAATAGATATGTGTATAATGAGACAAGAGCAATGTTATTGATGTAGGTAAAAGCTATTTTTATTTTTTATATTTCAAAATTCATGTAATATATGGAACAAACTTCATTGAAGATGATGTTCTATTTCACGTTATTAGTCTCCATCTCTGGTACTTTTAGTCTCTAGTAAATTTTAATTTTTATATTTACTATCTTAAACAATAAAATTTTATAAAATGATGATGTGTTTTTTTCCCTATCAAATATGAAGGGTTTTTTTGTTTTTCTTTTTTACCAAAGTAGTGTATTAAAAATATAATTACCAAAATGGTGTGGTTTTAAGAATATAATTACCATTTAAGTTAAATTTAGAAGGTAAAATAAAAAAGATGACAAATCGGATTATCAAAGTAATTACTTTTTCGTTTTGTTCATATATAGGTAACTTCGTTTTTTTTGTACACATTTAGGTAACAAACTTGTTGGAAGTGTTCATATATGACCATTATGACCAGATGTAACTTGCTATAATTGGTCATAATGATTATATGTGAATACTTCCAACAAGTTCGTTACCTAAATATGTACAAAAAAATGAAGTTACCTAAATGTGAACAAAACGAAAAGATAATTACCCTAATAATTCAATTTCCCTTATTCAATCATCTGTTATTGTCCAAAATTCATTCTAAGTGTTTATTTTTAGTGTTTTCCATGAATTTACAACCAAACAATATTTATGAATTAGAAGTAGACACTAAATGGTTAAACAACAAGATGAATTGTCAAATAAATAACTTCTGTTAATCTTTTGCCTTTTATCTATTTCACCCCTTAGCTTAATGGTGTTGTTAACGAGTGAAATGCCAAAGAGGATGCCAACCTCGTCACAAAATCATTTCGCCATTTTTTGGGATGATGTTTACAGGTGAAGAAGAAAAGAGATAGGGGGAGAAAGAAACAAAGCAAAATATAAAAAGGTATTATTTTATAAATAATATATGTTCCATGAATCCAAATCGTAAATGATCAAAACGGACCATGGTTTGACATGTATACATTAACACCCAATAAAACCACGCTCCAATATGCAAATAAGACATTCACCGATAACATCCTCGTCATAAATGTTGTAAAACAATGAGCTTTTAAACAACCTACGTTAATCCTAATATATAAGAGACTTGGAGAGTTTTTTTCAGGGTAAAACCATGTTTTTAACTGTAAAATACCATTATCATCTACCCTTGTAACACTAAAAACTCATAAACACGTCATAAGTCAAAACTCCTCACTGCATATCCAAATTGCAACATGTATCTTCTAGCTTGAAACCGCAACACACCATCGTCATGTTCATGATGTATCATTAAAATCAACAATGCACAGATGAGCAGAGGGTCCTCATTCATGCTACATAACTCCAACCACAAACTCAAAGCATGAATTTCTAAATAGCATAATTCAAGCTAGAGTTGGAGATATTTTAGACAGCTTCAACCACGGCCTCACACATGGACCTATATCTGAAGGCAATTGATTTCTACAACAATTCCTAATCCAAATGTTACTATCTTATCTTTACAAATAACACATAACACAGATAATGCAATCAACATTTATTATATGGATATTTTTAAGTTACGATTATGTTCCTGATAATAACTACGCACTCACTTGACAAAGTGTTTGGTGATTTGTGAATTGGGCAGAGCTTCGCCTTACACCTTTCTCGAAAGACCAAGATGTATATAACGCTACGTCTTAGTCTAGTTTCATACTACGTGGAATTATTATCTTAAGAGTTTAGATTCCTCAACAATTCCAAAGTCTATTTCAAGATCAAACAAGTAAGGATTAGCCAGGCAGGACAGTCGGGAGGCAGGATCATTTCGACATATAGTCTTTCTGAAATCTAACAACCACGCCAACATGACCATTCTAGACACATCTCCATAATAGATCAATCAACATAACAACTTGGAATCATTGATAAATCTTAATTATAAGATCCTAGTAATGACCTACAACTATAATTATAAATTATACAGAGGTAGAGTAAGTGTAGCTCACTTACAGAGTACAATAGACGAGAATCGGGATCTAAACGGGTAGAATACTGACTTAGGTCCTTCCTACACGAAGATTATGGCAATATAAGCATACAAGAGTGTCGCAGGGATTCGCCACATGCTAGAATGAAGAAAAATGGGTTTACAGGAGGGATAATCAAGAGAGAGTGGCTGTAAGAGTGTGTGAAATGAATGAGAGAATGTTGGCTATTTACAGGGCCAAAAATGCATATGCGCGCCACACCTAAGGGGTGTGCGCCGTGCACTTCAAACACGTCGATCCACTGGGATGCTGACACGTGGCACGATCTGGGTGGGGCTACGTGGCTGACTTTGTGCGCAAGCTACGTACGACGCGCGTGTGCATGTAACATTTTCCAGATGTTCAAACTTGCATAACTCCTTCATACGAGCTTCATTTTTGACGTTCTTTATATACACGAAAAGCTCTTGACGATATTTACAACTTTCCTTTATACTCAATTACTCATTCGGCTAGTTTTGACTTTATTTTATTTACACAGGCTTATCCTATTAAATTCTGTATAAAATACATAACTCTCATATCTGGCGTCCGTTTTCGATGGTTTTTATATCGTTGGAATCCTAACAACGAAAACTTCAACTCTCGTTTAGATTGTTTTGGTTAACAATCTATCGATCTAAAATTTGATATCGGTGCACACACTGCTGCGCCGAATTTTAGAAAAATCATAACTTCCTCTAGTAAAATCAGATTTAGACGATACCTAAATGCACAAATTTGCTTTTACGACACCTATGAATTCCGTTTAGACTTCCTAAGCTAAAAAGAAACCGTGTTCATTTTATCGCAAGACTTTGGCGTTTCCTAACTTCTCCGTTCTAAGTCGAATTGAGGCGTTCTAGATATGTACAGGATCCTAATTACGAATACTATAACTAGGTTGAGATTATTTTCCTTAAGTGGTCTTTTATTTTTGACGTGTATTTTAAATCTTATTTATTTTAATATATCTTAATATCATATGAAGCACATAAGCACAAAATATATGAATAATCTTGTCTTATTCATTCACAAAATGACTACATGACTTGACCATAAGGATTACATGTTTGGTTACTAAGCCTAGCTGAAACGCGGACGTTACATGTGACTATATTTATTGATGACATCCTGGTCTATTCCAAGACTCAGGAGCTGCATGAGGAGCATCTGAGGGAGGTATTGGAGACTCCAAGGAGGGATAGACTATATGCGAAGTTCACCAAGTGTGAGTTCTGGTTGCGTGAGGTGCAGTTTCTGGGGCACCTTTGTCAACTAAAGCGACATTCTGGTCGATCCGGCCAAGGTCGCGGCGGTGATGAGGTGGGAGGTTCCGAGGTCTCCATCTGAGATTCCTAGTTTCCTTGGATTGACAGGTTACTATCAGAGATTTATTCAGGATTTCTCCAAGATAGAGGTTCCTTTGACTCAGTTGACGAAGAAGACCGTCATGTTTCGTTGGGGGCCATGGCAGCAGGCAACCTTTGAGACTCTAAGATAAAGATTATGTGATACGTTGATACTGACCCTGCCAGAGGGTGTTGATGACTTTGTGGTATATTGTGATGCTTTGATCACGGGCTTGGGTGCATTATTGATGCAACAGGGTCATGTAATCGCTTACGCCTCGATGCAGTTGAAGCATCATGAGGCGAATTATCCTACGCACGATTTGGAGTTGGGGGGTGTTGTGTTTGCCCTCAAGATTTGGCGACATCACCTCTATGGAGTCCGTCGTACTATTTACACGGATCACAAGAGCCTGAGGTATTTGATGGACCGGCCAAATCTAAACATAAGGCAACGTAGATGGTTGGATGTGGTAAAAGATTAAGATTATCAGATCCTTTATCACCCGAGGAATGCCAACGTGGTGGCCGATGCTCTCAGCTGCAAGGCGGTCACAGCTCCGATCAGGGATTTATGTTTAAGGATGACAATGATGTTGGATTAGGTGTCTAAGCCCATAACTATAATTGGTATATACTTGAATTGATAGTAGCACATTCTTTTTAGGTTGCCTTCAAACCTAGCAATTGGATAGAATAAATTTTGAGAGAGAGATATATATTAATTTATTATGTAAATAATAAATTAAATAAATAATTTATTAATGTGTAATGGAAATAATATATTAATTAGAAATCATATTATTTAATTAATAACTAATCAGATTTGAATTAATTTTGGGATTAATTGGATTAATTAAAAGTATAATGATTGTTTTGTTATTTATTAATAGTTGAGAAAAGAAGGCTCTAGGACCCCTTGTAGAAGGTGGACGAAAATCTCTAGGGAATCCCTAGAAGATTTCGTCTATGGCCCCTTGGACACGGGGTTATGGGCTGCTTGGTGTAACACCCAAAACATGGTCCCAAAAATTTTGTTTTTATTAATAGATAAAATAGTGATTCAAATAACATCCAATCATCTCAAATAAAAACCAATGTATTAATTGTCATAAAATCAGAGTAAAACAGCGAGTGCAGAATCCAATGGTGTGTGCGATGTAGTCATCCCGAGCTCTTACCTTTGGAACCAGAAGTACCTGAAACATAAACTGAAAACTGTAAGCACGAAGCTTAGTGAGTTCCCCCAAAACACCACATACCAATCATTCAATAAGCAAATAGTAGGTCATGCCCGTCATCGGGACCCGTCCGACATCAGGCCCCGCCTGGCATCGAGCTGTGCTCGATAAAACGGGCCCCGCTCAACATACAATATCATATATCAAAATAAACACATACACATGCAATAATCACAGAGACATATAGCATACAGATATCCTGATGGGTTTTGAGCATTCTAACACTCCTATGGTGTACATGCAACCCTAGAAACCTTGGATCTATGTTTGACTAAGATACATGCAAATAATTATTTTTCCAAGGTTCTCATCCTAACTAGCATGGCATGGGATACTTGAATCAAATAAAACTAGTAGAATTACTTACCTTGTAGTAGTAGTTGATTGCTTGGAGTTTGAGAGCCTAGCACCAATAATGTGGATGCCTCAAATGGAAGTCACAAATCACCACAAACTTGGAAACTTGAGAGAATAGTCACAAACTTCTTGAAATCGGCCCTCTTGGTTTACACACATCAACTAGTGCAATTTCAAGAACCAAAGCCTCCTTTATATAGTGTGGTGGATTAGGGTTACATCCATGTAAACCCTAATACCCATGTCTTTTCATTTCCATGAGATCCATGGGTTAAAGCTCCATGGAGTATCCATGGACTTTCCATGCAAGCCTAGCCCATTCCAAATAAGCATTAGCCCACACTATATAAATACAAGAGCCCATATTTAATTAGTCATACTTTTGATCTCTAAATTAATTCTAAATTAATTATAGATCAACACTAATTAAATAATATGATTTTATATTAATATATTAGAACTTATAATATATTAATAAATCATAACTTATACTATTCTCAAAAGATTATCTGTAAATTGTTCGGGTGAAGTGCAACCCAAATGGACCATGCCGGGTCGGGTCAAGTACATACCAAATATAGTTATGGACTTAGACACTATATCCAACAGTCTTCCACTTGGATAAGTCTAATAACTATAGTTACAAGTATGACTTCAGGAACCGATCAGCAATCGCAGCTCTTTAAACTCTGTTGAACTATGAAGCGCCATTTTAGATAAGTGATAATATAATCCTCTGTTCTAGATATCAGCCGGACAAATACATGGAACATGGTCTTGCTTATTGTCCAACATTTGTTTCCCGATTTCCGATTTGTTTGACATAAAACTTAACTGTACACATCAATTTAGTTCTGACCGGGCCCGGTACATAGGTCAAAACAAAATCATCGATGGGCCCAGATATCGCTTCTAATCCTAGAAGGAACAGATAAACTTCGACTCATATGTTTGCTCTACTACTTGTTGAATTACACACAAAAGCACGGTTTATAACATCGAGTTACCAATGCGTTTTCGTGCAATCAATGCATAACCAACTCATAGGCAACAAATCATATCTCTAGGTTTGAAGACTTATATGATATTACCGTCTCACGATCACTCGAGATAAATTCCATGAAGTGATACAAGTGAGCGTGGGTTGAATCCAATACTCAGAACTTATGAGCACTCATGAGTGCTGTAGCCCCGCTTTGTCTAACATCTTAGACCTCTACAAGCCAACCCATGACAGTCTTGATTCATATCTACTTCCAACATATGACCGACTGTGGAGAGTTTGAATAATATGATATAAACCATAACATAATTATTCTGGAAGTCAAAACATGCAAAAAGAAATAATAGTAAACGATTGACAAGAGATAGCAACACTTTACTCATAAATAACAGCTTTTATTTATCATCAAATGTCAATTACATTTTACAAATTTCAAGATTATCTAACTACTAAAACTAATATCATCCTTCAGCCCTATGCTCCGAGCATGCTGGAGATGCTTAGCCCAAGTCAGTCCCTTCGTGAGGGGATCTGCTGGGTTCTCATCCGATGATACCCTCTTTGCCACGAGGATTCCTTCTTCTATTCGATGTCTGATGAAGTGATATTTTCTGTCAATGTGTCTGGATCTCCCATGATCTCTTGGTTCCTTGGCTAAGGCAACCGCACTATTGCTGTCACAGAAAATCTCCATTGGCTCCTTTATAGCTGGTACAACTCCAAGGTCTCCGATGAAGTTCTTTAGCCATATAGCCTCCTTTGCTGCCTCGCTTGCTGCTATATACTCTGATTCACAAGTGGAATCAGCCACTGTCTCCTGCTTGGAACTTTTCCAAGTAATTGCCCCTCCGTTTAGAGTAAAGACCCAGCCCGACTGAGAGCGGAAATTATCCCTGTCAGTCTGAAAGCTAGCATCACTGTACCCTACAACTCTCAAGTCCTCACTGCCACCGAGGGTAAGGACCCAGTCCTTAGTCCTCCGTAGGTACTTGAGGATATTCTTTACCGCAGTCCAGTGTGCCTTGCCAGGGTTCCCCTGATACCTGCTAACCATGCTCAAAGCAAAGGCTACATCAGGTCGAGTACACGTCATAGCATACCTGATCGATCCTACAGCTGAAGCATAAGGTATTCGACTCATTTCTGCTATCTCAGCCTCAGTACTAGGGCTTTGTGTCTTACTCAATCTGACGTTACTCTGGATGGGTAACTCTCCTTTCTTGGAGTTATGCATGTTGAACCTTTTCAACACTTTGTCCACATAGGTGCTTTGACTAAGTCCAATTAGTCTTTTACTACTGTTTCTCAAAATCCTTATCCCTAGGATATAGGCAACTTCTCCAAGGTCCTTCATAGCGAAACACTTCCCAAGCCAGGACTTTACTTCCTGCAGGGTTGGGATGTCATTTCCTATGAGTAGTATGTCATCCACATACAGTACCAAAAAGCTGACTATACTCCCACTAGCCTTGATATAGACACAAGATTCATCTTCACTCCTTGAAAAGCCAAATTCTTTGACTTTCTCATCAAAGCAAAGATTCCATCTGCGAGGTGCCTGTTTTAATCCATAAATGGATTTCTCGAGCTTACACACTCTACTGGGGTACTCTGTACTGACAAAACCCTCTGGCTGAACCATGTAAACATCTTCAGCCAACTTTCCATTAAGGAAAGCGGTTTTGACATCCATTTGCCATATTTCATAATCATGAAATGCAGCAATGGCTAACAGAACCCTAATAGACTTAATCTTGGCCACTGGTGAAAAGGTCTCATCATAATCAACTCCCGGAGTTTGAGAATAACCCTTTGCAACCAGTCGTGCCTTATAAGTGTGTACATTACCATCCATGTCGGTCTTCTTCTTGAAGATCCATTTGCACCCAACTATCTTACGATCAGGTACATTGTCAACCAAGTTCCAAACTTGATTGTCATACATGGACTGTATCTCGCTATCCATAGCCTCTTTCCATTTAGCAGCCTCAGGTTCTGCCATGGCTTCCGTGTAGCTGTTAGGCTCATCCAGATTTACCAGTGTGTTATCACTGATAAGTGTCTCACCTTCTGCAGTAATATGAAAACCATAATAATGCTCAGGTGCATTCCTAACTCTGGTGGAACACCTCAGAGGTATAGATTCTTCAGTCGGCTCAACAGGAGTTTCCTCCTCAGGTTGAGGGCTAGGGTTTGAGGTTACTTCACCACTTGACTCTTGAATTTCCTCAAGGTCAATTTGCCTCCCACTGTCTCCTTGGCTCATGAATTCTCTCTCTCGAAAGAATCCTCTTCTTGCTACAAAGACCACATTATCACTGGGTCTGTAGAAGATGTAACCAAAGGATTTCTGTGGGTAGCCGATGAAAATACACCTTTCGCTTCGGGGTTCGAGCTTATCGTGAGTCTCGCGTCTCACGAAAGCCTCGCAACCCCAAATCTTGATGTGGTCTAGATTGGGAACTTTTCCAGTCCACACCTCGTGAGGTGTTTTGGCAACCTTCTTTGTAGAGACTAGATTAAGGATATGGGCAGCAGTCTCTAAGGCATACCCCCAAAATGAGATTGGTAGCAAAGCTCGACTCATCATGGAACGAACCATGTCCAACAAGGTCCGATTGCGCCTCTCAGCTACACCATTCAATTGTGGTGTCCTAGGAGGTGTCAATTGTGAGACAATCCCACATTCCTTAAGATAGTCAAGAAGTCAGTACTAAGATACTCACCACCACGATCGGATCGAAGCATCTTAATGTTCCTGCCCAACTGATTCTCCACTTCTTGCTTAAACTCTTTGAATTTCTCAAAGGTTTCTGACTTATGCTTGATTAGGTAGACATATCCATATCTACTAAAATCATCAGTAAAAGTCACATAGAACCGATTAGCATCTCTTGTGGCGGTTCTGAAGGGTCCACACACATCCGTGTGTATGAGGTCCAACAAACCTTCACCCCTAGCACTAGTGCCAGTAAAAGGTGACTTTGTCATTTTACCAAGCAAACAAGATTCACAACTATCATCTGACTTTAGGTCAAATGACTCCAAGACTCCATCCTTTTGGAGTTGGCCTATGCGTTTCTTGCTTACATGTCCAAGACGACAATGCCATAAGGATGCTTTATCTAAGCTAGTGGAAGAGTTAATACACAATACATTATTTCCTAGATTATCTACAACAGATACAGTTTCATACACGCCATCACAAGGTAATGCTTTAAAATAAAGAACATTATTAAAGAAAGTATCAATACTACCATTATTATTATCAAAATAAAAGGTAAAACCTTGTTTATACAATGCATGAAAGGAAATAACATTTCTTGCCATTTCTGGCGAATAATAACATTTATTCAAATCTAATGTAAACCCACTATTTAGCACTAAGGAATAAACTCCTATCTTGGTGACAGGTGAAGCTTTCCTGTTTCCCATGATCAAGTTTATCTTTCCATGCTCCACATTCTCACTTCTTTTTAGTCCCTGCAAATCACAACATATGTGAATACCACAACCTGTATCAAGGACCCAAGACTTAGAATGAGGTGAGTTATTAGACAATATAGTGTATATACCTGCATGGTTGGGTTTTACTTTCCCATCCTTCAAATCTTGCTGGTACTTTGGGCAGTTTTGCTTCCAGTGTGACTTTTCATGGCAATAGAAGCATTCAGCCTCATTAGGGTTAGCAGAAGGAGTGACAAAACCTTTCTTGGTTTTGCTTGAAGAGGAGCCTTCAAGGGTCTTACCCTTGGTACCCTTAGAAGGGTTCTTTCTCTTCTTCCCTTTGCCATGCCCGATTGCCAAGACATTGGCCGCAGTTGAAGTAGGAGTAGGAGTAGTAGCAACCGACTTACCCTTTAGACCACTTTCGGCGGTCTTCAAGAGTCCTTGAAGTTTGCTGAGGGTGACTTCTTCCTTGTTCATGTGATATGTCATGCGGAATTGATCATAACACGATGGCAAGGAGTGCAAAATGATGTCTATTGCTAACTCCTCAGGGAAGTTCACATTCAGCTTCAGTAAACGGTCCACATACCTTTGCATTTTCTGCATGTGGCCCGTGATGGGTTCACCATCCTTCATTCGGGTTGTTATCATGGATGAGATTATTTCATATCGCTCTTGACGAGCACTTTGATGGTAGCGGTCCATCAAGTCCTGGTGCATCTCAAAAGGATAATAGTGCTCATAGGACTTTTGGAGCTCGGCTGTCATGGTGGCCATCATGATGCATGCCACTTTTGTAGCATCTCTTTCATGTACCTCATATTCAGCAAGCTCTTCAGGAGTAGCAGTTGGCTCGGGTACCTTCAGCTCCTTGTCGAGAACATATTCTTTGTTCTCATACCGAGTGACCATCCTGATGTTTCTGATCCAATCTGTAAAGTTGGACCCATCAAAGATGACTCTCCCACAAAGATTCATGAGAGAGAAGGAGCTAGTAGGGTTTGAGCCAGAAGCATTGTTATTGGAAGACATCTGAAAAGAAGAGGGAATAGATTAGATTAGATATAGAGATAGTCCTTAACAAAACACCCAAATGTAATATTAAGGCTAGGACCCAACACAATATTTTATAACTTAGAAGAGGGATGTCGTAATCTAAGCTATAAGATATTTGAAGGTAGGTGAATGACGATTCACCAATTTCCACCATGAAAAACGAAATATTTAATTAGGTTTTAATTGGTTTAGAAACTCCTAGATTCTTTGAGATTCATTGAGCTTTCTTCAATGACATGTTTCAATCTCGAGTGTGCCCTTCAAGTTTTGTGACTGGGATGCCGAGGATCACAAAACAAGGTGTGAAGTAACCATGCAAATTACTTGGTACCCTTAATGTATTACCCCTCAATCGATGTGCCGGTTAACCACACAAGCTCCATCGATACTATGATAAACATTAAGTCACCCTTTACCTACCTTGTTAAGTTCAAGTTAGTGTGCCGGTTAACCACACACGCTCCACTAACGACTTAAACAAAGTGTAAAGTGTAATTTCATGGATTAGCACCTTATTCACATTTTCCTAAAATAACCAAGATTGGGAATTCAATAAAGTTTAGTTACTTTAGTATTATCATTATACTTTTAATGAGAATTTATAAGTCCTTGTCCTACCCGTTCGGCTAACGACCCTCCACCGATCAAGGAAGCGGTGGGTGAGAGTGGACACCCATTAAGTTGCCATTTTATAGGCAACAACCTTATGCCCCCTTATAGACCGGCTTCGTGAATGAGGCGTACTAGCGGTAAGACGACTTGATCTTATACATATATAAATATTATTAAACTTATAATATTATAAAGTATAAGGGTTGAATTTTAATTTTTAAAATTCTAGGGGTTTGAACTAAAGTTTTTAATATGACTTTACATGTTCCAAAACTTGAGGGCAAGTTTTGTAAACTTTCAAAACTTTTCATTTCTCATAACTTATGAGTTAATGGTTATTAAAAATGAAGACTCTTCATTTTTTGTAACCTATGTGTTCTTTTAATGGTTATTTATAAATGTGACTTTTGGTTATCCATAACTTAAGAACTAGTTATGGACTCCATTAAAACACATAAAGATCAAGAATTAATCTAATCAATTATTAGCACATAATTTCTATGATCTTCTAAACTCATATGTTTATGAATGTTCATATCAAAAATTTCAAGAATCGTAAGTACATATACAAAACTTGAAATTTTGATACGAGCTTTTGAACAAAACTTCGATTTTCAAGTTTTTTTTTTTTTTTTTTGTTTTTTTTTTTTTGCATCAAGTATCAAATAAACAAACCAGGCTCTGATACCACTGATGGGTTTTGAGCATTCTAACACTCCTATGGTGTACATGCAACCCTAGAAACCTTGGATCTATGTTTGACTAAGATACATGCAAATAATTATTTTTCCAAGGTTCTCATCCTAACTAGCATGGCATGGGATACTTGAATCAAATAAAACTAGTAGAATTACTTACCTTGTAGTAGTAGTTGATTGCTTGGAGTTTGAGAGCCTAGCACCAATAATGTGGATGCCTCAAATGGAAGTCACAAATCACCACAAACTTGGAAACTTGAGAGAATAGTCACAAACTTCTTGAAATCGGCCCTCTTGGTTTACACACATCAACTAGTGCAATTTCAAGAACCAAAGCCTCCTTTATATAGTGTGGTGGATTAGGGTTACATCCATGTAAACCCTAATACCCATGTCTTTTCATTTCCATGAGATCCATGGGTTAAAGCTCCATGGAGTATCCATGGACTTTCCATGCAAGCCTAGCCCATTCCAAATAAGCATTAGCCCACACTATATAAATACAAGAGCCCATATTTAATTAGTCATACTTTTGATCTCTAAATTAAGTCTAAATTAATTATAGATCAACACTAATTAAATAATATGATTTTATATTAATATATTAGAACTTATAATATATTAATAAATCATAACTTATACTATTCTCAAAAGATTATCCGTAAATTGTTCGGGTGAAGTGCAACCCAAATGGACCATGCCGGGTCGGGTCAAGTACATACCAAATATAGTTATGGACTTAGACACTATATCCAACATATCCAACGGGCCCCGCCCGACATTGGGCCTTGACCCGAAAAAACATATAAACACAGCACATGCAAGAGTCACAGAGACAACTAGCATACTAAAAACATAATATAAACATGGGCCGACCTTGGTGCCTTCGACCCGCTAAACCCGGTAAGGAAACTCACCTCGAATGCTGAAAGATAACTGGATAAATCCCTGGCCCCAGACACAGCTCTACTCAACCCCTAAACATAAACAATCCCTTAGATACCGATCAATATTTCCAAACCCCTTAAAGGTAAAACATATCCAAAGTCAAAGTCAAAGTCAAAGTCAACGCTCCGAGTTGACTCAACTCGTCGAATTATCCCACAACTCGCCGAGTTTCCATTAAGCACATAATCGCGATATTTCGATCCAACTCGCCGAGTTTCCGTTTAACTCGTCGAGTTCCTCCTTTTTCAACAGAATCGGGACAATCCCAACCCAACTCGCCGAGTTCCCTTAAGAACTCGTCGAGTTCTTCGATCAGCCAACCCACTTAATGCATTAAGCCACTATTCTTCAAACTAAAGCCCTATCTTCCAGATCTAGACTGATAATACGTCTAGAAGGGTAAAGTTTCCAACTTTACCCATTAAGAACCACCCCAAAGGAATTAAGCTCAAACCCTAATCCTAAAAGGCTTATGTCTTAATCCAAAAACCACCATATCTTCAAGATAGAGCTCATGAACACATATTTGGACCTTAAAGGCTAAAAGGTCACGTAAAGTCTTCAACTTTACTCACATGCATGGCTAAATGAAGCTTAAAAGGCCAAAATAAAGGCTTAAAGGATGCATGGAGCTCTTAGGACCATAAAGTTGGCATATTTATGTCATAACAGCTCAAGAGGACCTTAGATCTGGAGAGATAGAACTTGGGACGACATTCAACCCCACCAATCACCCAAACAAGGCTAAAAACCTCAAACTAACCCAAAAAGAGATTCAGTCAAATATTGATCATGGTTAGAGCTTTATACCAGAAAAGTGTCGAAAATGAAGTAATGATTCAAGATCTAGCAGCTCCTTCTTGTATCACTAAGCTTCCCTTTCTTCCAATGGCTTCAAACACACACACAAACACTCAAAATAGCTCACAGACACTCAAAAGTGCCTTAGGGTTTCGCGGTTAGGGTTTAGGAAAATGGAGGCTGGAAATGAGGCCAGCTTGTGGGGTTTAAGTTGTTTAAATAGGGTGCAAAAACCCGGAATTAGGGTTTCATTTCTTCCAGCCAACTCGTCGAGTTGAGACCTCCCGACTTGCAGAGTTGGTCACTTAAAACACGCGGTCCATAACATTTCAACACGACGAGTTCGGGGCCACCAACTCGTCGAGTTGCTCTATAAAATTGAATAAATTATAAGTTTAAATACATACCAAGAACCAGGCGTTACAATTCTCCCCCACTTGTCTCAGACTTCGTCCTCGAAGTCTGCTGCCCCAAATAATCCTGGATAATGCTCCCTCATCTCATCCTCTGGCTCCCATGTCCACTCTGACCCCTTGTGGTGCAGCCACTGCACCTTCACTAACTGTACAACCTTGTTCCTCAATGTTTTTGTCTTTCGATCTAGAATCGTCATTGGCCTCTCAACGTAGTTCAGGCGGTCGTCCACCCGAATATCCTCCAAAGGCACAACTGCAGAATCATCCACTAAACACTTCCGCAGTTGAGAGACATGAAAGGTGTTGTGGATCTGACTAAGCTCAACTGGCAGAACTAGTCGATATGCAACCCGACCCACCCGAGCCAAAACCCCGAACGGACCAATATACCTGGGGTCCAGCTTGCCCCGCTTCCTGAACCGGATGACACCTTTCCAAGGTGACACCTTAAGGAGAACCATATCTCCCACCTGAAACTCTAAGTCTGATCGGCGCTTGTCAGCATAGCTCTTCTACCGACTCTGTGCTGTTTGGAGCCTGCTCCGGACCTGCTGGATCAACTCAGTAGTCTTGAGTACCACTTCGGTACTCCCCATGACTCAATGACCGACTTCGCCCCAACAAATTAGGGTCCTACATTTCCTCCCGTAGAGCATCTCGAAGGGAGGTCGATCAATGCTAGCGTGATAGCTGTTGTTATACGAAAATTCCGCTAACGGAAGATATGTATCCCAACTCCCACCAAAATCTAATATGCACGCACGCATCATATCCTCAAGAGTCTGAATCATCCGCTTACTTTACCCATCGGTCTGATGATGAAAAGCTGTACTGAAATGGAGACGAGTGCCCATCTCATCATGAAACCGCTTCTAGAACCTGGAAGTAAAGCGAACATCCCGGTTTGAAACTACTGATACCGGCACTCAATGATGTGCCACCACCTCCCGAACATAAATACCGGCTAGCTTCTTGGCAGAAATACTCTCCTGGATCGGAATAAAATGTGCGCTCTTGGTTAATCAATCCACGATGAACCAAATAGAATCCACTCCACGCTCTGTCCTGGGGAGCTTCATGATAAAATCCATCGTGATGTCTTCCCATTTCCATACAGGCATCTCTAACGCCTGCATCTTGTTGTGAGGTCGCTGATGCTCGGACTTGACTTTCCTACAAGTCAAGCACCGCTCCACAAACCATGCTATATCCCGCTTCATGCAGGGCCACCAATAATCAGGGCGAAGATTGTTGGATTAGGTGTCTAATCCCATAACTATAATTGGTATGTACTTGAACCGAGACTAGCATGGTCCATTTGGGTTGCATATCACCCCGACAATTTGTTAGAATGGACTTTTGAGAAGAGGTTATTTATGATTTATTAATATATTATAAGTTCTAATATATTAATATGAAATCATATTATTTAATTAGTATTGATCAAGAATTAATTTGGAATTAATTTAGTGTTCAAAGGAGATTAATTAAATGTAAGGGGATTGATTTGGTAAATCAATCATTCTTATGGAGTGGGCTTATGGTTATTTAGGATGGGCTAAACCAATATGGTAGTCCATGGATAGTCCATGGAGGTTTTAACCCATGGATCCTAAGTAAGATGAAAAGTCATTCAGATTAGGGTTTACATGGATGTAACCCTAATCCTAGCCATACTATATAAGAAGACCCTAGGCTACTAAAATCAACTCCTAGTGACCTTTGGAAGACTATAACCGATTTTTAGTGTGTATAAACTCTCTCAAAAGTCATCCTTTGCCTAACGTGTGTTGTGAACCATTTGAGGTGTCACACTTTGGGAACTAAGTTCTTAAAGGCCAAATACAACAAGTTCTACAAGCTACATAAAGAGGTAAACTCCTAACTAGTATTTTATGTTGTTTATGTCAATTGCATGCTAGTTGTAGGCTTAATGCTTTGGAAACTGATGAGTTGAGAACTCTTTAGATCGATTAGATCTTCAATAGGTAAAACAATAAGAATAACAAATACTGGAACACTCAATGAATCAATCCGTATGTCGAATGATTAAAATATAGTCACACCTCAGAAGAGCTCGACTAAGAACTTCCTCTGTAGAGGTGTGCTAGGGTTTACAGTACAATCAATGAGATAATAAATAAAAGCGTTAATGACAAGGATGCATACATGCACCTTATATACTAAACCCTAGAAAGATAAGCACGGTTGGACAGGCCCAAACCGAGAGTACATAATGGACCGAACTACTAAGGCCCAATGGCGCAACCCTTTAAACCCAACAATCTCCCCCTTTGCGCCAATTGAGGCGAGAGACTACTTCGGTTGAGTTACTGTAGTTTCCTCACAGTCTTGAACAGCTTGGGGATGATGGCAAGAAGAGTTTGACGGAAAAGAATATACCACCGAAGCAGATCAGTAAACATCTTTTTATCGGCTTCTCTGTTCTGATTACACCAATGTATAATATCGAGAATATGCTCCAAGCAGGCAGTGGAGAACATGTGTTTGTCAATAAGAGCGAACATGCATTTTTGACCTTCGCCCCTAATGAACATGACCGCATGAAACTTGGGGTCAATTTTACCCTTAACCATCACGTTGATGTCACTTGCGTTCCCAATTGGCTTGATAGTGGGCTTCTTCTTTATGGCAGAGGCGATTTCCTGATCCATCTTTGCGACTTCAAGAATGTAACACACCAGCATTCGCTTGATTAGATCTATAATAGGCTCATACTCCTTTTGATTAGTCAGCAAAATGTTGTTCAGGAGAATCCAATCATGAGGATTCAAATTTGGCAGATCAGCCAGGGAAATCATATGAACCGAACTATCAGAGCCTCGGGTCACTTTGAACTTGATGTTAATAAACTTCCCTGCTGAAGTGGGTTTCAACACCTTGACTGTTGTGATTTTCTGATTACTCCAAGTCAGGTATTGAGGCTGAGCGAACTCAAGATAGTACTCAAGCAAATCTCGATCAACCTTCGGATCAGGAGAGGGAATGGCAACCGTTGACTCAAAACAATGAAAGATGAATGCCTTTCGTGTGATTGGCATATCAAATTGAGAATCCTTGGAATTCTCAAGAGCGAATGAAAGAACTGGTTCGAGCCAATGAGTGCTTGGAGCTTCAATTACCTCCCTCTGAAGCTTTTCCATAGACCACAGAGGAAACACAAATTTCCTCTGTTCTAAGACTTCGTTCGCTTTCCTCTCTTTATCAAGCATTTCCTTCGCTTTTCGAACCTTTGCCTCAATCTCTCGATCATCAGACTTAACTTTGAGGATTTCGGTTTTAGAGCCTTTTTCTCCTGTATCAGTCTCGTCATCGAATTCAAGCTCATCATCATCACCAATCTTCTTCTTTCGTTTGTCCTTCATACTGCCCGAAGCTTCATTACCCTTCGGCTCAGCAGTGACTTTCGGTTGGGTGATAGGTTTACTTTTTGGAGGTGGCTGATATTGACCCTGTCCCTGAGTAACATTTTCTCCCCCTTGTTTCAGAGGGACAACGGGCTCCGGAACACCCTCAATCCTGCTTAAAATATCGAGAGCAGGTCGCAATTTCTCAGCTAAGTGGCGTCTAAGGGAGATAGTTAGGACCGAATCATGAGCTTCCAAAAGATGTAGAAGAATGGAGTGTACATCACCAATAGAGCTTTTAACCACTGCACGCTCAGACTTTAATTTGTCAATCTCCTTGGTTGCAGCCTTGAGCTTCAGATTCTGAATTTTAAGCTGAGAAGTTCGCTTATCCAGCTCATCCAGCTCATCCTGTTTTCGACAGCAAGTTCAGCTTCAAGTTGAGTGAGACGTGCATCAACTGAAGTGTGAAGCTCAGTGTTGGCGGTCTGAATTGCTTGGCATGCTTCCTCAAAATGCTTCTTTTCAGCCTCCAGTGAACGCGTAAGATTATCAACAGAAGCATTCACTGTTTGAGCATTCTTCTGAGCGGCAGCTTGGAGAGAATCAAGAAAGAGTTGAGCATCAGAAACTAGTTTTTTGACATTTTCGGTCGCTTGCTTGCAATCCTTGGTGGAGGCTTCGACTGAAATGGAAGCTTTCTGACATATGGAAGTGGAGGCTTCAATAGCTTTAACTGCATTAGAGATGGAAGTGTCATGCTCTTTGACAAAGGTTGCCAATAGAGCCTTGATTGCTGCTTCAGAGTATGCACTGTCAGAAGAGGAAGAAAGCAGTTGGCCAAGCTTGTCATTCATAGACTTTAAATGCTTCTTCGTGACAGGAGCGTCATCATCTTCATCACTCTGTACTCGATAAGGACTAAAGTAAACAGAGTCGAATTCCATGTCTTCTCCGCCAAGAACAGGTTCATATTCGTGTGAAGGAGGTGGGGGATAAAGGTTTTGAGGTAATTGGGGGTTCAGAACCGAAAGTAGATGCCCCCGTATCAGATATGTTGACACGAACAGTAGGTTCGGTTGGAGAAGTAGTAGCGGTAGTAACTTCGGTGAATAAAGGGGTTGGAATTGGAATTGAGGTAGTAGTGGTAGATGAGATGGGTGGAGGAAAGGGAGCAATGGTAATAGGAACCGATTGTGTAGGAGAATGAGGAGTTGAGTTTCGGTTACCTGCATTAGTTGGTGATGATGGAGGCGAATTACCTCGAGGCGGACTTTCGGTTTGAGAAACGTCGTCTTCAGTTGACTCGATGTCTGGCTGTGGGTCAGATGGAACATATTCTAAGTCACTTGAAGAAGGGGAAGGAGACTTCGGTTTGTGAGCTTTCTTCTTGATCTTTCGTTTCTTTGGAGCAGTAGGGGATGCTTGTTCAGACTTGCGCTTCTTGGGAGTAGAAGCTTTTGAGGATTGACCTTCCTTTTCCCCTTTTCTTTCAGGCTTCTTCCCTCTTTTCGCTGGTTTATCGGCTGCTTCTAGTGAACTTTGCATTTATGGAGTAAGCTGCCTTGGTCCTGTAGGGGGTAGCTTCTTGTACTCAGTTATAACCTTGCTTTCATTGGAAACACACCTGTACATAGACTCCAAAATCGAACCAATAAAAAGATATTTGGAGGGATCTAAGACAAGGATCCTCGTCGTGTGGAAAGTGGCAATAAATGACATCAGTGAATCGGCCATTGTTGGAACATGAAACTTTTCCATCACCCATTGAGTGACTAGAGTCCAAAACCTAGCACATGAAAGTTCAGAGTACCTTGAAGAAGAGCTTATACTCTGAACCAGTTGAGACCATAAGATTGATCCAAAATCCATGTTAACCCCATGGTACAAACCATAAAGAAGGGTCATGAACGCCCTGCTCGCTCCATCAGAACCTGCAACCCTCTCTGATAAACCCTTGGAGAGGAGGGTAAATAGACCGTTCCACTGAGGAGGAAGACATGATTTCTTGAACTTGGTGACAGTGGTGAGAATCTCAGTGTACCCGATATCATAAAACATAGCGAAGAGTTGAGTGGTGGTAATGGAATCAGGGTTAATCATGGAATCGTCGACAGCAAGCCGTAGCAGTAAACAAAACCTAGCTTTTGAAATCGACGTCTTTTGATTTACGATCTCAAAGAAAATACGCTCCTTAGCTTTATCATAGACAGCAGCTGAGTAAACTTGAGAAAGCAAGGACATGGGAACACACTCAACCTGCATGAGAGCAATCACCAACGGGGAATACTTGAGACATTCGACCACATGAAGCATGTACGAATCATAGACGAATGGATTCAGTTCGATGATAAGATTCTGATTGGGCTTGATGGTCAGAAGAGATGACTGAGCAGTTTGTTCGTAAACAGAGGAAGATTCAGCCATTGTTATAGGTGTGGGGAAGAAGATGAAGAGGAGATATTTGCCGGTGTTTTCTTGAGAGAATGGAGATTTGGTAAAGTAGCCCAAGAGGTATGAGAAACCTTTATATACCATCGCCAAGAGAGAGAACTAATCCACAGTAATGATTCGACGATCTTCTGAATCGACGCCTGAAAAAGCGTGATTTGACAGTTGGGTGTACCTAGGAAGACGTCATCAGGCGTGATATTAGGTACCGTTTCAAATTCACGCGCCTTTCCATCCTTATCTCCTCTTCAAATTCTGAACCGTTTCAAATTCATGCTGACTCACCCTTATCTTTTTAAATAAATCAATGCCACCGTAAAGAATCGAAACTATATGTCTGAAAATAACTTATTAGGAACCGAACAAGAGTTTGGAAAAATCATAAAGATTTTCCTGCAAATTAGTGTGATAGATAAAGAAATAAAGCAACTTTTATGTGGGATATTAGTGTTGCCAATCAAGACATGAAGCAGTAGATCCCGGGCACGAATCTCTTCCTTCAAAGTCAAGAGAGACTTCAAAGTACTTGTGTGGTTCCCCGTGAAAATACGATCAAATACTTGTTAAGAAGCATTGAAAGGCATCTTTTTATTATAAGGCTATTGATGGTGGTTGAGCTTCAATCCATGCTTTGGTTCTTGACATAAGACCGAAAGTGGACGAAGTACTTGTGAGACTGATGTAGCATGTTAAACAAGTAGGTTTGTTCATTTTTCAGTGACTTGTTGAAAGATGTTTTTAGAAACCCCAAATTTTTTTTAAAATGGATCCGTTGGGAAGAAAAGCCTTGGTAATAGACGTTTTCATAAGGACCTCTCAAAAAGAAAAAGGGATTTCAGGTAACATTCCACAAGAGTGGTTTCGTTAATTCATGGGTGAAAGCTAGAACGTTTGATTGTTCACCGTCAATTCATTATTGGTGTTGGTTTTTGGGTTTCACTCAGTTCGTGGTAGAACGAAACTAAGATCATTAACACAGATGTTGTGTAACCATAAACCTCAGTGTTTAAGACTGAGAGTCTCAAGGGTTACAATTATGAACCGAAAGTAAATGAAGAAAAGTGGTAAGGAGGTTAAAGAACCGAAAGCACCTCTGCTATAGAGTAAGGACCGAGCAGACAACTCTTAACTCAATATGAGACGAGTAAGGTGGCTCATGACATAAGTGATTTTATCAGCCTGATTGGGAAGATTTGATTTGTGTATATCAAATCAGTAAGGCTACACTTGAAATCTTTGAGGCTTTGGTCGACATACAACAGCATGCTTCTAGGGACACTTAGCTAGTACTACGAGAAAGAAATGTATACCTGTCCCAACTCCATCATTTGAATGAACAATGATACCTTTAAGTGATATTTTGGAATTTTTTTACTTTAATGATAAGCAACATAAACAAAACAAAAGAAAGAAGAAAAAAAATATTTTTGGATTTTATGAATTTTCTGAAAAGAATAAAAAACAGAAAGGAAAAAAGATTTTTGATTTTTATGAATTTTCTGAAAAAGAATTAAAAACAGAAAGGAAAATATTTTTGATTTTTATGAATAGAAACGAAGTGAGAAAAGACACATACAATGTACAAATTATACAACCGAAACTGCAACCAAAAAGTAGTGAAGCGAAATAGACCGGGCGTTCGGTTCATTTCGGTTCCCCAAAAAATACAGGAGCCGAAATAGACCGAGCGTTCGCTCTATTTCGCGTTCAGTTCATTTCGGTTCCCAAAAAAATTAGGAGCCGAAATAGACCAAGCGTTCGCTCTATTTCGCGTTCGGTTCATTTCGGTTCCCAAAAAAATCAGGAGCCGAAATAGACCGAGCGTTCGCTCTATTTCGCGTTCGGTTCATTTCGGTTCCCAAAAAATCAGGAGCCGAAATAGACTGAGCGTTCGCTTTATTTCGCGTTCGGTTCATTTCGGTTCCCAAAAAAAAATTAGGAGCCGAAATAGACCGAGCGTTCGCTCTATTTCGCTTGATAAATTTTAATGAGGCGAAAGCGATTTCGGTACAGACTCAGCTTCCATCATTCCTAAGCCTTGTAAAATTTTGTTAAAGCTTGCTTCTGGTAAGGATTTTGTAAATATGTCAGCTAGTTGATCAGTAGTTCGAACAAAATGGATTTCGACATTACCATCCTCCACGTGATCCTTGATGAAATGATACCTCAGTGTTATATGTTTCGTCTTTGAGTGTTGCACTGGATTGTGACATATCCTTATTGCGCTTTCAGAGTCACAATACAAAGGGATTTTATTCATGTTCAGGCCATAATCTCTAAGTTGACTTTGTATCCATATGACTTGTGAGGTACAAGACGCTGCGACTATGTACTCGGCTTCGGCTGTGGAAAGAGACACACATGTTTGCTTCTTCGATTGCCAGCTAACCAGTTTGCCATCAAGAAACTGACACCCTCCAGTTGTGCTCTTTCGATCCAGTCCACATCCACCTAGATCGGCATCAGAGAATGCTTGTACGAAGAATCCTGATTTCGCAAGGTACCATAAACCGAGAGATGAGGTTCGCTTCAGATACTGAAAAATATTCTTCACAACCATCATGTGAGGTTCGCGTGGATTAGCTTGAAACTTGGCACAATAACAGATAGAAAACATTATGTCTGGTCGACTAGCTGTCAGATACATTAAGGACCCTATCATTTGGCGATAGAGGGTCATGTCAACAGCCGGTTTTTCCAGAGAAGGTGTTAACTTCGTGCCAAACGCCATAGGAACCTTCACTTTTGATTCTCCCATCATTCCAAACTTGGCTAGTAAGGTCTTGGTGTAAGCCTCTTGATTAATAAAAATGCCTTCGGGTCCCTGTCTAATATTCAAGCCAATGAAAAAGTTAATTGGACCCATTGAGCTCATCTCAAACTTAGTCTCCATCAACTTCCTGAATTCAGCTGTGAGGCTGGGATTCGTGGAACCGAAGATGATATCATCAACGTAAATTTGGACGATCATTAAATGGTCACCCTCTTTCTTGCGAAAGAAGGTTGGGTCAACCGAACCTTGTTTAAATTTTGACATTTTTAGAAATCGGGTAAGGGTTTCATACCAGGCTCTGGGAGCTTGCTTCAGGCCATAAACCGCCTTGTCCAGAATGTAGCAGTGATCTGGATACTTTTCGTTCACGAAACCAGGTGGTTGCTCTACGTACATCGTCTCTTCTAATTCTCCATTTAAGAATGCACACTTGACATCCATTTGGTATACTTCAAAGTTCTTATGAGAAACATAGGCCAGAAAGATTCGTACCGATTCTAATCTTGCTATTGGAGCGAAGGTCTCTTCGTAGTCTATTCCTTCTTCCTGACAATATCCCTTCACTACCAGCCTTGCTTTGTTACGAATCACATTCCCTTCTTTGTCCATTTTGTTTTTGAAAACCCACTTCAGTCCAACCACAGATGCATCCTTTGGTGTAGGAATCAGTCTCCATACTTTGTTTCGCTCAAATTCATTGAGTTCGTCTTGCATAGCTTGTACCCAATCAGAGTGATCGAGTGCAGTGTTAATGGTATTTGGTTCAACTTTGGAGACAAACGAATTAAACATGCAAAATTCCACTTGAGAGAATAATGCAGTTTGTTTCGCTTTCAGTTGAGAACGTGTGAGTACTCTTTCAGATGATTCACCAATGATTTGGGTTGTTGGATGATCTTTTGTCCATTTGGTGAGGGGAGGGTAATTTGGATCATAGGAGGGATCCAGTTCAACATTTACTTCTTCTTCGAATTCTGACTGTGTATCATCATCTTCATTATTGACATTCTCCCCCTCGAATGATGAAACAGTTTCGGCTTCAGGCTCAGAATTCTCCCCCTCGATTGGACGTTCAGTGGGTATGGTGGTTGATGGATTCTCCTTCTCCCCCTGGATAGTAGACTGGGAAGATTCACTTGGCTTTTGAGATTTTTCAGATTCTTGAGATCCACTGGAACTGGACGGTTCGCTTTCCATGATTTTAGCAGCTTCGTCAATTACCTTCTTCAGATTATCTACTTCGTTGTCAGCCGCTTTCGCTGTTGGATAAGGTGTGTAAGTCCATAACTTATTTGGTATATACTTGACCCGACCCGGCATGGTCCATTTGGGTTGCACTTCACCCAAACTGTTTATGGATAATTTTATGAGAATTGTATACTTACGATTTATTAATATATTATAAGTTATAATATATTAATATAAAGTCATGTTATTTAATTAGTTTTAATCTTGAATTAATTATGAATTGATTTAGTGATTAAAAGGAAGACTAATTAAATCATGGGCTATTGTATTTATATGGTGTGGGCTAATGCTCATTTGTTAATGGGCTAAGCTTATATGGAAGTCCATGGATGATCCATGGAGCTTTTACCCATGGATCCTTGGAAGAGGAAAAGACATGGGTTATTAGGGTTTCACCCTAACCATGTACACTATATAAACAAGCTTATGTTGCATGAAAAAGACACTAATGTGTGTGTAAGTGTGGTGGCCAAAATCAAGAGTTAGTATACTCTCTCATACATTTTCCAAGTTTGTGGTGATTTGTGATTTCCATTTGAGGCATTCACATTATTGGTGCTTGGCTCTCAAACTCCAAGGAATCAACAATCAACAAAAGGTATGTAACTCATCTAGTTCTTTTATGTTTAAAAGTACCCCATGCCATGCTAGATAGGTTATAAACCTTGGAAAATAATATTTTGCATGTATCTTAGACAAACATAGATCCAAGGTTTAATAGGGTTGCATGTACACTTAGGAAGTGTTAGAATGCTCAAAACCCAACAGTGGTATCAGAGCCTAGGCTTGTTTGTTTTATACTTGATGCAAAATAGTGATAAAAAGTCGATTTTTTGCTGTCTGACTGATGAAATCGCCGACTCCATGGGGGGACTCGCCGAGTTCATGTGTAAACTCATCCTACTCGCCGAGTAGGTTCGTGCACTCGGCGAGTAGGAGCCTCAGAATGCAGATTTTTGACTTTTGCTGATGGAAATAGACTAGAAACATTACCCTAAACTGTTTTGGTGTTTTAAAACTTGTTTTAGTTGGTGTAATGGTTGTTCTAATCCATTTACAATAGCTTATATCAAAATTTCATGCTTTGTATGTGTTAATATAATTCTTGAAACTTTGATGATCATGTTCATGTTCTTATGAATTTAGAAGATGATAGGAATTATTTGCTGACTTGTTTAGGATTAATTCTTGATCATTTATGTGTTTTAATGGAATCCATAATTTGTCCTCAAGTTATGGATCTCCAAAGGTCACTTCTTTTAAACACACATTTAAAACACATAAGTTACATAAAATGAAGAGTCTTCATTTTTATGAACCTTTAATTCATAAGTTATGAAATGAAAAGTTATGGAGAGTTACAAAACTTGCCCTCAAGTTTTGGAATTTGTAAAGTTTCACACACTTTAATAAACTTTAATTCCAAACCCTTAGAGTTTTAAAAGTTAAAATTCAACCCTTATACTATTTATAACATTAATGGTTAATTATTATATATATGTATAAGATCAAGTCGTTTTACCGTTAGTAGGCCTCATTCACGAAGCCGGTCTATAAGGGGGGTATAAGGTTGTTGCCTATAAAATGGCAACTTAATGGGTGTCCATTCTCACCCACCGCTTCCTTGATCGGTGGAGGGTCGTTAGCCGAACGGGTAGGACAATGACTTTAAATTCTCATTAAAAGTATAATGAATATTATAAAGTAACTAAACCTTTTATAAATTCCCAATCTTAGTTACTTTAGGAAAATGTGAATATGGTGCTAACCCATGAAATTCACACTTTGTACCTTACCAAGTCGTTGGTGGAGCGTGTGTGGTTAACCGGCACACTAACTTGGACTAGTAAGGATCACGAAGGGTGACTTAATGTTTATCATAGATCGGTGGAGCGTGTGTGGTTAACCGGCACATCGATTAGGTGATAATATTAAGGGTACCAAGTGAGTTTGCATGGTTATTCACACCTTGTTTTGTGATCCTCGGCATCCCAGTCACAAAACCTGAAGGGCACAATCGAGATTGAAACATGCCATTGAAAAGTTCAATGAATCTCAAAAGATCTAGGAGTTTCAAATCCAATTAAAACCTAATAAATTATTTCGTTTTTCATGGTGGAAATTGGTGAATCGTCATTCACCTACCTTCAAATATTTTATAGCTTGGATTACGGCATCCCTCTTCCAAGTTATAAAATATTGTGTTGGGTCCTAGCCTTAATATTTCATATTGGGTGTTATATTAAGGACTTGAATCAACTAACTTGATTTTCTCCCATTGTAGATGTCTGGTTCAGACAACTATGATCTTCCCAAATCGCTTGAAACAAGCTTTCCTCCTGAAGATGATGTCCCTCAACGTCATGCTTCACTCCCCCCACCTCCTCCATTTATTCTTCCTGACCCACAAGCCCGAAGACTTGAAAGGTTCAAGATCACTCAAGCTCTACTAGAAATGAAACATAAAGATGGAAGACCTGTGTGCACTCATGTCTTAGGAATGAAGTCACACATTGACAGGTTGAGAATGTTGGGTGCTGTTATTTCAAGGAAGTTCGCTGTTGACTGGGTTCTTCAGTCACTTCCTGAATCGTATGGTGAGTTTATTAAAGACTACCATATGACAGATCCTGACATAACCCTAATAGATCTTTCTTATTTGCTTGTTGCTGCTGAATCAGCAATGATTTGGCGCAATGGTCAAGCAAATATTGATGGAAGGTCTAATTCTCAAACTTCCATGGACATGGACAATGGTAACATTGGAAGTCCAGAAAAGCTTTCTCTTCCCAATGAAAAGGGATCGGCCTTGGTCAACCCGATTGACCAAAAGGTAAAGGGAAAGGCTAAGTATGTGATTGTCTCATGTACCATTCCCAAAGAGTCTATATGTTTTTATTGTCATGAGAAGGGACATTGGAAGCGAAGCTGCCCTGAATACCTGAAATGTTTGAAAGCAAGTAGAGACAAAATGTTTGACTCGGCTTCAGGTAAGTCCACTATCTAACTTTGTTAAAATTCCTAATTCTTGATTCTTATTACATGATGTGACTAGGTTGCATCTTGATGTTAAGCAGGATCGAGCAAAAGGAAGGTTAAAATAAGAGTGTGCTGAATCTGATCACGAAGATGGATTTCTATCACATGGTTCGAGGATCGGATTTTTGAGCTACTACTTAAAAGTTATGATAGATTGCTAGGAAATATGTAATATCATAGTTTTCATTTGAAGATGCATTGTAAGGAATATTTTTCCGCATTTTAATAAAGAAATAAAAGTTTTGTTTAGTTTATTTTATATTATATCCCCTTACAATGACATTTATGGAAAATTGATGATTGTATGTTTCTAGCAATATTGGAAATATGAGTTTGATTCTCTCATATGTGGTGGTGTCTGAATTTACCAAATGAGGAAAGGTTCTCATCACCCAAGCTTCAGTTAGACAGAAACTTGGAATCATACAAGTTGTATTGTATGATGAATGAGAATTTTCATCTTTGTAAAATTGAGACTAATTCATTGATCACATGCATATGTGAGTCAATTGAAGGACTAAGGAATTAGGTACACTCGGTGTGTGCTGGTCAAGGTCCACCACAAAGATCAATTCGTCATGATTTACTAAAGATTAGTAAATATGGTTATACTTATAAGGTTAAGTATAATTCTGTAACATTGGAAAAGTTTCAATGTATGGCAGAACGGATGAGAAGAATCAAATTTGGCAGAAAGATAAAAGTTTCTCAAATCTGAAAAGATGGGAGAGTACTTTAGTATCATGTTTTTATGATCATCTTAATGATTATGAAACCATATCACAAATTCATACTCTAAGGACATCTTAGTGCATTGTTATGACTAAGATGAGGGGTCATGAATTGTTGGAATGGTTAAAATCAAAAAAATGGATCATACATGTTTTTATGATCATCTTAATGATTATGAAACCATATCACAAATTCATACTCTAAGGACATTTTAGTGCATTGTTATGACTAAGATGAGGGGTCATGAATTGTTGGAATGGTTAAAATCAAGAAGATGGATCATACTTCGTTACAAAACAACTCTTAGAGTCATAATCCAAGATTGTAACATTGAGTGACATAAAGTAAGGTTTAAAACACTTATCAAATGTAGTGTAAAATGTTTTCTACTCCTGTACATTTGAAATTGGTAAGTTGTGATGTCTTGGATAAGACAAAGACCAACTAAGACCAATTGTGTGAAGTGTTTATCTTGATAAGAATCTGCACTATCCCTTGAATATTTGTTTTGTCAAGGAATGGTTCTTGACTAGGGAAACTTATATGTCAAGAGAACAGTGGGAGTCTTTAAGATCCTGAAAGGATTTCAAGATTTCAAGATTTAAAACCTGAGTTTTATCACTAGCACACGACTTAAGGTTTGAAACCTATTAAGTTAACATAATTCTTGTTTCTGTGTCTGTTCCTATTAAGTTGACTATGCATATGAGTTCTGTTAGTTCTAAACTGTGTGCATAACAGCTTGGAAGCATTGGTGGGCCTTGTGCTACCAGATGACAAGAAATTAAGATAGAACAAGTTCAATCCATGTAAGGCTGAATTTGTTACTAACCTTGTCTTGTGATTATGGTTTTGACAAATTCACATGGATAGGAATTCATACACCATAAAATCTAAGTGTCATAAGGTTTCTCTCCGATTCATGAAAATGATGGTGAGGAAATGCTTTCACTAAGAAGATTTTAAGTAGATAGCAATTGTGATGTTTGCATTCTCAAAGTCGTTAGTGGAGCGTGTGTGGTTAACCGGCACACTAACATGGACTTGTGAGAAATGGCAAAGGTCTAAACAATTAAGACTATGATTACGTCATCCCTTTTCATAGTTCTGGAAATTGTTTAGACACACATGTGAGCTATCTAAGAAAGGGTGTACGAATCTAAATTTCAGAAGTCCAGCTGATTTCTGGAAATATGTCAGAGCTAGTGGGAGCATAAGTGTTATGCTGATAATCATCATGTTAGTGGGAGCATGATTATTATGTTTAGTGTTGCAAGTTAGCAATGTTAATTATAGAAAAACAAAAGTTTCAATTCGTAAAGTTGTAGGGGTTGAAAAAGTTGTTTTGCTATAATTAAGGGAGAGGAAATTATACTTCATTTCAATTCTAAAAGCTTAGATTGAGTTTTTAATCATCTTTAAGTCAAGGATATATATATTGCGTTCTCAAATTCGATTATGATTACGGCATCCCTCTTCATAGTCGATTTTTGAAAACATGGCAAATAAAAAATATTGTAGCAAAAGACTGATCTAGTATCAGGTCTTTATGTGAGACATCATGAATCGTGTCCCATATGCTTCAGATATAGGATCGGTCACATGTGCTATAATATTTATCCTTTCTAAATTTTCCAAATGCTTAGGGCATTAAGAAGGGAAAAGTCTAGAATTGGATATGACTAAAGTGATTAAGCAATTGTCGAGGACAATCTAAGGTTCTCCAAAGATTGGTTGCTCAGGGACAGTTGGAAGTATAGTGTTAAATTTTGGAAGGACCATATGAATATATTCTGAAAAGAGGTAACTCTTGTTCAGATATGATAATCAAAATAGGAATATGGAAATTTTCCATATTGGGAGTTGGATATTAAGAATCTATGAGAAAGTTAGAAACTTTTATGCAAGAAGGATGTTCAAAGCAATGTACTTTGAATATGAGAGTTTGTTTCCATAGAGTTGATCTCCTTTGGAATCCTCTGTAATGACTAATGACAAGGTTTTGGTGACCTTGTGCATAATCATTACGAGAGGATCAGTGCATATAAGTTTAAAATCTAACAATTTTTTTTGGTAAATGGTAGGAATTAGGAATTCTTACATTTACAATAAGGATTTGGGATTGTGAAATGAGCATCATTAGAATCATGTTCAATTGATCTATTTCACAAAGTAAAGATCATAGACAAACATAGTGTGCATACTTGGAGTATGGCATAACTATTGTTTAGAAAAACAAAGTGTACATGCTAGGAGCATGGGACGACTGTTGTTTTTGTTCAAGTATTAAGTTGATTATTTGAAACATTATACAATGAATAATGTGTAATCAATATGGTGATAAATAAAAGGTGGTTTTTGACCTATGTACCGGGCCCGGTCAGAACCTAATTGATGTGTTCAATTTAGTTCTTTGTCAAACAAATCGCAAAATCGGGAAACAAACTTCTGGACAATAAGTACGACGTTGTTCCATGTATTTGTCCGGCTGATATCATGAGAGCAGAGGATTATATGATCACTTATCTAAAATGGCGCTTCATAGTTCAACAGAGTTTTCGAGAGCTACGATTGCTGGTTGGTTCCTGAAGTAACATACGCAAATACAGTTATTAGACTTATCCAAGTGGGAGACTGTTGGATAAGGTGTCTAAGTCCATAACTTATTTGGTATATACTTGACCCGACCCGGCATGGTCCATTTGGGTTGCACTTCACCCAAACTGTTTATGGATAATTTTATGAGAATTGTATACTTACGATTTATTAATATATTATAAGTTATAATATATTAATATAAAGTCATGTTATTTAATTAGTTTTAATCTTGAATTAATTATGAATTGATTTAGTGATTAAAAGGAAGACTAATTAAATCATGGGCTATTGTATTTATATGGTGTGGGCTAATGCTCATTTGTTAATGGGCTAAGCTTATATGGAAGTCCATGGATGATCCATGGAGCTTTTACCCATGGATCCTTGGAAGAGGAAAAGACATGGGTTATTAGGGTTTCACCCTAACCATGTACACTATATAAACAAGCTTATGTTGCATGAAAAAGACACTAATGTGTGTGTAAGTGTGGTGGCCAAAATCAAGAGTTAGTATACTCTCTCATACATTTTCCAAGTTTGTGGTGATTTGTGATTTCCATTTGAGGCATTCACATTATTGGTGCTTGGCTCTCAAACTCCAAGGAATCAACAATCAACAAAAGGTATGTAACTCATCTAGTTCTTTTATGTTTAAAAGTACCCCATGCCATGCTAGATAGGTTATAAACCTTGGAAAATAATATTTTGCATGTATCTTAGACAAACATAGATCCAAGGTTTAATAGGGTTGCATGTACATTTAGGAAGTGTTAGAATGCTCAAAACCCAACATTCGCTTCAGAGAGAATAGCGGTCTCTGGTTCATCAAATAACTTCATCTATTCTTCAAATAAGTTGGAAATGGGAATCGAGACTTGACTAGTTTGAGGAAAGATTTCATCCGTTGGTTCTTTGCCTGATGCGAGTTTCTTCACGTAGTTATCATCAAACGACACGTAATATGTTTCTTCGATTTTCTTTGATCGTTTATTCAGAACCTTGTATGTTTTTGAAGTAAGCGAATACCTAAGAAAAATTCCTTCGTCTGCCTTCACATCAAACTTGTTTCGGTTCTCTTTAGAATTGAATATAAAGCATCTC
Organism: Lactuca virosa; assembly: GCF_052849685.1. NCBI lineage: Eukaryota > Viridiplantae > Streptophyta > Magnoliopsida > Asterales > Asteraceae > Lactuca > Lactuca virosa. The sequence goes on along the minus strand of NC_136430.1, from coordinate 63,039,459 downwards.
GAACCGAACACATGAAAAACTTGACGTTAGGCTTGCGGTTGTTTAGGATTTCATAAGGAGTTATTGTGAATCGCTTGTTTAGTAAAGATCGGTTCTGGGTGTAGCAAGCAGCGGCAATAGCATCAACCCAGAAATACAGGGGCAACGAAGCGAAGCTGAGCATGGTTCGGGCTGCTTCACACAACGAGCGGTTTCGCCTTTCAACGACCCCATTTTGTTGTGGAGTATAGGGAGCAGAGAAATTGTGAGACACTCCTTTTTCAGCAAGAAATTCTTCAAACACTTGTTTTTTGAATTCCAATCCATTGTCGCTACGAATGTTTCTAACAACCTTTCACAATTGCAGCTCTACTTGCTTTATGAAGACTTTTAGCTTAGGCGTTGCTTCTGATTTCTGTTTAAGAAAGAAAACCCAGGTGAAACGAGAAAAATCATCAACTATGATAAGTATATATTTGTTACCACCGATGCTTTCAATAGCCGAAGGTCCACATAGATCAATATGTAGGAGCTCAAGTGGTTCGATGATCTTTGTGTTAACACGAGTTGGATGACTTTTCCTGCTTTGCTTTCCCATTTCACATGCAGCACACAAATGTTCCTTGTCAAACTTGAGAAGTGGAAGTCCTCGCACATGATCACCAAGAACTACCTTGTTGATGTCTTTGAAGTTGAGGTGCGAGAGCCTTCGGTGCCACAGCCGACTTTCGTTAGAATGAGCTTTCGTTAGTAAGCATACAGATGGCTTCCCTCGTATTGGATTAAGGTTCAATGGATACATTTCGCCTTTTCTTTGAGATTTCAGCAGAACATTCTTGGTCTTCTTTTCTATTATTTCTGACCCTTCATCATCGAACGAAACCTTCAATCCGGTTCCCACCACGAGTTGCGAGACACTGATGAGATTGTGTTGTAAGCCTTCTACATATGCCACCTTTCTGATCGAGAAATCATCATTTGTGATCATTCCATAGCCGTTTATTTTGCCAAAAGAATTGTTCCCATACTTGACACATCCACCATCCTTCAGAGCCGAAACTCCCGTAGCTCTTCCCTTCTCCCTGTCATGTGACGTGAGCAGCCACTGTCAATATACCATTCATCGTCGAACTGCTCATCACGAATAACCTGCAAAACTTAAGCAGATTTAGGAACCCAAAGTTTCTTGGGTCCTTGTGAGCCTTTTAGTGAACATGGAACAGTAAGAGAAGAATCAACCAAAAAGGTTCGTTTTATTAAGGTGGTTTCATCTTTTCTTTTAATTGTGAAAACTTTGATTTTGTTAGTTTTTGTTTCTTTAGCATCAGACTTTGGAATTGTGTTCTTTTTGTTCACAAACTTTTGGTTCTGTTTCCTAGAGTTAGCAGTCGTTTTCTTTGTCTTCTCTTCATCTTCCGCGACTAGCTTCCCTTTTCCCTTTATATCCACTTTTGGATTTTGCTTTGAGTGAGAGGGATGAGTTTTAGGAGCGAAACCTGGCTTTAGGTTCTTTCCGTCTGAAGATGGAGAACCGAAACCACTCTTTTGATTTCGTTTGCTTCCATTTTGGGAGCCGAAACTACTCTTTCGGTTCGCTTGATTGCAGGAATGGCATTGAGTACAAGAAGTAGATTTACGCTTTGATTTTGCTTCATCGGTAAGGAGTGAAGATTTATCCGATTGAACATAATCAGGGTTTTGGGTCTTCCAAAACTGCTTCCTTTCAGAGAGATTCTTCTTATATCTCCTATTATGTTGATGTTTCTGCTCTGACCACTGCTTTGGAGTTTTATGGATATTAGCCTTGGGTCTCGGTCTTTTATCACGAGTTTCGCTCTCTAGCGAGGAGGTTTCGCTTGTCACCTTGACTCGCTCTTTTAGAATCTTTTTGGTACCACTTGTGCTTGGCACATCAAAATGTGTAGGCTTGTTAAGTGGTTCTGCCACATATCTGCCTTTGACCCTCCATGATGTTTTTTCAGACAGACCAACCGTTTCATCAGCATTGTCGATTGGAGCTGACCAAAAATACTCCTCACAACCGTCAACATTGTCCTCGTTTACTATTGCTGTCAGCTCGGCTGTTTGCTGCTGTGTGACTCATGTAACTGCATAAACCTGATTTGGTGTGGTTTGAACCTTTTGATATACCACAACCTTTTCTTTCAGAATTCTGGACTTAGTTTGGGACAAACGAGCGAACTCAACAGAATTTTCAGAAATTAGATTTTTGATAGGTTTGGGTTCGCTTTTTGACAAACTTAGAACAGTCCACCTCATCCTCTATGAATATTTCACTCATATCATCATCCTCATTAAATTCAGAAGTATTTTCAACATCAATTTTGTTTTCCGAACTTAATTTGGCATTCAACGAGTCAAACTTCTGCATGGTTTCGGTTTTAATTTTTAATTTGTCATTTTCGTCCAGAAGGTTCTTAAGCATGTCCTTATGGTCTTTGGACTTGATGAAGGACTCGATTTTGTCAAGACCAATTCTGTATGCTGGAGAAATTTCGTCAGAAGATACAACAACTTCACAGTTATATATATCAACATCAATTTCATCCTCCTTAAATTCAAGGAAGGGCAGAATCATACGATGAATTTTCTTGCCTATTTCACAATTCAAATGCAGTTGGGTAATGTTTGAATATAAACACTTAGCAATTAAACAAAAAACATTTCTCTGTTTTAAAAGCTTTAAATTATCCCTTTGCAAATAAATTGTCTCATCCTTAATCCTAACTAACTCGATCTCCCTTTGCTCTATCCAAATCCGTCTCTCCTCACTCTTCGAAGACACCCTGCTGAGTTGATCAGTTAGGTTAGATTTTCTTAAGCGATTTTGTATTAAACTACCACTTAAACTGGAAAATTTAGATTTTAGTTCGTTCAGTTCTTTTTCATAGTTTGTGACAGGGATTTTTAACGATTCGAGAATCGATTGTACCTTCTTGATCAACTGGTCACATTCGTTGATCTGCTCACCAATAGGTTTGGCAGCGAAGCATCTATCTTCTCGCTCCCTTGCTTCATCACAACCTTCGTCAGTAGTATAACCTCTCATCTGTGACACTCCAGTAGTCACCATCAAGCACTTCCCTGCACTTTCGGTTTCAGCTTCTTTCGCAATGAAAGCTCTGCCATGTGTGGGTTTACGGACTTCTTCATCCTCAGAGTCTGTAGACCAGACTTCCACACCACCAAACTCATCGTCCACGAGATTTTCCTGCACAATTAAAGCATTCATAGTGTTGTTAGCAGCAACTTTCTTCTTTTTTATTTCTTCTAGCTTTCGCAGGTAGTAGGCTTCATCATCTTCATTCTCGTTCTTTTCTGACATCTTTCTTAAGACACAATCTTTGGCAAAGTGATTTTTTCCTTTGCAGAAGTGACAATCAAACCCAGAGTCACCAACAAGCTTACTATCCTTCTTCGGTTCTTCATGCTGAGGAGAGTTCTTCGGTTCCTCCTTTGCTTTATCCGAACTGTAGCTTCCTTGCTAGTTTCGGTTCTTTGAGATAGGAAACTTTCTACGCACGAACTTCTTTGGATTAGAGACCATCAAAGCATATTCTTCATTGGTTAGATCAAATTCTGACAGATCTAAATCTTCTTCTTCTTCAGCCACGTTCTTTCCTTTTGATATGAGAGCTAAGGATCCCATGCTTGAAACCACATTCGTTTCTTTGGTCACTGCACTTTTGTGTGATTTTAGAATCCCCACTAACTTCGCCAAGGAGTAAGTTTTGAATTGTTCATGAGCCTTTACTGTAGACACCACTACCATCCATTCGGTTCTTAGGCCATTCATGAATGTGACCTTTTGCTCAATTACCTTCCTTTCTATGCCATGCTTTATCATTTTGCTGAGAAGATGATTGAAACGATCAAAGGCTTGAATGAGCTTCTCTTCTTGTTTTTGCTTGAAGTCTCCAAACTATGAAAGTAGTAAAGTTTGGATAGAATGCTCAAGATCCTCATCGGTGGAATATAACTCCTTCAGTCTAACCCATATCTCGTTTGCCGTCGTGCACGAACTGACCAACCGGAATGTGTCAGATTGTAGAGCGAATCTGATCATTCTTAGTGCTTTAATATTACTCACAAGCTTATCCTTCTCATCTTGAGGAACATCCTTTACATCAACCACGAGTTGGTTGTACTCCTTTTGCGTCTTGATAGTTCTGTTTGTGCCAGAGTGAACAAACGGACCTGTAGATATCGCTTCCCAGATTAAGTACCCATTATCTTCTGAACCAATCACATAGTCTTCAAAGTGATGCGTCCAGACTTCTTAATCTTGAGTATATAGGATAGGAATCCTGGTGGTTGATCCAATACTGTTGGAGATGTTGATTGGGTTCGTTTGTGAATCGTCAAGAGACATGATGATTTTGTTTTGAAACCTGTTTAAGATCAGACTAGTAAACAAGTTTAGGGTATGATCGAAGTCCAAGAACAGCGTCAATGAAGAATGACGGTTCTAGCAGAAAACGATAATAACGGAAAACCCTAAAACCTTCTTCAACAGAAGAGATGCGTATGGATTACACAGTCTCCTGCTCTGATACCAATTGATGAGTTGAGAACTCTTTAGATCGATTAGATCTTCAACAGGTAAAACATTAAGAATAACAAATACTGGAACACTCAATGAATCAATCCGTATGTCGAATGATTAAAATATAGTCACACCTCAGAAGAGCTCGACTAAGAACTTCCTCTGTAGAGGTGTGCTAGGGTTTACAGTACAATCAATGAGATAATAAATAAAAGCGTTAATGACAAGGATGCATGCATGCACCTTATATACTAAACCCTAGAAAGATAAGCACAGTTGGACAGGCCCAAACCGAGAGTACATAATGAACCGAACTACTAAGGCCCAATGGCGCAACCCTTTAAACCCCACATAAACAATATTGCATGTATAATTAGAGAAAACATAGATCCAAAGCATATAGGGTTGTATGTGCACCATAGGATGTTGTAGTATACAAAACCCTTCAGTGGTATCAGAGCCTAGAGTTGGTTTCTATTATACTTGATGCTTATTGTTTTTTAAATTAAGAAAAATCATTGTTTTTGGATCTGCCTGATCACCACGAGGTGGTAAAAATTACCACGGGGTGGTGACTATTCAGTGGGCAACATTTTCAGTTTTTTGGGCAGTTTTGGATTAGGATCATTAGCACAAAATGTTTTTGTTCATAAAATTTGATTTTATTGATATGGTAATGATTATCCTCATCCAAATAAAAGATAATTGTCATAGTTTCAGGATTTGTATTAGTTTATATGATAGGCTAATTTCTTGCAAATGGTTGATATGAATTATCTTGACTTATGAGTTTGTCTAGATCATGTATGCATTATTAGATTATTGTGTTAATTAAAATAATGATCTAAATGATATTAATGAAATCCATAACTTGTCCTCAAGTTATGAAAAATAAAAAGTTTTTCTTTTAAAAGGTCATTAAAACTCATAGGTTATGGAAAATGAAAGGTCTCATTTTTAAGAGTCCTTTTAAATGGTTTTGAAGTATTCCATAACTTGTCCTCAAGTTATGGAACTTGAAAAGTTTTTCATAAAAACCATATTAAACTCATAAGTTATGGAAACCAAAAGTTTTGACAAGTTTCAAAACTTGCCCTCAAGCTTTGGAATTTGTAAAGTTTCACTTATGAATACTTTCATTCCAAATTAAACCCTAGAATTTTAAAAGTTAAAATTCAACCCTTATACTATTATATTATTACAAGTTTATATATATATATATATATATAAGAATAAGTCAGTCTTACCGTTAGTATGCCTCATTCACGAAGCCGGTGTATAAGGGGGGTATAAGGTTACTACCTATAAAATGGCAGTTTAATGGGTGTCCACTCTCACCCACCACTTTCTTGACTGGTGGAGGATCGTTAGCCGAACGGGTAGGATAGGACATTAATTCTCATTATAAGTATAATGATAATTATAAAGTAACTAAACTTTTATTAAATTCCCAATCTTAGTTACTTTAGGAAAAATGTGAAAATGGTGTTATTCCATGAAATTGCACTTTGCACCTTGTTAAGTCGTTAGTGGAGCGTGTGTGGTTAACCGGCACACTAATCTGGGACTGACAATGCGTGGAAAAGGGTAGCTTGATGTTAATCATAGATCAATGGAGCGTGTGTGGTTAACCGGCACATTGATTAGGTGGTTTGTAATATTGGGTGTACCAAGATAATTTGCATGGTCATTCACACCTTGTTTGTGATCCTCGGCATCCCAGTCACAAACTTGAAGGGCACAATCGAGATTTAAACATGCCATTGAAAAAAAATCAATGAATCTCAAAGGATCTAGGAATTTCAATCCATTTAAAACTTAATAATCAATTTCGTTTTTCATGGTGGAAATTGGTAAATCGTCATTTACCTACCTTTAAATATTTTGCAATTGGATTACGGCACCCCTCTTCCGAATTGTAAAATATTGTGTTGGGTCCTAGCCTTAATATTTCATTTGGGTGTTATATTAAGGACTTAAATCAACTAACTTGAATTTCTCCCATTATAGATGTCTAGTTCTGACAACTATGGTCTTCCTCATCCTTTTGGAAAAAGGTTTCTTCATAAAGATGATATTCCACAAGACGATCAAGGTGAAAGATTAATCCCTTCTTCGTGTTGTAGTGGAACTTCACTTCCTCCACCTCCTCCAATAATTCTCCCTAACCCACAAGTTCAAAGACTTGAAAAGTTCAAGGTCACTCAAGCCCTACTTGCAATGAAACATCAAGATGGAAGACCTGTGTGTACGCATGTCTTGGAGATGAAGTCACATATTGACAGGCTGAGAGTATTGGGTGTCAAAGTCTTGAGGAAGCTGGCCGTTGACTTGGTTCTTCAATCACTTCCCGAGTCATATAGTGAGTTCATTAAGGACTACTGTGTGTCAGACCATGACATGACCCTTATTGATCTTACCTATTTGCTTGTTGCTGCTGAATCAACAATGATTTGGCGCACTGGAAAAGAAAACTTGATTGGAAGATCTACTTCTCAAACTTCCATGGACATTGACAATGGTAACATTGGAAGTCCAGAAAAGATTTCTCTTCGCAATGGAAAGGGATCGGCCATAGTCAACCAGGTTGACCAAATGGTAAAGAGAAAGGCTAAGTCTGAGATTGTCTAATGTGCCAATGCAAAAGAAGCCATTTGTTTCTACAGCCATTTGAAGGGACATTGGAAGCGAAGCTGCCCTGACTACCTGAAAGATCTGAGAGAAGGTAGAATCAAAAATTTTGACTCTGCTTCAGGTAAGTCTACTGTACGACTTTATTAAGTTCCTAATTGTTGATTCTTAATACATGATGTGACAAGGTTGCATTTTGATGTTTTGTAGGATCATGCAAAAGGAAGGAAGCTTAAAGAAAGAGTATGTTGAATCTGGTCGCGGAGATGGATTTCAATCGCATGGTTCGATGATCGGATTTTTGAGCTGTTGCTTAAGAGTTATGATAGATTGCTTAGAAATTTGTAATAACATAGTTTTCATTTGTAATTGCATTGTAAGGAAAAGTTTTTCACCATTTTATAAATAAATAAAATTTGGTTTTTATTTTATTATATCTCCTTGCAATGGCATTTGTGAAAATTGATGTTTGTATGTTTCTATTGTTAGCAATATGGATTTGATTCTTTTGTTTGTGGTAGTGTCAAAATTTATCAAATAAGGAAAGATTCTCATCACCAAAGTTTCAGTTGGATAGAAACTTGGAATCATGCAACTTGTAGTGTGTGATGAATGAGAACCTTTGCCTTTGGGAAATTAAGACTAATTCCTTGTTCACATGTATATGTGAGTCAAGTGAAGGACTAGGAGATTGGGTACACTTGGCTGTGCACTGGTCAGGTCCACCACAAAGATCGATAAGACTATTCGTCATGATTTACTAAAGTTTAGTAAATATGGTTATGCTTACAAGATTAATTATAATTCTGAATCATTGAAAAAGTTTCAATGTATGGAAGAACGAATGAGAAGAATCAAATTAGGCAGAAAGATAAAAAGTTTCTCCAATCTGAAAAGATGGGTGAGTACTTTAGTATCGTGTTTTATGATCATCTTAATGATTATGAAAAAACATATCACAATTGATCCTCTAAGGTCATCTTAGTGCATTTCTATGGCTGAGAAGAGGAACCGTGAATTGCTGAAATGGTTAAATCAAGAAGATGAGTCATACTTCGTTCCAAAAACAAGTCTTAGAGTCATACTCCAAGATTGTGCCTTTAGTGACATAATCTTAAGGAAGGTTTAAAACACTCGTCAAATGTAGAGTAAAATGTTTCTTACTCTTGTACATTTGAAATTGGTAAGTTGTGATGTCTTGGTAAGGACAAAGACCAACTAAGGCCAATTGTGTGAAGTGTTTATCTTGATAAGAATCCGCACTAACTCTTGAATGTTTGTTTGTCAAGGAATGGTTCATGACAAGAGAATCTTATATGTCAAGAGGTGAGTGGGAGTCTTAAAGATCTTGACAAGTTTCAAGAACTAATCAAGAATAAACCTATTGTTAATCACTAGCACACGACTTGAGGTTGTAACCTATCGTGATGACATATTCTTATTTCTGTGCTCATTCCAGTTAAAAGTTGACTATCAATGTGAGTTTTATGAGTTCTCAATTGTTTTCATAAAGCAAAACACTTGGATCAATGAAAGTTTCATTGATCAGTATGGGTGAGCTGCTTAACAACTTGGAAGCAATGGTAGGCCCTTGTGTAACCAGGTGGCAATAAATTAAGATTAAACAAGTTCAGTCCATATGAGTTTGGATTTGTCACTAACCTTGTCATATGGTTATGGTTTGACAAATTCACATGGATAGGAACATATACACCATAAAATCTAAGTGTCATAAGGTTTCTCTCCAATTCATGAAAATGATTGTGAGGAAACGCTTTCACTAAGTAAATTTTAATAGTTAGCAATTGTATATTTGCATTCTCAAATTCGGTTATGATTACGGCATCCCTCTTCATAATTCGAATTGTGAGAAATGGCAAAAGGTCTTAACATTTGAGAATTATCGCTGTATGTTCTAAAATTGTTAAGACACACATGTGAGCTATCTAAGGAAAGGTGTATGAGTTTGAGAAGCCTAGATAAAGTCTTATCGAAGCATCTCGTATCAGGAATCTGAACTTTGGTAATGAAAGTCAATAAGTATTGATTTCTAGAAGTCCAGCTAATTTCTGAATACATGTCAAAGCTAGTGGGAGCATAAGTGTTATGCTAGTAAGATAATAATTATTATGCTAGTGGCAGGATAATTATCGTGGAAAATGTTACAAGTTAGCAATCTTAATTATAGAAAAACAAAAGGTTTCAAATCGCGAAGTTGCAGGGTTTGAAAAGTTGTTTTGCTATAATTAAGGGAGAGGAAATTATACTTCATTTCAAATCTAAAAGCTTAGATTGAGATTTTTTTTAATCAAATTTAGTTAAGGATATATATGAATGCTATGTTGGAATGGTTCAACATAAGGAAATTCTATATATATGGAAACGATTATTGCGTTCTCAAATTTGATTATGATTACGACATCCCTCTTCATAGTTCGAATTGTGAGAACATGGAAAATAGAAATATTATAGCAAAAGACTGGTCAAATATCATGTCTTTATGAATCATATCCAATATGCTTTGGGTATTGGATCGATTACATGTGCTATAATATTTATCCGTTCTAAATTTTCCAAATGCCTAGGGCATTAAGAGGGAAAAAAAACCGGATCTGACTAAAGTGGTTAACGACTGTTAAGGACAATCTAAGGTTCGCCAAGGATTGGTCGCTTGTAGTTGGAAGTATAAAAATGGATGGACCATATTGACACACTTTGAGAAGAGGTAACTCTTGTTCAGAAGTGATAGTCAAAATGGGAACATGGAAATGTTTCCATAAGTGGAAGTTATTCTTTAAATCTGTGTAAGATTAGGAAACTTAATGCAAGAAGGATGTTCAAAGGAATGTACTTTGAATTTGAGACTTCATTTCCATGGAATTACTCTCCATTGGAATACTTTGTAATGTCTGTTGCCAAGTCTCTGTGGCTTTTGTGCATAGTCATTACAAGAGGATCATTGCATATAAGTTTAGAATCTAACAGATTACAGTAAATGGCAAGAATATGATTTTCTTACATTTACGATAAGGATTTGGAATTGTGAAATGAGCATCATTAAAATGTTGTCAATTGATATATTTCACAAAGTAAGGATTATAGATAAACATAGTGTGCATGCTTGGAGCATGGGACAGCTATTGTCTTAATTCAAGTATTAAGTTGATTATACGAAACATTATACAATGAATAATGAGTAATCAATATGATACTCAAAGGTTTTGGGGCCATATAGGATTAGTATTATTCTTGTATTTCACTTTGTATGTTTTGACTTCACGAATAACTAGGTTATTCAAACCATCCACAGTCGATCATACTTTGGAAGTAGGTATTGAGACAAGACTGTCATGAATGGGTATGTAGTTTGTCTAGGTGTTTTAGACATAACACAAGTTTGCTGCAGTGTTCATGAGTACTCCTGGAATAAGATTCGAGTATTGGATTCAACCCACGCTCATTTGAATCACATCATGGATTTTATCACGAGTGATTGTGAGACGATAATATCTTATATTCTTGAAACGGATACATGTGAGGTGTAGTTGCAAGTCGGTTTCACATTGACATATGTAAACGCACCAGTAACTTGATGTTATAAAACATATTGTTGTGTGTAATTTGGTGAGTAAGTACAAGCAAGAATTTGAGTCGAAGTTTATCCGTTCCTTTTACCCCATGTGGTTAAAAGCGATATCTGTGGGCCCCTCGTTGATTTAGTGATGACACCCCTAAGTGCTTGGCCAAGCCTGGACTGATTTGATTTGTTCAATTAGTCGGTCGTCATAAATCGGAAATCAGGAAACAACAAATGGATAGAGAGATTGATTATAATCCATGTCTCAGTCCATATGATATCTAGAATGGAGGAATATATGATCCCTTATCTAATGGACGCGTCATTGACTAGGTCAGAGTTCGACATCGGCTTTTAAGAGCTACAATTGCTAGTCGGGATTTTGGAGTCGTTCTTGCAATAATAGTTATTAGACTTATCAAAGTGGGAGACTGTTGGATTAGATGTCTAAGCCCATAACTATAATTGGTATGTACTTGACCCGAGAGTAGCATGGTCCATTTGGGTTACATATCACCACGACAATTTGATAGGATGGACTTTTGAGAAGAGGTTATTTATGATTCATTAATATATTATAAGTTCTAATATATTTATATGAAATCATATTATTTAATTAGTATTGATCAAGAATTAACTTGGAATTAATTTAGTGATCAAAAGAGACTAATTAAATGTAAGGGGATTGATTTGGTAAATCAATCATTCTTATGGTGAGGGCTTATGGTTATTTAGGATGGGCTAAACCGATATGGTAGTCCATGGATAGTCCATGGAGGTTTTAACCCATGGATCCTATGTAAGATGAAAAGTCATTCACATTAGGGTTTACATGGACGTAACCCTAATCCTAGCCACACTATATAAGAAGACCCTAGGTTACTAAAATCGACACCTAGTGATCTTTGGAAGACTATAACCGATTCTTAGTGTGTATAAACTCTCTCAAAAATCATCCTTTGTCTAAGTTGTGTTGTGAACCATTTGAGGTGTCACACTTGGGGCACTAAGTTCTTAAAGGCCAAATACAACAAGTTCTACAAGCTATATAAAGAGGTAAACTCCTAACTAGTATTTTATGTTGTTTATGTCAATTGCATGCTAGTTGTAGGCTTAATGCTTTGGAAACAATATTGCATGTATAATTAGAGAAAACATATATCCAAAGCATTTAGGGTTGTATGTGAACCATAGGATGTTGTAGTATACAAAACCCTTCAAAGATCCCTATACATCTCCATCGCCCCCGGGATGAATGGAGAATCTCGACTTGTGAGCCTCCTCCATCAGAACTTGGCGCACACCGTCCCAATAAGGAATCCAGACCCTCCGATGCAGGGTCAACAATCCACGACTATCATATTCGAAGGAAGCCACCTGACGCGCAATCCGCTCACACTTCCGGCGCTCCTCCTTTATAGCCTCGACCTGAGCATCCCGAATCTGTTCCAGCAACGGAGTAATTACTGTCATCCTCAAACATATATCCCTGATCGGAGCCGCGACCGCCTTGTGGCTGAGAGCATCGGCCACCACATTGGCCTTCCCCGGGTGGTACATGATCTCACTATCATAATCCTTCACCACATCCAACCAACGACGTTGTCTCATATTCAAATTTGGTTGATCCATCAAATAACTCAGTCTCTTGTGATCTGTGTAAATAGTACAACGAACCCCATAGAGGTAATGTCTCTAAATCTTGAGGGCAAAAACCACCGCCCCCAACTCCAAATCATGCGTCGGGTAATTCGCCTCATGAGGCTTCAGCTGCCTCGAAGCGTATGCAATCACACACCCCCGCTGCATCAGAACTTCACCCAAACCCGTGATCGAAGCATCACAAGAGACCACAAAATCATCGACACCCTCCGACAGGGTCAGAATCGGCGCCTCACACAATCGCTGTCTAAGAGTCTCAAAAGCTGCCTCCTGCTCAGGCCCCCAACGAAATGCTACCGACTTCTTAGTCAGTCGGGTCAATGGAACAACAATCTTGGAGAAATCCTGGATAAATCTTCGATAATAACCCACCAAACAAAGAAAACTCCGAATCTCAAATGGAGACCTCGAAACCTCCCACTACATCACGGCCTCGACCTTGGCCGGATCGACCAGAATACCCTTCTGATTGATAAGGTGCCCCAAGAACTGCACCTCGCGCAACCAAAACTCGCACTTGGAGAACTTTGCGAAAAGTCTCTCCTTCCTCAAAGTCTCCAACACCTCCCTTAAGTGCTCCGCATGCTACTCCTGTGTCTTGGAATAAACCAATATATCATCAATAAAGACTATCACAGACCGATCCATCATCGGTCTGCATACGCGGTTCATGAGATCCATGAACGCGACAGGAGAATTGGTGAGCCTAAATGGCATCACCATGAACTTATAATGGCCATAGAGAGTTTGGAAATTTGTCTTCTGCATATCCTCGTCCCTGACCCTCATCTGATGATATCCCGATCGCAAATCAATCTTGGAAAACCAAGATGCACCCTAAAGCTGGTCGAAAAGATCATTAATCCTCGGGAGTGGATAACGGTTCTTCACCATTACCTTATTTAACTCCCGGTAGTCAATACACATCGATGAGATCCGTCCTTCTTCTTCACAAACAAAATCGGGGCTCCCCGAGGCAAACTGCTCAGTCTATTGAATCCCTTGTCTAACAGCTCCTGTAGCTGTGTAGACAACTCCTGCATCTCGGGAAGAGCCAACCGATGCGGTGCTTTGGCTATCAGAGCCGCACCTGGAACCAAATCGATCCTGAACTCCATTGATCCTGAACCAAATCGATCCTGCATCTCGGGAGGAGCCAACTTATATAGTGTGTTGAACTCTTTGCCAAGTGTTATGATCAGTTCATCCTAGCTTATCATTTGAACAACAAAGAGACCACCCTAGCTCAATTTCAAAACCTCCTACGTCACCAAATCAGGTATGAAGGGAAAAAGTATTGCCTCCTCTCCTGCTAGTGCTCCCGTCCTAGCCATTCGACAAGGAAAGGGTAAAAAGAGGAAAGGTCCTCCCAAGAAAAACTGGAAGGGAAAGTCTCATGCATGGTCGTCTAGTGGTGGCCCTAAAGGAAAGTCCAATTCTGAGCATCCACCCTCTTTTGATCCCAAAGAGGCTATCTGCTTTTACTGCAACGATAAGGGATATTAGAAACAAAGCTGCCAAAAGTATCTGCAAGATATCAAAGATGGCAAAGTGAAGCCAACTTTTGCAGGTATATACACTATTTCATCTAATTACTCATCATCTCTCGTTCTTGGGTCCTTGATAAAGGATGTGGATTTCACATTTATTCTGATTTGCAGGGTCTAAGAAGAAGTGATGAGGTGGAGCACGGTAGAATGAACTTGATCATGGGGAATAGGTGATCTTCACCTGTCACTAAGATTGGTGTTTATAGTCTAGTGCGTAGTAATGGTGTTCGTTTAGATTTAATAAATTGTTGCTACTCGTCTGAAATGACACATAACATTATTTTTTCCTTTCATGCATTGTTCAGACAAGGTTTCAGATATTCTTTTAATGATTTGAATGGTTCTATTTTTTCTTATAAAAATGGTGTTTTTTATTTTGAAGCTTTACCTTGTGATGGTGTGTATGAAACTGTGACGTGTGTAGACAATTTTGGCAATAATGTATTTCAAATTGATTCATCTAATGGTATAGAAAAAGCATGCTTTTGGCATTGTCTTCGTAGACATGTAGTAGTTTGCTTTATCGAGTAATGAAACGAGATCAAAATTGATAAGATGTAAGAACATTAAGAGTAAATAAGATCTGGTTTCAGCTCTATTATACATTCAGGATACAGAGAGTGTTTAGACAGAATAATGAGAAAAGTTCTATCTAGTCTAAGTATCCTTCCCTATTTATAGGAAATAGAAAGTATACAAAAAAAATACAAAGGACTCTACAATCAAGTTTCGAAACAACAATGCCTTTGTAAATAACATTACATCACATATCAAACACTACTACAATTTCGACACCTTACAACTAACTTCGACTCTTACAATCTCCCCCTTTGTAAGCAGTGTCGAAATCAAGTTATTAAAATTGAGCATCCATATGTAATGTCCTTCGAATCTCCGCATACCAATTCATGACCTTCTTCAATTCAGCCTTACCCCCTTCATTGTTCTTCTTAACACTGTTCATACGTACAATCAAGTTTGTATATTGAGCAGTTGTGTATCTTTCGATATCACTTGACTGGAATAAGAACTTCGTTTGTTTTCCCTTCTTGCTCTTTCCCACGAAAACAATTCCAAAAGGCTCCAAGCATATTTCACCATCAACATACATCTTCAAATCAGCTTGACTCTTCAACATTGATTGGGGAACTGCGATTTCCTTTCCCATTGACAGAGCTAATTCAACATCAGTCAATGCTAGACAATCATAATAATTGTCTATGAAAGGCTTGATATGGCCCAATCCCTGATGTAATACTTCTTTACTTGTTCCCTGGAGTTTTGAAGCATCCATGTCTTTGAGTATAGTTTCAACTTGAATCAGATCATTCAAGTTCATCTGAGGAAAATCAGCAATTGAGAAGTCAAAAGCTACATTGTTTGCTCTCACAACATGATATCGAAAATTTTGTAGCATATTTTCGAACAACACATCCTTTGTTATACTTAACACTCGGACAATCTTCACGAGTGACCATACTTCTTCTTGATCCTTTCCCAACACAGGATGAAATCTCAACTTCATATGGATAAAATCATCTTTATCCTTGAACTGATCAACAATCTTGTACTGGGCTGTGAGAAACATCATCTCATTGAAAGGAAAATTGAGTTGACTCATATCAGAATTCTCGATAGAGTAACTTTTCCTTGGCTTTTTCTCAAACTCATACATCTCATTGTACTCAACTCTCGCTTCGATATTTTCATAACTATGCAACTTTCTTGGATCTCCTTTGTTCAAAGAAGGAGGATCATTTTGTCGAAGCCTCAAAATACTATGTATTTGACGTTGCTTTTCTATCTCTGCATCTATCTCAGCCTTTCTTTCTTCCTTTGATTTGTCAACCACAATCCCTTTTCCTCTATCTTGATTTGTTGATTTTTGCTTGGGTTTCGAAGAACTCCCTTCACCAGTTGATCCAATTACAATGCCTTTAGCAATTGGCCTTGTAGTTGTAACAGTTGCTATCACTGGTTCAGCTGTCGAAATTGTTAATTTTCAAATTGTTGATTTTGGTGTAGGAGTATGAGTTGTAAACGCCTTTCCAACAATCTTTACTTCTTCATCTATTTTCCCAGAGGCACCTTCTCCTTTACCAACTGGTCTTCTGTCTCCCCCTTGCACCCCTGTGACAATAGGTGGGGAATTTGTTGGTAAAAGACTGATTAGCTGAGACAGTGGAGCGAACTCCTTCTGTATAGTTGTTCCAAACAGACGAAACTTCTGAGTTAAGAATTCAGGAGTTAAAAGAGAAGATGAGCCAGATTTAGAAATTAGCTTCTTGAGTTCACAAAGCAGAGTATTAATTTTCCCAAAATTGCTAAGATCAACAGTTGCTTTTTCATCAAACTTAGGAAGTAAAGATTGATACCATTGCACCACTTTTGTTACAGCTTCAACAATG
The DNA here is from genome assembly GCF_052849685.1 of Lactuca virosa. Taxonomy (NCBI): domain Eukaryota; kingdom Viridiplantae; phylum Streptophyta; class Magnoliopsida; order Asterales; family Asteraceae; genus Lactuca; species Lactuca virosa. Next base: position 63,023,085 of record NC_136430.1, on the reverse strand, counting down.
ATATCTACTTTTGAAAGTAGAGAAGAATAATTTGTATTCAAATCATTTATTTCCTTGGCCACATCAACCTTCAATTCTTCAAGTTTTCGATTAACATCTTCCCGTACAGTCTTCACATCTTTAACAAACATAACATGACGTTCCTTCGCTACCAAACTCAGCTCCTTGATTTCATTATTGAACGTATCAGATTGAGCTTTGACACGAAGTTCATTGTTTTTATCCATAACATCCAGCTTGTGTTGAAGTCGAAGCTCCTGAGCTTTGAGCATAACGTCGACTTCAATTCCTGATATTGAATGTTTGCTGCCAGCATCAGCTTGTGACTGTAACAACGAGTTGAGCTTTCTCTTGAGGATCTTGAACTGTTTCCCTGACATTAACATGTGGTCGGGCATGTCTTCTTCCTCAGGATCAAATTCAAGGTCAGCAAATGATCCTCCAAATCCTCCAACATCAGTCTCATCATCATTTACTTGTTTGGGTGGATCAGTGGATTGAGATGGAAAGAGAGAAGTGATAGGTTGATTGATGACTTGATCAAAAGTTGGTGAATGTGTGGTTGTAGAAACAATGGTGACAACGGTGGTAAAGAAGTATTGGTAGTGATAATTCGGGTTTCAAAAATACCTTGGGTAGATACTGGATTTTCGTTGTTCGAGACTCCTTCACCCATGTTGACATTTACATCCATATTAGATATGTGTGTAAGAATGCCTGAGGTTCGAACCTCCCCAGTAAATGGCTTGATTAACGAAACCTCGGGTGGTATGACCGAAGTCTGCGTAGGAGTCGATACTTTTGTGGAGTCACCATGAAGAGTAGATGTGTCCACTGTCGAAGTTTTCATAGAGCTACTTGTAATTTTACCAATTGGTGAATCAGGAACTACTTCGTATTCTTCGTCTTCCTGAATGATCAATTTTCTCTTCTTTGTCTTCTTTGAAATATGCATGGCAACATCCTCAGCCCTTCGCTTCTTTGAGGATGAAGAAACTGGTACATGAATTTCACAAGGAACAACTCCTTTCTGAGTTACATGTGGTTTTCGAATCATTGAGGGTGAGAAACTTGATGACCTTTCAGGATATTTTCTTGACCGACGAGCCATCTTTTTAAGACGCTTTAACACACCAGATTTCGTAGGAGTAATCAGTTTTGTAGGATCAATTTTTTTAGTCTCCTATGGCTTTGCTGACTTCTTCGGAACTTTTGCTCCCTCTGTGACCTTTTTCTTTGGGGACTTAGACACATTTTCCTCCTGAATTGGTTTCGAAGGACCAGTTTCATCAACCTTCTTTGACTTACGAGACTTCTTTGAAGAACCTTCATCAGTATGTTGTAGTAAAAGTCTGTAAGTATGCTAGCAACACTGGATTCGATGGATCACCCTTCTTGAGCATTCCATATGGAATTCGAGCAACTGAAGGAAACATATTGATATCATCTTCAATGACTTTTGGGTAATGATACTTCATGAACTCCGCCCTTGGTTCATCAGCAGGAACATGAATACCTTCCTTATCATATGCATATTGAAGAATCAAACTCCAATATCTAGCACACGATACCCCATCCACAACATTTGTATTATCCACACTTTTCAAGAATTCTTTCCACATCTGAGTAGCATAATCCACTTCTAGGTCATAATAAATCCCAGCCACCATAGCATATACCTCCAGTCTTCCTTTATCCAAACCAACACTTCGACCAGTGAGACATCGAAGATAAATTCCAAACAGGAAATTCCAGATACAAGGAAGGCATGATTTCTTGAACTCAATAATCTTGGTAAGAGGGGGTTGATAACCCATCTCACTGAACATGTGTATTACATGTTCATTAGTGACCTTAAAGAAAGGTGGAGAATTATGGATTTCAAGAATTCTAACAAAAAGCTTCTTGGACAGACGAAACTTCTTGTCATTGATCAGATTGAATGTAACTGTGTCAATCATTTTGTTGTAGGAAGCAGTGGAACCAGCCATGGACAACCAAGACATCGGAACATCGAACGAACAAAACATCGCAGTTGATAAAACCGAATGTTTCAGAGCAATAATCAACATCTTGAGTTCTTCTAGATAAACAGTGATATCGCCATCAACTTGATAATTCGTACTTTGGATCTTCATAATGGGTTCAGAAGATACATCCTCAGTGGTTTTAGACTGAAGAGCAGCCATTGCTAGGGTTTGTTTGAAAGCTTTGAAGAACAGAGAGAAAAAGGGCACTGATCATCTTTGAGTAAGTTTGGAAATTGTAAAGTTGGAATGAATACCCAATTACCCCTTTTATATGTATCGCTAATTTGAATCTCAAACGGTTACCATTTATGATCGTGACACATGGCCCTTGAAAGTTGCACCATTAGCCGTCATACATGCCATGTCAAAAAAAGTGTTTGGCACGATATTCGATAAGCGTGCACAATTATCAAACCGTCACATCAAAAGTATTTTCGTGAGTACCTAGTAGATAAGGATCAAAACCTTCGGAATGGAGGTTGGGCTCTTTCATTTTTGGGTTTGAAAACGAATTCATGTGCTAGACTTTTGAAATCATCAGCCTGAGTTGATAATACTCAAAACCTCAAGGATTTCGTGAGTGCAGTATGTCAAAGAAAAAGATAAGAAGCAAAGTAAGAAAAATATGGTTCTGTGATGTCGAAAATATAATTTCGACATAAAAGCAGAATAAATCCCGGACAAAGATTTCTTCGCTATTTATCAAGAGAGATAATTAACAGCTTGTGTGGTTTCCCATGAATTACAATCGAATACTTGATTAGAGGTATCGAAGGGATTCTTTTATTATGGCTTCAAAGGTGGCTTAAAATTTTGTTACAATGCACACTCAACATAATTATGACAAGTTGTAAATGCAACTACCTGTATGACCAGTGTAGTAAGTGACAAGTAAGCTTAGAAAAATTTATCAAGTAACGAAGGTTGAGAATGATACTCATACAGAAATCATATTCTTGAAACCAAAATTAAACCTAAATCTTGTTGGGTAACAAATGACGTGGGTGTTGAACATTTGATCAAGATTACTATTCAAGAAAAGAATATGATTTTGAGTATCGAAATCAGGTACTGAAACAAAGGTTTCATCATATCTGGAACAAAGTTCCCCCTCAATACCTTAAATTGATTCGACATTTAGGGTTTCACTTTGTGACAACCACCAATTTATGGTCAAGTCAGAGTTAAATAAAGTCAACGAGTCAAACCGGTCAACTCAACTAGCTCTTGTATGTTAGGGCTTACTCTAAAAATTTCAGTGAACAATTCTCTATCGTAATACAAAGTATCATTTAGAGGTGTCATATACTCAGGAAATTCTAAAACCCTAAGCAGGGTAAGTGAGGTAACGACTCTATAACACACTATTACATACCCTTCGGGGGAGTATAACACTCGTAACGAGGCATAACGGGGTTTACAAACCTTGCATTATGAGGCTAAACACTAACAAATGTCACAAACAAAGTCTCTCTCAATCTCTCTCGCTATCTCTCTCTCTCTCTCTCTCCCAAATCTCTCTCAAAATCTCTTTCAACTTTTCATGAACACCCGGGGCATCCCGACCCTTAACTTAGTCAAAAACCACTCGAAACGGGAAGATTATTTGAAAATCAGCCATATAGAGCCGAACCCTCTTAGAGCAGAACCTCTTAGGACCGAAGCTACTTAAGAACTGAACTCCCCTTAAGACCGAACACACCTTCTGTCCGAGATACCCTTCGGTCCGAGACTTCCTTCGGCTCATCCACCTTCGGTTCGTTTTAATCACTTCGGTTCGGTTCCACCCACTTCGTACCTAAGCTGCTTTCGGTTCTATTCGAGAACCTTCGCCTCTCAGCCCTATGGACCGAGACCCTCGCTTCTGGCCCTCGGGACTTCGCAGATTCGCCTCTTTGTCTTGGTTTTCGACCACTTTCGCTTCTTAAGTTCGTTTTTGATGATTTTGACGGGGAATTTTCACCCAAACCCATATTTTAACATATTAAACCCCATAAATCCATATTTTAATCATATTTTGGGGAAATCTTTAACTATGGATATGATCTTTTGTACAAGATATTGTCTGTGAGTGTTGACCTTTCCAAGAAGCTATGGCACCAACCGCTCTCATATCCACTCTATGAAACCTTTATGTCACTATTCACACCTTACCTAGTCAAATCCATATCTTTCTTCCAACACTCCATCAGATTTCCTTACCTAAATCCACTCATTGGATCTCCAATCCTCACCCATAAAATCCCAAGCACATCCTCCAAAAATACACTTTTTCTCCCTCCCACTCTTCTCACTCTTTGGAACTCGAGATTCTACGAGAAGCATTTTGCTTTTACTTCACTCTTGGTAAGTTTTTCATTCCCACTCTTGAATATTCTACACTCCTACATTCAAATCATGGATTTCTTATACAAATATCGTCATATTTGTTCTTAGGATCTTCAAATCCTCAAGCATCCTCCAAGTGTTCTTGACTTGGAAGCCTCTTTTATTCCACATCCATCTCAGAAAATCACTCAAGGTGAGTTCATACCCCTATATTTTCACGTTTTACTCAAGTTTTAAGGGGGAGAATACACGTTACTGTTGGAAATTTAGTATAAATATTTATATTTTTACTAACTTTGGACATATATAAATATATACATATGTTGTATATATAACGAACTCTAAGTGGGTTTGTGTTCTCCTCCATGAGGACTTCGAAACGATATATTATATGTCCAAAATAGAGTATAAGTGAATGAGATATCGATACTCAAAGATGGGTATTTGAGAATAAGTTTAGCAAAAGAGAGGAATGTGGGAATGAGTCCCACATTGGTAGAGAGACCAAACTCAACAAGGTTTATAAGCTTCATTGCATGGAAGGCTTACAAGCTTGTGTCTATGGTTATGCTACAATTCCTACCCGCGCGCAGGGGGGGTGCAAATCTTGGTTCCGTAGACCAAAAACACCGAACTCGTGCATGGGCGCGACCTGCGGACACGAATGCAGCTCCGAAAACTCGGGCGCGCGCTACCCTCGTTTTTGCTAAACTTGACAGTTTTGGTCCCTATTTTTGAATTCTGTAACGGATGCATTAATTGCGTAATTAATGACATTTATTGCCATTAAACGCCCAAATTAGTGATTTGTTTCCGTTTCAAGATTCAACTATAAAAGAAGACCTTGGCCGTCTCATTCAAACACACGGATGAAAATACTCTTCTTCTTCCTCCTTCTCTGTACTCCTGCTTCCGGCGATTCTTTCAGGCAAGTCGTCATATCCGGCAGTACACAATACTGCTAAGGTTGTTGTACCCTGGGAACAGACGGCGAATATGTTTAAGGGAATCGAGTCCAACTCGAGCCTCAGCCACATCGTTTGCTGCTAATATTTTCATTACAGGAACCATTCTTAAGAGGAAAATGAAGACCCTATACTAACAGTCTTAAACAGATTATTCTTTGTTCTAACCATTTCGTTTTTTCCTTTTCTTTTATTCTGAATCGATTTTGTATCGGCTTTTTCCTGTAATCTATTTAACTGTGGTTACGATTCTTTCAGAATGTCTGGAACTCCCGCTGCTACTGGAACTCCTGCTGCTGGTGCTAACCCTCCTGTGAACCCAAATACACCAGTTCCAAACATCATGGCTAATCATGCTGAGAGACCTGAAAAATTTTCTGGTCTGAACTTCAAGAGGTGGCAACAGAAGATGTTGTTCTACTTGACCACCTTGAACCTGGCTCGATTCCTAACAGAAACTGCTCCTGTAATTGCTGAGGGGCAGGCTGATGCTCAATCTGTGAATGCAGTGGATGCATGGAAGCATTCAGAATTTCTGTGCCGCAACTATGTGTTGAATGGCCTGGCTGATGCACTTTACAATGTTTATTGTAAAGTTGCAACTGTTAAAGAACTATGGGAATCTTTGGAAAGGAAGTATAAGACAGAAGATGCTGGAACTAAGAAGCATGTTGTTTCTAAGTTCTTGGAATACAAAATGGTTGACTCGAAATCTGTTATGAGTCAAGTCCAAGACCTTCAGGTCATCATACATGAAAACAATGCAGAAGGGATGGATCTTAATGAATCATTCCAAGTTGCATCAATGGTTGAAAAGCTCCCTCCTGGTTGGATAGACTTCAAAAATTACCTTAAGCATAAGCGAAAGGAGATGTCTGTGGAGGAACTGGTGGTGCGTCTTCGTATTGAAGAAGACAATAGAATGGCCTTGAAGAAAGGCAGTGAAGGTGAATCTTCTAAGGTTTATATGGTGGAAGCTGGTCAAACTTCTAAAAGCAAAGGCAAGGGACCTCACAAAGGGAAAGCAAAGGGCAAAAACCTACGCCCCAAGGCAGGAACTTTCAAGAAGAAGTTCAAGTGCTACAACTGTGGCTAACCGGGTCACAAGGCTTCGGAGTGCCCTCAACCTAAGAGGGAAAACCGTCAAGCAAACATGGTGAATGATAACATGGAGTTGGTGGCCATGATAACTGATCTCACGGCTATGGTTTCTGAAGTGAATCTCATGAATACAAATTCAAAGGAGTGGTGGATTGACACGGGAGCTACTCGTCATGTGTGTCATGACAAGAGTGTTTTCAACACCTACAAAGAAGTTGAAGATGGTGAAAAGCTCTACATGGGAAATGCAGCTACCGCGGATATCAAAGGTGTTGGTGATGTCATTCTAAAAATGACTTCGGGGAAAAAAGTGAAGCTTAGGGATGTATTGTATGTTCCTGAACTTCGTAAAAATCTAGTGTCGGGTGGTTTGTTGAACCAATTTGGTTTTAAGCTAGTGTTTGAGTCGGACAAGTTTGTTTTGTCCAAGAATGGTATGTTTGTGGGAAAAGGAGATGCCTTGAATGGCATGTTCAAATTGAATGTAATGGTGACAAACAAAATGAATAATGAAAGTTCTAGTTCTGCTTATTTGCTTGAGTGTTCAAATGTTTGGCATGGTCGCTTAGGACATGTAAATTACAATTCAATTAAGCGATTAATTAAACTAGAATACATACCAAAACTTAATATTGACTCAAATCACAAATGCCCCACATGTGTTGAAGCCAAACAAACTAGATTGTCTTTCCAAACAATCAAAAGAAACACCGAACCTCTTGATTTAATTCACACTGATGTGTGTGATCTAAAGTCAATTCCTACTCAAGGTGGGAACAAATACTTCATTACATTCATCGATGATAGCACGAAATATTGCTACATATATTTACTTAAGAGTAAAGATGAAGCAATAGACAAGTTTGTCTTGTACAAAAATGAAGTTGAGAATCAACACAACAAGAGAATTAAAGTGGTTAGAAGTGATAGGGGTGGGGAATATGTTTCTCCATATGCTGATTTTTGTGCTAAAAATGGAATTCGTCATGAATTCACATCACCCTATTCACCTCAATCCAATGGGATTGCTGAAAGAAAGAACCGTACCTTGAAAGAAATGGTCAAGGCCATGATAATTAGTTCGGGTGTAAACCAGTCAATGTGGGGGGAAGCTATTTTGTCGGCTAACTATCTTTTAAATAAGATACCTCGCAAAGAAAAGAATGAAACACCGTATGAACTTTGGATGGGAAGAAAGCCATCGTATAAGTACTTACGAGTGTGGGGGTGCCTAGCTAAAGTTGTAGTGCCACCACCTAAGGTACAAAAGTTAGGGCCTAAAACAGTGGATTGTGTATTCATTGGGTATGCACAAAGTAGTAGTGCTTATCGGTTTCTTGTGCATGATTCTAAGAATCCTGAAATACACAAGAATACCATAATGGAATCAAGGAATGCTTCATTCTTTGAAGATGTGTTTCCCTGTTTGAACAAGGAAGTTGAAAGCCCATCTTTACCAAACAACGAAGATGTTCGAGAGGAAGAACAAGCTCAATCCGAGGAGGAAGAGATAGAACCCAGAAGAAGTAAGAGGGCTAGAGTTGAAAAATCATTTGGTGATGATTTCTTCACCTATGTGGTGGAAAGTGAACCTAAAACCTACCAAGAGGCGGTAAATTCTTCTGAGGGACCTCAATGGAAAGAAGCCATAAAAAATGAGGTAGAATCTATCTTACAAAATCACACATGGGAACTAGTGGATCTACCTCCAGGTAGCAAGCCACTAGGTTACCGTTGGATTTTTAAGAGAAAGATGAAACCTGATGGCAGTATTGATAAATACAAGGCAAGACTAGTAATCAAAGGTTATAGACAAAAGGAAGGTCTAGACTACTTTGATACCTATTCGCCGGTAACGCGGATAACATCCATTAGATTAGTTCTTGCCATTGCAGCTATCAGAAACTTGCAAGTTCATCAAATGGATGTAAAAACGGCTTTCCTAAATGGGGAGTTGGAAGAAGAAATTTATATGGAGCAACCTGAGGGCTTCATTGCCTCGGGACAAGAGAACAAGGTTTGTAAACTTGTTAAGTCTCTATATGGATTAAAACAAGCTCCTAAACAATGGCATCAAAAGTTTGATCAAGTCATGATGGAAAGTGGCTTTAGAATCAATGAGTGTGATAAGTGTATCTATGTGAAAAACACCACTCATGGTTATGTCATCTTGTGTTTGTATGTCGATGATATGCTTATCATTGGTAGTGATGACAAGATAATAAGATCCACGAAGGATATGTTGAAATCCAGGTTCGACATGAAAGATATGGGTTTAGCAGATGTGATTCTTGGAGTGAAGATCACAAGAACTCAAAGTGGTTTGATTTTAAGTCAAACACACTATGTGGATAAAATTCTTGAAAAATTTGCTAAGGGAGACACTAGCATAGCTAGAACTCCAATTGACACTAGTCACCATCTACGTAAAAATAGAGGTGATAGTGTTAATCAAGTGGAATATTCAAGAATTATTGGCAGTCTGATGTATCTAATGAGTTGTACCAGACCTGACTTAGCATATGCTGTGAGCAGACTAAGTAGATACACTAGTAAACCCAGTTCTGAACACTGGAAGAGTATTACTAGGTTGCTGAGGTATGTGAGATACACGCGAGAATATGGACTGCATTATGGCAGACATCCAGCAGTTATCGAAGGATACACAGATGCAAATTGGATATCTGACATAAAAGATTACAGATCTACAAGTGGATATGTGTTTACACTTGGAGGTGCTGCTGTAGCATGGAAATCATCCAAGCAAACAGTTATATCTAGATCCACGATGGAATCTGAATTTATCGCCTTAGATATTTGTGCTGAAGAGGCGGAGTGGCTACGTCAATTCGTAGAGGACATTCTCGAATGGCCTAAGCCGGTAACGGCCATATGTATACATTGTGATAACCAATCGGCAATTGGTAGAGCTCAAAGTACAATGTATAATGGGAAATCAAGGCACATTAGACGTAGACATAAAACGATACGACAACTAATCTCTACGGGGGTTATCACGGTTGACTGGGTGAAGTCAAAGGATAACATTGCGGATCCGCTTACAAAAGGCTTAAGTGGAGATGTAGTTTATAAGTCGTCAAGAGGAATGGGACTAAAGCCCATGAATGAATAAATTCATACGAAGGAAACCTTACCCAGAAGACTGGAGATCCCAAGATCTGGGTTCAAAAGGATAACCTAACTGTATGAGTGAGGCATGTCACTGCAGGGAGTTAACATGACTTCCTAGTCCATTCCTATATGTAGTGATAAAATTAGGCTAAACATATGGTTTTTAATGATTCTTGGAATCACCTATGTGAGAGAGAAGTGGGGTCGCTTCGAGGGGAATTATAGGGGCACAATTCCTAAAGCTCTTGCAGAACCAGGCTAGTGTTTATGACCAAAACGAACACGTCTATGAGGATATGACCTTGTCAGGGAGAATCCTGTGAGATTTACATTGTCGTCTACATAAATGGCAGCTTAGTTCAAAGACATCGAGATCTACTAACTGCTAGGAGATTAAGTGTAACTTCTTAAGGGAGGGTTCAAAGGGTAATACCTACCTATCCTATGCAGGATTCAACTGTTGAAAATTTCGTTTGGAAATTGGATGTGCAGAGATCGATCTCCATTCATGTGGGGGATTGTTGGAAATTTAGTATAAATATTTATATTTTTACTAACTTTAGACATATATAAATATATACATATGTTGTATATATAACGAACTTTAAGTGGGTTTGTGTTCTCCTCCATGAGGACTTCGAAACAATATATTATATGTCCAAAATAGAGTATAAGTGAATGAGATATCGATACTCAAAGATGGGTATTTGAGAATAAGTTTAGCAAAAGAGAGGAATGTGGGAATGAGTCCCACATTGGTAGAGAGACCAAACTCAACAAGGTTTATAAGCTTCATTGCATGGAAGGCTTACAAGCTTGTGTCTATGGTTATGCTACAATTCCTACCCGCGCGCAGGGGGGGTGCAAATCTTGGTTCCGTAGACCAAAAACACCGAACTCGTGCATGGGCACGACCTGCGGACACGAATGCAGCTCCGAAAACTCGGGCGCGCGCTACCCTTATTTTTGCTAAACTTGACAGTTTTGGTCCCTATTTTTGAATTCTGTAACGGATGCATTAATTGCGTAATTAATGACATTTATTGCCATTAAACGCTCAAATTAGTGATTTGTTTCCGTTTCAAGATTCAACTATAAAAGAAGACCTTGGCCGTCTCATTCAAACACACGGATGAAAATACTCTTCTTCTTCCTCCTTCTCTGTACTCCTGCTTCCGGCGATTCTTTCAGGCAAGTCGTCATATCCGGCAGTACACAATACTGCTAAGGTTGTTGTACCCTGGGAACAGACGGCGAATCTGTTTAAGGGAATCGAGTCCAACTCGAGCCTCAGCCACATCGTTTGCTGCTAATATTTTCATTACAGGAACCATTCTTAAGAGGAAAACGAAGACCCTATACTAACAGTTACAACACTAAAATACAATATAACTCAACCAACAGCCTTCAACAGAAAAGTTGGGCCTCATTCACGGACTGTTTTGAACATCTTAAACTTTTTATTTTTCAAAACTGTACAAGGTGCATATAGTTTAGGTTAATACCTTTCTAATGACTACTTGCACATTCTCATACGATTTTTCTACAGTTTATGGTTATTTTTACAAAACTGCCTGTCGTTTCGAAAACGAACTCAGACCAGTCTGTGAATATGGGCATTTTCGCACTGGTTAGAGACCACTAAAAATCATAATAAAAATTATGAATAAACTAGACACATTTCCTGAACTCTCGGAGTTTATGGAATCAGATTTCGACTTCGTATGATTTTTCTGTGATTTTCTAAAAACAGTACAGAAAAGTTAAAACTAGTTAAACAACTTTCAATTTATTAATACTTTGTAACATGTTGACCAAAGTGTTTAGCAATAAAATTTCTATGTGTTGAATGTATTTCTTGTTAGTTTAATATCACAAACAGAAATAGTCATTCATGATAAGATTTCCAATTACTACAAACATATGTAATAAACTATAATAGTTATAGTTTATGGCTCCTTACACTACAAATACACTACAAAAAGTGTTTTCATTCACTACAAACATGTATAATAAACTATAATAGGTATAGTTTATGGTTCCTTACACTACAAATACACTACAAAAAGGGGTTCAGTTACACTACAGAAAAGGTTTTTCATTCACTCTACACGTAAACTCGTTAATGTAAATTGTGAGACACTACTTCATTGTACTCTTAGAGTACGGGTTAAAAATCCTGTAAGTTATAACCAGAGTTTCTTGTAGGGAGAGCGTGATAGTTGTATATAGATCTATATTGGGATTGACGACCCACACCCAAGCTGCTTGCAATAGCCCGGCCGGCAGGTCGGGGGTGACAAATGTCATAACAGTTCCGACGCCTGAAGAACTTCGCAGCAGGTCTACTATGTCATAGTATGGTTAGACTCACATAGTGTCACACCCCGCTAAAGCGAAAACACGAGTCGTGGCAGTATAAAGGGTTTCATAGCAAAAGTTAAAAGACAACACCAACCATAGTAATAAAAATCATTACAAATTTACAATGGGTTTGAACAACTTTTAAAAGAAATTACAATGTAAATTGAATTACAACACATGTGAATGCTCCTAAAAGTGATGTGTCCCTAAGTGCCACTTACTCGATGATTCCTGAAAAAGCATGTAAAACGAGCGTCAACTATAAAAATAGTTGGTGAGTACTCACAGATAATAAAAAAATAATATTGGCTCCATGAATCGAAATCAAAGTTTTGATAAAAGTTTCCATAAACAATGTTCATTTTTAAAATAAGTAAATAAGTTTTCATGAATAGAAGTTCGTTGCTAAAGCGAGTAATAAAGTTTCCATAGATAGAAATATGTTGCAAAAATGAGTAAATAAGTATCCAATAATAAAAGTTCGTTGTTATAATGAGAAACAAAGCTCATTGCTATAATGTGAAACAAAGTTCACTGCTATAATTAATAAACAAGTTTATTTCCATAATAAATAACAAGTTTGTATGTGTATGAGCAAACAATGAGTTACCAACCAAGCCTATGACTGATGCCCTATCAAGATCTATGCTTATCGTTCCATAGATTATATGGTATCATGCACTCCAGCAATCGGGCGAGTGAGGAGTTGTCAATTCCTAATAGCGCTATCCACAATGACCATTGGCTCAAAGAGTTAATGGTTGGAGTAAAGTATAAGGGAAGGGACTTAAGACGATAAGTTCTCATGTTCCGTGTTGCATAGACATACATAGCAGAATATAGCAAAATATAGCAATCGAGTTTGATACGAATCAATTTAAATACAACGAACAATAAATAGTTTTTTCGGACATGCTTTTCCACCCCAAAACATAAAAATCGAAAATAGGGGAGTGCGTGAATACTCACAAGGCATTGAGATGATGCAAATGGTGCCTTGTCTACGCTCCACTCGTACCACTATCGATTCCTACAATAATGGAATTCGCTAGTGAGTCTCTTATCGAAATCTAACACTAGTATACTTACTACTACTATAGAATTATGCCAATATTGTGTCAAAATTTAATATTGATAAGTTAACAACATATTTCTGTGAAAATTAAATTTCAATGAATCAATTGTTATATAACAATTTAAGTGGAAAATTCCCATTATTGAAATGTTAATATTTAACATTTTAAGAGGTGTTCCAATGATTAAATATTCAAAAACTAAATCAATTTGGTTCTAAACTTTCCCAAACTTTGCATTTCAGTTTTAATTGAAGTCAAAGACCTTAAGATAAATTTTCTTGAATTTTTGATTTGTCTAACTATTTTTCACCATTTAATTCCTTGAATAATCATAAAATCATGGAAAAATAGTAAATTATCATAAAAAATTCTTACAATTTTTTTGTAACTGTTTTACAGTGTACATAGTCTGGGAAAAATATTAATATGTGTTTTCAAAAAGTTTAACACAATTTTTCTGATTTTTGTGTATTTATTCTATAAATAAGAAATAAATAGATAACAGTTTCAAAAATTCACCAAACCTTTTTTACAAGTGTTATTACACATACTTAAGCTGAGAAAAATATAAAAATAGATTTCTAAACTGTTTAACCCAATTTTATGATTTTTGTGCATTTAAGTGTATTAAATTTTGGGAAAATAGAAGAAAAATAGCATACAGAAGAGAAAAATCATCAAAAATTTTATGTAGCATCCTAATACATTATAAGAGTTTCTGGTAAATTCTCATGAATTGTGGATGAGTAAAACTATTTTTCCTGTTTTTTTAATCCTTTATAAACACAAAAATCATGGAAAAATAGATATACATTTTGCAAAAATTCCCAAAATATTTTTCTGAGTCTTAAACATAAGGTAAAAGCTGCGAAAAATAATAGATAATATTTTCACATTCCCTAAAGTGGTTTTATGATTTATTGGAGCTAAATAAAAAGAAAATTCAAAACCATACCAAACAGTAACAAAAATCAATGAAACTTCAAGAGAGATGTTTATTAACTAAATGGATCTTCCACATATTTTTCCAGAATTTATTTTCAAGTGTAAGTATTTTATATGCTTTAACACTCTATTTTATTATTATTTTCATGTAAACATAAATAAAATATATATTGAGCTGAAAATTTCCAGAATGCATCTTCATACAATTTAATATCAATGAAAAATCGTTTTCTTATTTTTGATATCGAAAAACATGCCTAAAGGTTCAATAAATTATAGAGAAAACTTGATACTTATGATTTTGGTAAAGATTATTGATGTTACTTTGAGAATTGTTGCAACATGTTCCAAAGACTTTTGAATCAAGATCTTTTTGTACCTCTTAATACATTATGTTAAGTGCTCAAATTAATTTTTCCTAGATTTTTAGTGAGGAATAAGACCTTTGAACATGCAATACAAAACTAGTATTCACAAAAAGGTGCTGATTGAGCAACAATTTTGTAAAAATTGCTAAAAATCGAAATATTGGAATTTTTCGGTGAGGTCAGATGGGTTTGAAAACTAACTCAAAATATTATATTTCAGAAAACAAATCTCGGATTTTGGTTAAGAAATGAGTGAGATATGGAAGTTTAAAGTCAGGTAAAGAAATCTGGCAGATTGCATGTATGATGATTGGTTAGAAAAGTGAGTTTTCATCATTTCTTTGAGTAAATCTTTTGAAATATTTTAAAGATATCATGATCCATGCATGTTATGGTCATGTTTCCAGATATCAAATATATTTAAAAATCATAATTTACATACATGCATTAAAATACAAAAATCTTATTTCTCAAGAACTCTTAAAAATGAGTTTGATGATTTGCTCCTTAAAATCGATTTTTGCACTAAGATCATTAACATGCAACCTTGTTTAACATACATGCATGGTGTTAAAACACATCCATGATGTTATGATAACCATTTTAACAAAAAGAAAACAAGTTTAAAGAAGATGAAGAAGTAGAAGTCGGTTTTTGAAGTAAAATGCACATGCATGGCTTAAATCATTGTTGTGGATCTTCAAGAGATATATGTTCTTTACCTTAAATTTATTTGTGGCTTGAAAAACCCTTATGAATCTCCATAATTTCGTGGTTAAGAGGCTGTGGTTGTGGTGTTTGGAGAGAAAAAAAATTAGAGAGAAGGTAGAGAGAGTTTTCTAGAGAGAGAAAGAAGAGAGATATGTGTGTGTTGGAGGATGAGAGTGTGAGAGAGAGATATGGGAAGAGAGGGGTCCGAAATTTTGAGTAGAATACCCCTTTCTCATTCATTTTGTTTTATAAAATTTAAGTTCTTTTATAAAATATCTAAATTTTATATAAAATGTGCACTAAAATCAAGTTTTTATTCATAAAACCTTGATTTTTGATTTATAAATTAAGGGTAAATGTTAATGAGTTAAATTTTATTTTCCTTGAATGCATCTTTATAATTTTAATTATTATAAGATCATATTATGAGGCTCATAACTAGTTTTATAGAATTTTTAAGGTTAAATTTCGTAAATTTAGGTTTTTAGGGCATTTAGAGTTTTTGAGATTTGTAAATCTTTGGATATCAAAATCAATGGAATCTTTGAGACTTAAATTTATCTTATGGTATTCGAAATCTTTTATAGTTATAATAATGTTTGTAACTTATTTTATCGGCTTATTGGCATTCTATGTAGTGGTTTCGAGATTCAAGCGAAATTGAGGAAATCAAGTATACTAATCCTAGTTTTCAACTTTGACTTAAGTTCCTACGAGACTCAGACCTAATTTCTACTACTAGGTCAAGTGCATGATGTGTGTATATGATTCATGAAATGGTGTTCAAGTCAAGGAACGACCCGAATATGGATAGTCTCTATAGTTAAGTAGTTGTAGAATTCACATACCAATGTGAAATCTAAGTACACTATCCTTCGATCCTACTTGTTTCCAAGTTTCTAGTAGGTTATAACGTAGCTTCTAGTTAGTAAGTCTAGTATGTGTTTTGCCTATATGTGCAACTAAGTATAGTCAAATCTAGAACCGACTCGAATTTTGACGGTTGTCACACATAGGGAGATAACGACACATATGGTTTACGGGAATTTCTACATTTAAAAAGGGGTTTTATTAATCTAAAACTGCATACACTGTTACATGTACGAAATAACACTCAAACACTAGGTCTTGGGTTTTAAGACTACAAATCATTTTAGGAGGAAAATATTGGATTTTTCTCGAACATACACTAAATTTTCAAACAAAGGCTTTCAAACTCTACATCCAAAAGCTTATGCACTCACCAAATTAATTGTTGACACTCTTTCAAAATTACTTGTGTTCTCAGGTAATCAATAAAACAGGTAACTACCAACTTTTGAGGATGGGACGCTACGACATCAGGCAAAACCTTTTATCATTATGATGTAATCGATTTTGAAACATGTAACTCATGAAAATATGTAACTTTCTCGATTATATTTATGATGGTTGTTTTTACTTTGATCACTACTATACTCGTTGTTATGATACTATACATGAAGTCCTCCACCCCCGGACGTTTCCGCCATCCTTGGTTTGGGGGTGTGAGATACTTTCATCACGGTCTCATGATGTTAGATCATAAACGCAGAATTTTGATATGTCTAGATCCTGATTGGTTTTTACCAGAGATCTCTTGGACATATGTCATTGTGTGTGAATGTGTAAGAATTTTGGGATGAAAAAGATTGGGTAAAAGAAACGAATGTACCTCTGCGTTGATTTGACCTCGCGGTAAACTCTTAAATCATATGAGAAGAGTAAGGTAGCTCTTGAATGAATGAGAATATAGCCTGATTGGGAGTGAATTCCCAAAATAAGAAAACCATTAAGGCTTCGAAACTCATAGCATTAGCGAGGCTTTGGTCAACATGCTGCAGCATGCTTCTAGGGACTCCTTAACTAGTACACAGTTTTCGAATGTATACCTTCCCTTAAGCAGTAAGCAAGTACCACAAACACTTTCCAATCGCTATGATGTTGAATATCAAATCCTCGATATCTATTCATCAAGTGTAAAAATATACAAGAGAAAGAAAATATTTTTGGAATTTTTGTTTTATCAAAAGAAAATAACAAAAATAAGAAAATCTTTTTGATATTTTTGGATTTTTCAAAATGTAAAACAACAAAACAAAAAAATATTTTTGGTATTTTTGGATTTTTTCGACATAAAAGTAAAATTTTTTTTGAACTAAACTCACAAAAATTTGTGATTAAACAGTTTGTACATGATGTCGAAATCGAAGCGTGTCGAAGCACTAAACGAGAACAGTAACCTATGAATGCCAAGCTATCTCCTCTGAACAAACATTCAGCGTCTCTGAATCAACACTTTTGCACCTTGTTCTCTTGTCATTCTTTCGAAATCAATCCAGGAACTGAATTTCCTTCGATCATTCCTAGACCCCCCCAAAATTCTTACGAATGATTTTTCATCTAATGGCTTTGTGAAAATATCAGCAAGTTGATCAGTGGTTTTCACAAAGTGAACTTCGATATTACCATCCTCAACATGATCTTTTATAAAGTGATAGCGAAGAGCAATGTGCTTGGTCTTTGAATGTTGCACAGGATTGTGACAAATGCGTATGGCACTTTGTGAATCACAATACAACGGAATTTTCTTCATGTTGATTGCATAATCACGCAGTTGGCTTTGAATCCATATGATTTGTGAAGTGCAAGCTGCAGCAGCAACATACTCTGCTTCTGCTGTGGAAATCAAAACACATGTTTGCTTTTTCGAATGCCAACTTACTAACTTCCCATCCAGTAGTTGACATCCGCCACTTGTGCTTTTTCTATCAAGATTGCAACCTCCTAAATCAGCATCAGAAAATGCTTGTATGAAGAATCTAGTTTTCGAAGGATACCACAATCCCAACGAAATTGAGCCTTTGAGATATCGAAAAATATTCTTCACTGCTGTTAAGTGTGATTCTCTAGGATTCGATTGATATCTAGCACAATTACAAACATAAAACATAATGTCAGGTCGACTTGCTGTAAGATAAAGTAACGAACCTATCATGCTTCTGTATAAAGTAAGGTCAACAGCTGGTTTATCTAACGAAGAAGAGAGCCTTGTTCCAACCGCCATTGGTACTCGTAATTTCGTGCTATTCGTCAAGCCAAAATTTTCAAGCAGATTCTTTGTGTATTTTTCTTGATTGATAAAAATTCCTTCTTTGCTTTGACGAATATTCAATCCCAGAAAGTTGTTTATTTTTCGCATCATGCTCATCTCAAATTGGCTTTTCATCAGATTTCGAAAATCTGTAGACAAAGCAGGGTCAGTCGAGCCAAAAATAATATCATCGACATATATTTGAACAAGCATAAGATGATCCCCAACTTTCTTTCGAAAGAGTGTGGGATCAACTGATCCTTGTTTAAATTTCGAGTGTTTTAAAAAAGAAGTAAGAGTAGCATACCATGCTCTTGGTGCTGGTTTTAACCCATATACAGGTTTATCTAAAATATAACAATAATTAGGAAATTCTTCATTAATGAAACCTAGAGGTTGTTCAACGTATACTGTTTCTTCAAGTTCTCCATTTAGAAAAGCATATTTGACATCCATTTGATAGACATCAAAATCCTTGTGTGCTGCATAGGCCAAAAATATTCGAACAGCCTCGAGTCTTGCGACAGGGGCGAATGTTTCCTCATAGTCGATACCTTCTTGTTGTGAATAACCTTTAACTACAAGCCTAGCTTTGTTTCGAACAACATTGCCATATTTATCAGTTTTATTTTTAAAAATCCACTTTAATCCCACAATCGAAACATCTTTTGGTTTGGGAATCAAACGCCAAACTTTGTTTCGTTCAAATTCAGCAAGTTCCGATTGCATGGAAACAACCCAGTCAGGATGTTCCATAGTAGCCTTGACTGATTTTGGTTCAATTTTCGAAATAAAGACATTGAATATACAAAATTCTTGATGAGTATTGAGTACCTGATTTTTAGTACGAAGTTGAGCTGTTGTTAGAACTCCATCTTTAGGATCACCAAGAACTTGTTCATTTGGATGATTTCTTGTGCATTTGTCCATGGTAGATATGCTGGATCAAAATCCAATGGCGCATCTTCGAACATTTCATCATTCTCTGAACCTGCAACACAATTATTATCGTTTAAATGATGAAAAGTTTCATATTAATTATTATTCGACACATTTAGCTCCCCCTCGACAATTTCATTTTCAGGTTGCTACCCCTCAACATCATCATTCATTCTCCTATTCTCCCCCTTGAAAGAATGCTCCCCCTCGTCATGAGAATTCGAATGCAAGTGCTCCCCCTCCACTTGATCATTTTGCATACTTTCGCTTTTTCCAGGAGAATGTGATGTCGAGTTTTCATCAACTGCATCTTGAGTAAGTGTCAAACCATCAGAATGCTTTGATGATTCTGGAAGTTGATTATCCTGAGCATGGATTTCAGCATCAGCAGCCCTATCTGGAACACCAAAAAATAAATCATAATCATAATCAAACGAATTAAGACTTTCAGATTCATCTTTTGATTCATTAAGTATTGGTTTTTGTTCGAAACACTTTTCAACTTGTTTGATATAATAATCATCGAAAATGAGATTGAATGTTTCTTTAATTTTCCTAGCTCGTCTATTCAACACTCGATATGCAACCGAATTATGAGAATAACCCACGAAAAGTCCTTCGTCAACTTTGGACTAAAATTTTAAAAGATTATCCTTGAGATTCATGATAAAACACCTGCAACCAAAAACATGAAAGAATTTGACATTATGTTTTCGGTTATTGATAATTTCATAAGGAGTAATATTAAATCTTTGATGAATGAATGATCTATTTTGTGTAAAACATGCAGTAGAGACTACTTCAGCCCAAAGATATTGAGGAAGATTTGCATATGTTAGCATCGTTCTTGTAGCTTCACAAAGAGAACGATTTCGCCTTTCAACAACCCCATTCTGCTGAGGTGTGTAGGGTGAAGAAAAATTATACGAAATTCCTTTTTCTATTAAAAACGAATCTAGAACATTGTTCTTAAATTCGGAACCATTGTCACTCTTGATTTTTCGAACTTTCTTCTTCAAACTTGTTTCCATCTTCTTGATAAAATCAATCATTATTTGAGCAACTTCAGATTTTAACCTGAGAAAATAAAGCCAAGTAAATCAAGAAAAATCATCAACAATGACTAAAATGTACCGTTTCTTGTTGAGAGTTTCAATAGTCGATGGTCCACAAAGATCAATATGAAGAAGTTCCAATGGTTCAATAATTTTCGAATCGATGATAATTGGATGTCCTTGACATTGTTGTTTCCCTTGTTCGCAAGCTGCACACAAAGTATCATTATCAAATTTTAATATAGGTAAGCCTCGAACAAGATCATTTACCACCAATTTATTAAGATTTCGAAAATTCAAGTGAGAAAGACGTAGATGCCAAAGCCAACTAACATCTGATGAAGCTTTCAAAAGTAAGCACACTGAGGGAACAACAACAATTGTCCTTATGTCGAGAGTGAACATATCTCCCTTTCTTTTGGATTTGAGCAAAACTTCATTTGTATTGACTTTCGAAATAATGCTTTCTTCTTCATTAAACACTAGTTGATTTCCAGTGCCCACAACAAGTTGTGGAACACTAATCAAGTTATGTTGAATACCTTCAACATAAGCAACTCGATTAACGGTGAACTTCCCATTTGTAACTTTACGATATCCCTTTACTTGACACTTTTGATTGTTACCGAACTTCACAACTCCAACATTTTCCAAACTTCGATAATCACACAAATTCTCTTTCCTTCCAGTTATGTGATGAGAGCAACCACTATCGATATACCATTTTTCATCATATTGCTCGTCACATAGAATCTGCAGTTAGTGAAAGAATTTAGGTACCCAAGGTTGTTTGGGTCCTTTATGATTAGTTTGAAACACATTATGAAATGAAGATCCTAAAATCCAATTACGAACTTTAGATTTGACACTATCAATTAAGTCCACTTCATTTGGTAAAGGCTCAGAAATATAATATTTCAAAAGTTTAGGACTTTCACTGACTTTCACCTTTGTCTTCTCAGATTGTGGCTTTGTTGCCTTTTCTTTCGAAACAGGGCGCCATGCCTTAACTGAAGATGTCGAGTCTTTCGATGATGAACTGACATTCTACATTTCGTTCAAATAGTTTTCATAAGCATTTTTGATTTGTTATTGAGAATATTTTCCTGATTGATAAGACTTCTCTTTGCCTTCAAGCCAATGATCGATATTTTGCACATTTGTTCTTCCCTTGGTATACGAAACTTTGAAAGCTTGTTTTACTGGAGGATTGGGAAAATTTGGTTGTTGTGGTGTGAATTTGACATTTCGTTTTGAATGAAATTGATCAAACTTTTGTTTTTCAAACTTTGACTCAAAACGTTGTTGAGTAAAATTGCGACGTTGAAAAGATAATGAATTGGTTTTAGATGGAAATGATTTTGAAAAACCATTATTGAAAAACCTTGTTTGATTGTTAGAATGAGACTTCTTCAAAGATGGTGAATTTAGTGAATTTGAAAATTTCTTTTCATGAGATGTGTGACTTTGAGTTCGTGATAAAAACTTTGTGTCTTGATTTTTGATTTTCGAAAAGGCAGTATGTGAAGTTGACTAAGAAAAATTCTTTTTAGACAGAGCGAGATTTTTATTTATAACTGAACTTGATGAAGACATTGTCTTAACCTTTTCATACATTGTCTTTTCAGTAGTTTTCTTTTTCAAATCATTTTGTTTCTTTCGAGACTCAATAATTTGCCAAAAGACTTTCTTTCGTGCTTGTCTCTTTGAAATTCTATTTTCTTTCGAAAAAATGTCAATTTGATCTTTAAATTCTTTTGAATTTATTTTCACATTTTGTGATTCAACTTCCAATTGCGTTTCAACTTCTTTCGAAAATTTCGATTTTTCAACCCATGTTCGTTGAGGTTTTTTTCTTTGATAAGTATATGAATTTTTTGTTAGATTATTTTCTACAGTGCTTTGATTAGAAAAAAAACCTACTTTCAAAGTTTGCTTATTATCTTCTTCTACCAATTTGTTAAATTCAGGCTTGATGTTTTCAACATTCCCAGCAGTAACAAATACTTGATTTGGAAAGATGACATCATTTGAGCACTTGAAATTTGGATAGACAACTGTATTTGTTTCGAGATAATGAGCACCTTTTTCTTCCAACACTTTGTCGAATTTTTCTGTTTCACCATACACCTGATCAACAACAACTCTTGGAATTTCATTTTCTTTTGAAACATCAGTTGTTGTGGTTGTTCCTTTTGAAATTTCATCTTCATCCTCCTCATCATCACTACTGTCAGTTTGACTATCTTTGACACTTACATGATCGAAATCACAAACTTTCGAAATGGAGGCTTGATCAGTGTCAGTCTTAACTAACGAATCATTATATTTTTCTTTGCCTTTACTCAAAGATGTGACATTAATGACAGACAACTGAGAACAATCGATAGATTCTTCTTCCTCAATTTCACTAATTTCGCTAACATTATCAGAATGATCTTCAATATCAGCAAAATTAGATTGAGAATCAGATTTCGAATTCTCAGTTCTTTTAAAAATCTTTATTTGTTCGTTCTTGGTTAAAGTTTCATTCACAATGTCAACTAATTCATTAGCATCCAAATATTCATCAATTTTCACAATTCCAAAAGCAAATCTATTATCATGCACTTTATCAAACTCAACTATTGTCTTTTCGCAATCATAAGACACACAATCAATCTTTTCTCTTTCAAAAGCTAAGAATGGTAATAACTTCCTGTGTTTCTCTTTGCTTATATCAGAAGAGTGATGTAAAGCAGTTAATTTTGCATAAAGTCTCTTAGCTGAATTACAATAAATGTTTCTCTGAGCTAACATCATTCGAACCTCATTATTCAAATTATCCCTATCACATATGAGATTAGTAATTTGCAAATCAAAATATTCTACTCTCATTTTCTTGGAATCCAACTGCTTCTGAACTTCTAGTAACTGAGTACTAGATTTCTTAGCCTCATTACTAGCAGAAATAACCAAATTATCAAAATAAGCAACAGTGTCATCAAAAGCAGTTAATTCAAAATCATAAGCATTCAAAGGAATATTAAAAGATTGAAGTATAGAACGTACCTTCGTGGTCATTGGTGATTTGTCTCCACTCTTCGTCATAAAACAGTGACCAGAAACATTCTCTTCATCTTCTTCCACAAACTTTACATACATCGCCCCATTTTTATGATTATGCATTTCGTCATCATCAGAGCCTGATGACCACATTTGATACTTTCCTTCATCATCATCCTCTCCTCTTGCCACCAAAGACAATCCTTTTTGCTTTATCTCTCACTTCCTCCAGTCGTTCGACATAATATGCTTCATCTTTGATCTTATTTTTCTTCTCTTCTTTCTTTCGAAGCATACAGTCACTTTCCATGAGATTTGCACCATGACAATAGTGACAGTCAACACCACAATCGCCTTTGAGCTTCTTTTCCACTTTCGAATCTTCAAACTTTGATTCCTTCTTTTCAAACTTCTTCTCCCCATTCACTTTTCCAACAAAACTCACTTTTGCTTCACCAGTCCTTCCTTTCAAACCAAATGGCTTTTTATAAAATTTCTTCACTTTGTTATTGGAGTAAAAAGCAATGGCTTCGTCATCCGAGTTAACTATCAATCCTTCATCATCAGAACTCTCTTTTTCAATTTTTTCCTTCTCAGAGACTTTCGATACTAAAGCAAGTGGTCCACCTAAGATTATCTTCGATTCTTCAGCTATCTCAAGAACCTCTGATTCGTGAGTTTTCAGCAAGTTGAAAAGATCATTCAGAGTGATGTATCGAAGCTCTGTTGAGTTTTTACCATTAAACTCACATTTCGCCATTCCTTTCGTAATCCCATAACAAAAGTGAGGTTAAACTCCATGGTTAACCTGGTTATCCCATTGCGATTGCATTTGTAGATGAGTTTGTTCAAGCGATCATAGTAAAGTTCGATAGATTCACCTTCCTTTTGTTTGAACTCTTTCAGTTCCACCAAACAATGTTTCACATAATTAATTTTCGTCTTTTCACTCCCTTGAAACTTCTCCTTGAGAGTATTCCAGATTTCTTTAGCAGATTTGCAACTACGGATGTAGTTATAGACAACCGGAGGAAAAGCACCACGAAGCTCTCTCATACACCTCTTCTCATTCTTCTTCAGCCTTATTGATTGATCAGAAACAGTTTGAGTTGAAGCAGATGAACCAATAGCTTGAACATTTACTGGAGGAAAAACATTTTCGGTGATACAATCCCAAAGCTCCTCATCTAGTCCATTCAGATAATCTTCCATGCGGTCAGCCCATTGATCATAATATTCTGGAATAAGCATAGGAATCTTTGCCGAAGATCCTAGCAAACGAGAAAAAGATGTCATCGTGTTCATATTGAAGTTTGCCATTAATGTACGGATGAATTCTCAGAAAAACTTCAGAAATTTGAGAATTAATTGATGAAATGAACAGAAAGAACAAGCAGAACACTCGATTAAAAAAACTAGTTGCAGAATCGAATCACAACTGGAGATCAAGGATGATTTTCAGTATCAAAGGTGCGGAAATTTTTGAATCCAAGATGAGACTCAAAATACGATTGATACATAATGAAAATAAGATCATTGCAGTATGATTCTTGCTCTGATACCAAATGTAGTAGTTTGATTTATCGAATAATGAAACGAGATCAAAATTGATAAGATGTAAGAACACTAAGAGTAAATAAGATCTGGTTTCAGCTCTATTATACTTTCAGGATACAGAGAGTGTTTAGACAGAATAATGAGAAAAGTTCTATCTAGTCTAAGTATCCTTCCCTATTTATAGGAAATAGAAAGTATACCAAAAGTTACAAATGACTCTACAATCAAGTTTCGAAACAACAATGCCTTTGTAAGTAACATTACATCACATATCGAACACTACTACAATTTCGACACCTTACAACTAACTTCGACTCTTACATGACACATTAACAAGAAATGCATCACCCAACTCCAAAAGGACGGAGTGTTGGAATCATTTGACCTAAGGTCAGATGATGCATGCGATTCTTATCTTTTGGGAAAGATGACAAAATCATCTTTCACTGGGTCTTGTGAAAGAGGTGAGGGTTTGTTAGACCTCATACACACAAATGTGTGTAGGCCCTTCAGATCCACCACAAGGGATGCAAATCAATTTTATGTATCGTTTACAGATGATTATAGTAGATATGGTTATATTTACTTAATCAAACATTAATCAGAAACCTTTGAAAGGATCAAAGAGTTTAAACATGAAGTCGAGAATCAATTGGATAGGAAGATAAAGATGCTCCGATCAGATAGAGTCGGAGAGTATCTTAGTATCGAGTTCCATGACTACCTTAGTGAATGTGGAATAGTTTCACAATTGACACCTCCTAGGACACCACAACTTAATGGTGTGGCTGAGAGGTGCAATCGAACCTTGTTGGACATGGTTCGTTCCATGATGTGTCGAGCTTCTCTTTCAATTTCATTATGGGGGTATGCCTTAGAGACTGCCGCCCATATTCTTAATCTTGTCTCAACTAAGAAGCTTGCCAAAACTGATGGCTATTATGCAAAACTTATAAATCCTATGTGTGCATGCAACCCTAATAACTGATCTACGTTTTCTCTAACTGAACATACAACTTTGAACAATAAAATAGAAACCCTAGAAATCTAGTATATAATCGAAAAATACAAATAGGATTATAAGAATCATACCTTGATTGTTATATAGTAATCACAATGCAAATCCTTGTGTTGTTGAAGCCTTGAGATCAAGCGTCACAAATTTCACGCTTCTAATGGTTCACACCCAACACTAGAAAATGTAGATGATTGAGAAGGAGGAGAGATGAAGAATTTTCGGCCTAACCCTCTAAGGAATAGTATAGCCAAATTCTTAGGGTGTAGGCTATTTATATAGTGTAGTCAGGAAGCCCTAAATAAGCCCTAATCCAAGATTATCTTAAACCGGGTAATTATCCACTTTCCTATTTATCCATCTAGGACAATTCTAGAAGCCTTTAGGCTTCAAGAAACCGCCCAACCCATATGGAGGGTTCTAGGATGCCTCTTGCTCAACTATTGAACAATTAGATTTCAATCCCTGTACTTTTATTTAATTCATTAAATCCAAAATTAATTCCAGTTAATTTCTGATTAAATATTAATTAAATTTTACTATTTCTAAATAATATATTATTTTCATAATATATTAACAAATTATTTGTTTCAATTTATTAATCAAATAATAAATCAAAAATCTTTCTCCAAATATCATCCTGTCTAGTTGCTAGTCTTGAGGGCAACCCAAAAGGATTGTGCTACTATCAATTCAAGTGTATACCAACTATAGTTATGGGCTTAGACACCTAATCCAACAAAAATACCTTACGAAATATGGATAGGGAAAGTTCTCTTGTTAGCACATATCAAGGTTTGGGGTTGTGAAGTCTTTGTTAGACGAGAAACTCATGACAAGCTTGAACCTCGAAGTGAGAGATGTATTTTCATCGGCTACTCACATAAGTCCTTTTAATATTTGTTCTACAGACCTAGTGAGAACGTGGTCTTTGTAGCACGAAGAGGAGTCTTTTACGAAATAGATCTCATATGCAAAGAGGACAGTGGGAGTACCATTGACCTTGAAAAAAAAATTAAAGAATCAAACGATGAAGGAACCTCTGAAGACTTTAGGGTTCAATCAGAGGAAGAGATTCTAGTTAAACCAGTTGACAATTTATTACCTTTTCGTCGCTCTAGTAGAGTTAGAATGCCACATGAGTTCTATGGTTTCCATATAACCACATATGGTGATACGTTTATCAGTGATAGTACACTGGTAAATTTGGATGAACCAACTAACTACAAGGAAGCCATGGCAGGCCCTGAGGTGGCCAAATGGAAAGAGGCAATGGACAACGAGATCATGTCCATGTATGACCACCAAGTTTGGAATTTTTTTGATCAATAACCTGGTCGGAAGACAGTTGGTTGCAAATGGATATTCAAGAAGAAGACCGACACGGATGGTAATGTGCACACATTCAAAGCACGACTGGTTGCAAAGGGATTACTCAAACCCCAAGGATTGACTATGATGAGACCTTCTCCCAAGTGGCTAAGATAAAATCTATTAGGATATTGGTAGCCATGGCTACCTTTCATGACAATGAGATTTGGCAGATGGATGTCAAAACCACTTTTCTTAGTGGGAAGTTGGCTGGGGATGTTTACATGAGTTAGCCAGAGGGTTTTATTGATGCAAAGTTTCCTAATAGAGTGTGTAATCTTGAGAAATCAATCTATGGATTGAAACAAGCATTTCGCATATCGAATCTTTGCTTCGACGAGAATGTCAAGGGGTTTGGTTTCTCTAGAAGTGAAGATGAGTCTCATGTATATGTCAAAGCTAGTGGGAGTATAGTAACCTTCCTAGTGTTGTATGTTAATGACATACTCCTTGTAGGAAACGACATTCCAACTTTGCAAGAGGTTAAGTCTTGGCTTGGAAAGTGTTTCGCACTGAAGGACCTAGGTGAGGCTGCCTATATTTTAGGGATATTAATTCTAAGAGACAGGAGTAAAAGACTAATAGGACTTAGTCAAAGTACATACTTGGAAAAGGTACTAAAACGTTTTAGTATGGAAAATTCCAAGAAGGGAGAACTGCCCATCCAAAGTAATACCAAACTGAGTAAGACTTAGAGTCCGAGTACCGATGCATAGATAGTAGAAATGAGTTGAGTTTCATATGCTTCCTGTTGGATTAGGTGTCTAAGCCCATATATATAGTTGGTATATACTTAAATTGATAGTAGCACAGTCCTTTTGGGTTGCCCTCAAAACTAGCAACTGGACAGATGATTTTGGAGAATGAGGTTGATTTATTATTTGATAATAAATTGCAATAAATAATTTGTTAATATATTATGAGAATAATATATTAATTAGAAATAGTAATATTTAATTAATATTTAATCAGAAATTAATTTCAGGATTAAAAGAATTAATTAAAAGTGCAGGGACTGAATTATAATTGTTTAATAGTTGAACAAGAGGCAATATAAAACCCTCCACTTGGGATGGGATGATTTCTTGGAGCCTAAGGGTTCTAGAATAATCCCTACTTGATAATCAGGAAAGTGGTAATTACCCGATTTAAGAAAATCTTGGATTTGGGCTTATATAGGGTTTCCTGACTTCACTATAAATAGGGCTATTACCCTATGAATTTCGGCCAACTGTTTTTTTGGAAGTCTGGCCAAAATTTCTAGTCTTTCTTCTCTTTCTCAATCATTCTTCTTTGCTAGTGTTGGGTGTGAACCATTAGAGGTGTGACATTTGTGACGCTTGCTCTCAAGGCTTCAACAACACCATAATTTGAATTGCTATTACTATATAGTGAGCAAGGTATGATTAATCTTACCCTAAGTTGTGAATTTCGAAATCATAGTAGAATTCTCAGGTTTTATGTTTTGTCGTTCAAGTTGTATGTTTAATTAGAGAAAACATATATCAATTATTTAGGGTTGCATGCACATATATGATTTATTTGTTTTTCATAATACCCGTCACTTCCGCCATTGGATCGATCATGTATGCTATGATATGTACTCGCCTTGACGTGTCCTTTGTTTTGAGCATGTTCAGTCGTTATTAGGGAAATCCAGGTAAAGTTCATTAGATAGCAGTTTAGAATATTCTCAAATATCTGCAAAGGACTAAGGACTGGGTCCTAGTACTTGGTGGCAGTGATGCATTGAGAGTAATTGGGTATAGTGACGCCAACTTTCAAAGAGATAGAGACAACTTTCGTTCTCAGTATGGCTAGGTATTTACCTTAAATGGAGGAGCAGTTACTTGAAAAAGTTCCAAGCACGAAACAGTGGCTGATTATACATTTGAATCAGAGTACATAGCGGCAAGCGATGCATAAAAGGAAGCAATGTGGTTGAAGAACTTCATCGAAGATCTTGGAGTTGTTCCAACCATTAAGGAGTCGATGGAACTTTTCTGTGATAATGAAGGGGTGGTCGCCTTGACAAAGGAACCAAAAGATCATGGAAGATAGAGGCATATCGACAGAAAGTACCATTTCATCAGACATAGAGTAGAAGGAGGTCACCTCATTGTAAAGAGAATATCATCTAAAGAGAATCCTGCATATCCACTCACAAAGGGTCTGAGTAGGGCTAGGCACATTCAACATGCCAAGAGCATGGGTCTGAGAGATGATATTAGTTTTAGTAGTTAGATAGTTATTTTTTGAAACTTGTAACAAAGTAAATATAATTGACTTTTGGTGATTAAATAATAGAAAATTATTTATGAGTTTGTTTACTACCTTTTGTCAATTGTTTATTTTTGTGTTTCATTTTGCATGTTTTACTTCCCGAATAATTCGATTATTCAAAACTTCACAGTCTCTCATACTTTTGGAAGTAAATGGTGAATTAAGACTGTCATGAATTAAATTGTAGATTGTCTAAAGGATGATAGACATAGCAATAGTGTTGTTGAAATGTTCATGAGTACTTAGAAATGGAGATTTAAGTATTGTATTAACCCAAGCTCAGAGAATTACTTCATGGAATTTATCACGAGTAATTATGAGACAATAATATCTTATAATCTTAAAACGGAGATTTATGAGTTGTGGTTTACAAGTCATTTGTGTATTGATAATATGAAAATGCATCAGTAACTTGATGTTATAAAACGTATTATTATGCATGATTTGATGTGTAGATGGTGCAAGCATATAAGTCAAAGTTTATTCATTACTTTTGCCCTAACAGGAAAAGCGATATCTTTGGGCCCCTCGGTGATTTGGTGTTGACTTATAGTGTCGGGCCCGTCCAGGACTAAATTGATTTATTCGATTAGAAGTTTTATGTCATTACAAATCAAAAATCGGGAAACAAAGTATTGGACAATGAGATTGATTCTATTCCATGTCTCATTTTCGAATGCTATCTTGTCGAATGGAGGATTATATGATCACTTATCTTAAGACACATGACTGACTGGGTCAGAGTTCGACAACGACTTTTGGAAGCTACAATTTGCTGATCGATTCAGAAGTTATACTGGAAATTATAGTTACAGACTTATCCAAGTGGGAGACTGTTGGATTAGGTGTCTAAGCCCATAACTATAATTGATATATACTTGAATCGATAGTAGCACAGTCCTTTTGGGTTACCCTCAAACCTTACAATTGGACAAAATGAATTTTGAGAGAGAGATTAATTTATTATGTGAATAATAAATTAAATAAATGATTTATTAATGTGTTATGGAAATAATATATTAATTAGAAATCATATTATTTAATTAATAATTAATCAGAAATTAATTTGAATTAATTGGATTAATTAAAAGTACAAGGTCTGTTTTGTTATTTATTAATAGTTGAGAAAGGAAGACTCTAGAACCCCTTGGAGGAGGTGGATGAAAATCTCTTGGGAATCCCTAAAAGATTTCGTCAATGGCCCCTTGGACAAGGGATTATGGGCTGCTTGGCCACCAAACAAAGGATCTAAGGGATTTCCCTTTAACTATATAAGGAGCCTCCTACTCCTTGATTTCGTACCATGCCTTTTTCTCCATATCCTTGGACAAAAATTCTCTCCTCTCTCCTAATTCATTCTCTTGCTAGCTTGGGTGTGATTCCATTAGAGACACGACACTTGTGGTGTTCGCTTCCAAGAGATCTTCAAGAAGAATTCTAGTTGTTTACTATAACAACTAAAATGTATGTAATTCTAAAATCCTTTCATGTAAATTTCGAAAATAGCCTAGGGTTTCCAGGTTTTTTTTTTATGTTCTTAGTTATAAGTTCAATAGAGAAAATATAGATCCTATTTAGGTTGCATGAAAACTTAAGGATTTTTAATTTTGTTTGTGTACCTAAATCCCATCAAGTGATTACCCCACTATTAGAGCAGATTCGAGTTTGAGGCTATGAAGGAAGAGCATCGGAAGGGTGAGCGCATAGTGGGTCAGGTGGCTTCCTTCGATTATGATAGTCGAGGGTTATTGAACCTTCATCGGAGGGTGTGGATTCCATACTGGGGTGGTACGCAGCAGGTTTTGATGGAAGAGGCACACAAGTCAAGATTCTCTATTCATCCCGGAGCGACAAAGATGTATAGAGATATCTGGCCTGATTATTGGTGGCCATGTATGAAGCGAGATGTGGCATGGTATGTGGAGAGGTGCTTGACTTGCAAGAAATTCAAGGCCGAGCATCAGCAACCCCATGGAAAAATAGAGTCGTTGGATATTCCCATTTGGAAATGGGAAGAGATTACGATGGATTTTATCACCAAATTTCCTCGGACGGCGTGCGGAGTGGATTCGATATGGGTCATCATGGATCCACTGACCAAGAGCGCACATTTTATCCTGATTCAGGAGAGTATCTATGTGGAGAAATTGGCAGACATCTACATTCGGGAGGTTGTTGTCACACCCTAAAACCGGAACGGCGGAAACGTTTGGGGGTGGAGGACGTCATGTTTAGTATCACAAGACATGTATCATAGTAAGCAAGTAATGAACAACCATTTCATTAGAAAGAAAGTGTTTACAATGTGTGTGTTCATAAAACATAGAATACATAAGCAAATAACAAAACAAGACTTGAAGCTATTATGCTCCATCTTCTGAATTCCCAATGCGAGTACCTGACTAATAGTCTCCTGAGAATACAAGTTATTTGAAAGAGTTGATCAGCAATTAAGCTGGTGAGTTCATAAGATTTTAGTGATGTAAGTAAGTTGTAGAAAGTTGTTGAAAAATGTAGTTGAAATTGAGTAAGTTGTAAGTTCTGTTTAGAAAAGTTCGCCTGTTCCTCTAGAAAATCCTATATTTCCTACTTTGATGAAAGATACGTAAAAATGATTCTACAATCCTTTTTATGAGTACTAAATGGATACAAGTTATATAAAACTCAAAGTAAACAAACAATCGACTGTGCGCATCTGCCCTAAGCCCACAACCAAACAAGGAACAGGAAGTAAGGCGGATAGCACACATCCCATTGTTTGTTAGATCCTTGTTGTATATAACCCTGGCGTATTCACTTGTTACTCATGGAGTTAATTGTAATAGTTCCTTTATATTTAATGAAAAGATTCTTTAAGAAAACCCTTATTTCTTATAATAAAATGGTGACCACAGTGATTACTTCTATAATCACTTAGTTTATACTGACTATATATGATCTAATATCGAATAGATAGTTAATTGGGTGAATCTGCCCTAAGCCCACAACCAAACAAGGAACAGGAAGTAAGGCGGAAAGCACACATCCAACTACTTATTGGGTATTAATGATATATAACCATGATGTATAAACTAATGTAATATAGAGTTAATCACCTAAGGTCCTTTAAGTTTATACTGGTTTAATAAAATGGATTAAACCCTTAACTGGTAAGTTTCTAGTTTTGTATACAAAAAGTTCTGATTTGGAAAGTATGTTTTGTACTAGAAAACTGTGCATTGACTTTGTGTCCTATGACTTGACCCATACCTGGTACCCTTATGATGACTTAATGTATACTGAACATATATATATATATATATATATATATATATATATATCTAAAATCGAATAGATAATAGACTAGGTGAATCCGTTCCAAGCCCACAACCAAACAAGGAACAAGAAGTGAAGCGGAGAGCACACATCCTATTATCCGTCGGATCCTATATATATATATATATATATATATATATATATATATATATATATATATCCTTTGATGTATACATTAAGGAATCATAAGGTTAGCATTATGGTCCCTTTCTACTGAATGTACTAGACTCGACTGTTCTGTTTTTCGTTTGTAAAATGTAAGTTTTCCCTAGTTTATAACTATCTTAACTCGAAAATAGTTTGCATTTGACTTTCAAGTGGTACTGTCACTTTATGAAAGTAATGGGAAATGTAAGTACATGGTTGTCGTTTAAAATGACGTACGGATGTACTGATGACCTTAAAACATGTTTGTTTTATACTGGTCATAATGTGAAGGCTAGTACCCCTACTATACGCTCTCCCTGTCTGGAGATTAAGGGAGCTAAACGCGACTTTTTAGCAAACCAGTTGCTACGCCGTGTAATTAACATTAAAGTTTTATGATCATGTATACCCAATATAACTATCACCTTTTGTTTAGAACAATGAGTTAGTGATTCATTGGTATAATTAGATCCTGTAGTAGTTCCATGCTATAGCAACTTAATATGTTCGTTATGTTTCTCATATAGTATGTTCTGTCTCTCATATAGTATGTTCGTTCTGTTATCGTGTATTGTATCTAGTATGAACTGAATCTCTAAACTATACCTATTATAGTTTACTAATGTTTTACTTGAACTGTTATTGAAAAGACTCATTTGTCTACTAAGTTATGCTTGTACTTTAAAAACGGAGTTTTGTTAAACTATGAAGTAACATAACTTTAAAAGAGTTTTTGAAATGTTTTGATCACTTATAAAAGACATAAGCAATCTTTTGAAAGATGTATATAACAAACAATTACACAATTATCATTGTGTTCAACTTGTATTCCCCCCCCCCCCAAAAGCATTTAAAACAGTTAAAAGATTCATTACGGGGTATGAACTCACCTGATGTGGGTGATTTAACGAATACGCGTGTAAGGATGAGAAGTTCCACGAATGAAGTCCCGAGATACAACAAGTCCTAAATGACATAAAATGGCATATATTGGCATAAATATAGTGTTTAGAAGCAACCAAATGCAAAGAAACACCTCACGGGACTAGGAAACACTTTGTCCAAGTGTTGGAATCACATGTGATTCATCAAAGGAAAGTGGAATGGCACTATCATGAGTTTACGGCCATGGGTTTGCGACCAAGGGAGTTTACGACCGTAAACTCATGGTCAAACATGCATAAGAGGGTGTTTGAAGGCTAGGGTAACTTGAAGGACCATTGTTCTACACAAGGATGATAAAGACCATCATAATGGAGGCTTTTGATGAGTTTACGGCCAGGCAAGGAGTTTACGGATGTAAACTCATGGACATTATGAAATTGAGAGTGGTTTAAGGTCCTATTTTCATCAAGGAAGGGTTCTAGGTCACAAGCCTTGCATCTAGGAGGGTTTATGGCCACAATGGCACCTTTATAGGGGTTTACGGCCATGGGAGATGGCTTGGCCGTAAACTCCTTTTTTTCTTGTATTTTTGATGATTTCAAGGTTCTAAGCATGAGTCTTAACTAGATATCAAGTATAGGGAGTGAGTACTTACGATATAGAGGCTTGAAATGGTGATTAAGGTCCAAGAACACTAGTGTGTGTTCTTGGTGCTTCTTGAAGATCTAAGAAAAGATGATTTCCATGGATGAAATCACTAGATGAAGCTAGCTAAGAAGGATTAACATCAAATTAAGGAAGAACACTTACAACTTTTGAAGATCAAGGATGAAAATCGGGATGATAGTTGAGAGAGAAATGGAGTGTTCTTGAGTTGGAAATGAAAGAATGAAGAAAGTTGAAGGATATGAGCCTATAAAGAGGGAGTTTACGGCCCACCTTGAGTTTACGGTCGTAAACTCAAGTGTTGTGGCCGTGAACTCTAAATGAAGAGGTTAAGGCTTGATTCGTTGAACAGTGTCTCTAGCAGGTACATTCTAACACTCATTCCTTAAGTGTACTAGGCTTAAAACTCCTTAGAATGACCTTTAACCAGGCTAGAACTCATTACCAATGAGTCTGACACTCAGTTGAGTTGACTGACTGAGCTTTCAAAGCAAAAAAATTTCGGGTTGTCACATCATCCCCCCGTTAAATGGAATTTCGTCCCGAAATTAGCTTTCTTACAGCACTACTGGGGTTGCGCTCCTCTGATTTGCAGAATACCCACTCGTAGACCTGGCAACTTTACCTTGGTGTTCATGATAGGATTCGTACTTGGTCCGTCTATCATTACCTCGTGTATACAAGTTGTATATAGTTAGGATTGGTAAGACGGTCGGATGTGCGACTCTGCCCTAGGTCCACAACCAAACAAGGAATAGGAGATAGGGCGGAAGCACACATACTAAATCTGCATAATCATAATCATATACCACCCTCGCGTATACACTGAATAGTGATAGGTGGGTGTATTCGTGCTTAGCCTCTGTGCTTGAACTTGGTCTGTTGGACGAGTGGTATTTCGTGACGGTCTGTGGACCTCTGACAATAAGGCTTCGGAGGAAAAAGTACTCTTCGCATGAGTACTTCGGGGTTTAGAATATAAAAAAGATAAAACTGAGGTTTAGGTCGGACTGTCGATACGAATGACGAAGGTTTCGAGAACTTGATGATCAAGGAGATAGAAACATATGAACTTAGTATGGTGAGGACCATGCCAACTCATGATGAAAGATAGCAACAGACTCTTTACTGAACAAAGTCTGGCCGATTTGAAAGAAATGTATGTTATACGATGATGTATCCCTAGTGTATTCGACAATGTACTCTTTGTGTGTTCCAGTGCTTTCTGTTTTCCCTTTGATGTTAACACTCCTACGTATCATACCGCTATGTGCGCATACATACAAAAGAAAGTGCTTTGATAACTGGTGATGATACTTTATATCATGATCCTCCTCGGTACCACTACGATCGCCTATCATATACAAGTTATGAATATTTAA
Organism: Lactuca virosa; assembly: GCF_052849685.1. Taxonomy (NCBI): domain Eukaryota; kingdom Viridiplantae; phylum Streptophyta; class Magnoliopsida; order Asterales; family Asteraceae; genus Lactuca; species Lactuca virosa. The sequence continues at coordinate 62,987,293 of NC_136430.1, read as the reverse complement.
GATGAATAAGACAATCGACGGAGTAACTCTGCCTCAAATCCACAACCAAACAAGGAACAAGAATTAAGGCGGAATTACTCACTCTAAGTCTGCAACATCTTAGTTATGCACAACCCTGATGCATATGCTAAGCCATCATAGCTTCTCTAAACGGATCTTTTAGTTCTCTTGAATAATGTGATCTATTTCAATATGTGAGTTATTATAATTACTTTTTAAGTGTTTTCCCCAAGTTTTAATCTTATATAAATATAAATTAATTAATTTTTAAAGTAATTACCATTTCGAAAACGTACCACTGCTCGTTGACGACTCCGGGGTTGACTCTCCGGCGGTGATCATCAGAATTCGTCCATCCGCTCCTGAGTTCTTTGCTATCGGGCAGTCCCTCTGATTGTGTCCAGTCTCACCACAACCATAACATGCTTGGTTTTCTTCAGCTCCGGGGACTTGGGAGATCGGTTAGTGCCCTACAGAAACGGACTGTGTGTCCCTTTCTGTGGCAGTTCAGACACTGCATTTCTCGGCATACTCCGGTGTGGTGATAGTTGCACTTTCCACACTTCGGGAGGGTTCCAGCATATCGACTGGCAGGTGCTGGAGCAGCAGGCATTGTAGCGGCGCACATAGTACTCGCTTGTTGCTCTTGCGGGGGTTCTTGTGTTGTTCGCTTCTTTTTCCTCTTATTCCCCGACTTCTGTTTATAGCCATTTCCCTTTGATGGCTCGGGAACGAGGACTTCTACACCATGGCGGACTCCATGGTCAATGAGTCGCTGGGCCAGGCGTTTGGCACTATCGAATGTGGCTGGGTTAGAAGACAACACATCTCCTTGGGTCGGGGCAGTCAGACCCCAAATGTATCGTTCTATCTTCTTGCTCTCCGGGGTAACCATCTCGAGGCATAGTGTTGCCAGGTCACTAAACCTGTCAGTGTTGGCCACTATGTCTGAGCCGACCATCTTGAGCTCCCATAGTTCATGTTTCGGTTTTTGTACTTTGCCCCTTGGGCAGTACTCTTCCAGCATTAACTCTTTTAGGTTTTCCCAACCTAATGAGTTAGCCACTGATATGGTCAGTGACTTAACATGGCTGTTCCACCATGTCAGGGCTCTGTTGGAGAATGTCACACCCCCGAACAAGACGGCGGAAACGTCTGGGGGCTTGGTGTGACTTTCAACATTGTAGTATCATTACAGAGTATATAATTGAAACATAACATCATCATCATCACACATGTAATAGAACAACATTCATTGTTTACATCGAGTATTGTATTTGAATATTACATGCCAAAATAGTCAGATTATGATGAAACAAAATATAACACAATATCCATTAGTTTGTTTCGTTCATCCTGCTTCAACGGTTTCCTGAGAATACAAGTTAATTTAAAAAGGTCAACATAAAAATGTTGGTGAGTTCATAAGCATGTTTGTGAAAATGATTTGTATAACTTTGAAACCACCAGAAAATCCTATATTTTCTGAAAACTGTTTAGTACGTTTGTGTCCGATCTTGTATTATTGCGTGTATGTTATTGTTTATTTGAATAAAAGGGTAAAGAGAACGTAGAGAGAATGTCAAGAGCATGTAAAGAGAATGTTCCCAGACAACCCGATGTTGTCTGTAAAAGAGAAAGCTGCCATACCAACCCCCGAGGTTGAGTACCAGTACGAGTATGTTTCCGAGTAATCCAAAAGAAAAGATAATGGTCTTCCGTAAACTTCATAACGTTAATTCATCTAAGCGAGCCGTCATAACCATATTAAATAATGACAATTTTGCCTGTCTTGGCGTTGTTGGACGTCGGTTTTGATTATAAGGTTTTCGTCACCCTAGACTGAGTTAGTCTAACTGTAGCGAACAACTCAGGTGTGGGGTGTCATCCCCGTATAGATCTATACACAAATCCTCGCTCTCCCTCCAAGAGACTCTGGTTATAACTACAGGCTACGGTCGTACACTTAATAGGTGCCAACCGACAAAACTCACTAGATCCTTAATCGAATTTACGCGAAGAAAAGCATAAACTCATTCCAGGCCCAACGAACCATGTAAGTGAACCACTAAGGCATCGCTAAACATGTAAATCATTTCAATGTCCAATTGGAATGAGATTATATAACATGGGCCCGTAATATATGTGAAAGGACAAGTAAGGCCCATTTCACATGTAAGGTATTTACAGGCCCAAAGAGCACGCAAATAGTATCCAAGGTTCGTCGCACATGTTAATGGGTCAACGAGGCCCAATAAACATATAAGTAGTATACAGGATCTATCAAACATATAAATGGGCCACTAAGGCCCAATAATCTAGAAAATGATCAAAATTAATCCGTTTGTTAGTTTATCGTTGGTTTTGGGTCAAGTATTCACTAAAATAGCATAAGAGCCCACTTTTTGTAAAAATGACGTTCTTGGCCCAATAAGCCAAAAATTTACAATTAAGGCCTAATTTTTGTAAGAATAACACTTTAGTCTCCATTTTGTTCAAAACTTGTGTTGATGACTAGTTTGTATAAAAATAACATTTTAAACCCATTTTTGTCAAAAATATCATTTTTGGCTTGATTTTTGTGAAAACACACATTTTTCTGGTTTTGGGCTTTTCTGACCTAGTTGTTGGAAAATTTGTAGAAAAATCATCGTAAGTCGAAATTTGGATCCGTAAATTCTGCAAGTTTGGAAATTTTGTCTACTTTGTTCACAACTTTTCTCATAATTTTTAATGGCTTCTAACAAGTGTGAAATTGCTCACCTTCACAGGCTGGTCCGAAATTATTTCAAATCTGATAGGCAGTTTTGTAAAATTCGCCAAAATTTGTAGAAAAATTGTATGAAAACGTGAGAGTAGTCATTGTAAAGGTATAAACCTGAACTTTTTGCATGTAAAACAGTTTTGAAAAATATTATCATTTAGGTGGTCAAAACAGTTCGAGATTGGGCCAAAACGTTCCTGTGAAAGGCTGATTTTTTAGTTTAGTTTATAGATCTTGGAACACAACACTCATTTTTTACTATTTTAAGTGTAAAAATACCAGATCTACTAGTTTACATGTATTATATGTGATAACACATAATTTTCTCACGGTTTTCATGTATATCCAAGTGATAAACTTCATATTCTTAACATATTTTTAGATTTATGAAGTAAATAACACATAATCACCAAGTAAATCATGAAAAACACACATATTCATGCATATACACATACATCTACACAAAGCAACTTGTATTCCCCCCCCCCCCCAAAAAAAAACAAAGTAAAAATCGAAAATAGGGGGTATGAACTCACTTTGGGTTGTTGTTTTCGATTTGAAGAAGATATGGAAGGAGATGATGTTGTTTTTGGCTTTGAGTGCTTCCTTAGAAGAAGTTTTGAAACTTGGATGGTCCTACGAAGCATGATCACGAAATGAAGCCATGTAAGGGAGTGTTCTTAGCTTAAGAATGGAAATCAATGACTTAGGTATGATGACAACTTACCAAGGATGATGATCTTGATGAAGAACCTCTAAACACACTCAAAGTCTCGAAAATTTAGAGGAGGTAGGAGGAGTGTTTGAGAGATTTCTTGAGAGTGTTTGAAGGAAATGAAGATGGTGGGGAATGAGGGGTTTGGCCGAGAGTAGAAGAAGAGGGAGAAGAGATAAGCTAGTTGCCTTGAGACATGGGATTGGTTAATTACATGGAGGGTAATTATCATGGAAGACCACAAGGTAAATTTGAGGTGGCACCATTTAACCCCATTCACAATCTTTTCTATTATTTATTATTTTTTTATTATTATATTTTTTTTGTTTTGCGCCGAGAGTTTTGGCTAGGAAGGGGGAAATGGAATAGTTTGGGCCCATTCTTGGTTTTGCTCGATTTTGTGAAGCCCAATAAATATGTTTCGGCCCATTGGGCCCTTAAGTGCATTTACGGCCAAATTTGACATAAAAGAATGGATTTATAGCCTATTAGGGTTAATTGGATTAGTTATGGCCCAATAAGACCCATTAGGGTTAGAATGAATCATTCTAAGCCCAAATGGTCCAAAATGTTATAGATTTGTGAATTGGGTCCAATAAGAGAGTCCTAGTCCATAAAGAACTTGAACCGGGATTTCTAAGGTTTCCAACCCTTAGTTGAACATATGAGATGTATTTGAATGAGAATAGAGTATAGTATTCACTTAGAGTACAGGCTTTTACAATGGATGATGTTTACATGGGAATAAAATTTCCTAGCAAAATGCCAGTTGTGACATCATCCCCCGTTAGAGGGAATTTCGTCCCGAAATTCGTTCGAAAGACAGGTTCATGAATGAGAGAATAGGTGAGGGCACTTTTGCTTCATCTGGTTCTTGCATTCCCGTGTGAATTCCGGTCCACGCTTTGCGTTTCATCGAATCTTCACAATCGGAATGCGACTTTGTTTAGTACGCTTCATTTCCCTGTCCATAACTTCGACCGGTTCTTCGACGAACCGAAGATTCTTGTTTATCTCGATCTCTTCCAAAGGGAATTATAGGAGTCTCATATGATAGGCACCTTTTCAGATTCGAGACGCGGAACACGGGGTGCCCGTTGCTGAGTTCGGCAGGTAGCTGCAGCCTATAAGCCATTGGACCAATCCGGGCAAGAATCTCGAACGGTCCAATGTATCACGGATTCAATTTTCCTCGTTTTCCATAGCGAATCATTCCCTTCCAAGGAGAGTCGTTTAATAACACGCGATCTCCGACTTGACATTCTAATGGCTTACACCGCTTGTCAGCATAGCTCTTCTGTCAGTCTCGCGGTGCTTGAAGTCGATCTTTGATTTGGATTATCTTCTCTGTCGTTTCGCGAATGGTTTCTGGTCCCATGAGAGTACTGGCGAATGATCTGCACTTTCGACCATAAAGAGTCTCGAAAGGAGCATCCTTGATGCTCGTGCGATAACTGTTATTATGTGAGAATTCAATCAAGGGCAACCAGGTATCCCATGACTTGCTGAATTCAAACACTCTGGCTCGGAGCATGACTTCGAGTGGTTGAATGGTCCGTTCGCTTTGGCTATTGGTTTGAAGGTGGTAAGCAACGCTCATATCTAACTATGTTCCCATAGCCCTCTGAATTGACTGTCAAAGTCTTGAAGAAATTCCATTATCTCGATCCGAGATAGTAGATACCGATATTTCATGGAGTCTCACGATCTCCTCGATATAGATCCAAGCTAATCTTTTCGTCTTGTTTGATTTATGTACTAGCAGGAAATGGGCAGATTGGGTTAACCTATCGACGATCACCCAGATAACGCCCAACTCAACTCTTATAACAATAAGCTTCGTCTTTCGACTTCGAGAGTTTTATCCATCCATGCAGTGCTTTCTTCACGATATTATCCGGCTTTGATGCTTTCAAGGTTGGTCGTAGATGCTAACAGTGTTTCGTTCTCGCTTCGTGGGCAGACGAGTATGTTATTGATGAAAATAATGAAAAGGCTAACTAGGAATGGTTGGGAAAACTCGGTTCGTAAGGTTCATGAATATCGTGGGAGCATTCGCTAGACCGAAGGGTATCACAACGGATTTGAAATGGTCGTGACGAATTCGAAAAGCAGTTTTTGGAATGTCCTCTTCTCGGACTCGGAGCTGATGGTAACCGGATCTTAGATCTATTTTAGAGAAGCAACTAGCTCCTTGAAGCTTGGTCAAATAGGTCGTCAATCCGAGGAAGTGGGTATCGGTTTTTGATAGGGAGCTTATTCAATTCCCTAAAATCGCTGCACATTCTGAATGATCCGTCTTCTTGACGAACAAGACCGGAGCTCCCCAGGGTGAGAAACTTGGTCCGATGAATCCTTTGCTCAAAAATTTTCTTAATTGACTGGTTAACTCCATAATTTTGGCGGAAGCTAACCTATAGGGGGAATTGGCAATTGATGTGGCTCCCGGTGTGAGGTCGATTCGAAATTCGACCTGTCTCTCTAGGGTATTCCCGGAAGTTCTTCGGGAATTACATCCGGAAAATCGCATGCTATTGGAATACCTTGTATGCTTACTTCTTCCTTGGTCTTGTCCACAACGTGGGCGAGGAAAACATAGTTCATCTGGTGCAGGCACTTCTGTGCCTTGATGCACGAGATAAGACGAGGATTGGCGCCAGGTTTATCACCATAGATTTTTAGAGTTTTTCGTGATTGGGAAGGTGAAGGCAATCGGCCTTCTCGCGACACATAGTATCAGCACGGTGGGGGCTTAACCCAACCATGCCTATTATCACATCAAAACTCCTAATATTTAGTGGTATTAAATCCATTTGAAATGAATGGTGGTTTAGTGTTAAGGTGTACTCTACATAAATATCTTTGGTTAATTCGGTTTTTCCCATTAGCCATCTCCACCGTGAAGGCTTCGTTTAGTTTCTGGGGTTGTTGTCTTAGTAAGTGCTCAAATTTGTTATTAACGAAGCTTCACTCAGCTCCACTATCGAGTAAGATGCAAGCAAAATAGTTGTTAAGTGGGAACGTACCAGTAACAACTGTCGGGTCTTGGACTGCTTCGCCTTGACCCAAGGTCAGGACCCTTCCTGATCCTTCTGCTCCTTGATTGTTAGCCTTGGGGCAATTGCGCCTAAAGTGACCGGTTCCTCCACACCCATAGCAAGCGTGACTGGTCTCATCATTGGTGTTGTTGTTAAGGTTTTTGCGGTTGTTGTTGTTTTTGTTTAGCTGACGATTCTGTTGTGGGTAAGTTCTACAGTATTTGGTGGTGTGATTCTTTCGGTTGCATTTCTTACAATGCAGCTCCCGGCAGGCTCCCTTATGATGGAAATTGCACTGGTTGCATTTTGGAAGGCTTCCAGCATATGGTCTCGTTGATGTTGGTGTAATAGGGGCCATGGTCGCATGAACAGCAACAACATGTTGCTTCTTTGAGAACCCTTGAGTTGGCTGTCCCTTTCTCTTACTTCCAGACTTTCGCTTCCTGCTCTTAAGCTTGGGGTTTAGTGTGCCTTGATAAGCTGTCACTCGTTGGTTTCCGTGTTCGTTCCTTCAGCTGGAGTTGTCGATACTGTTTCCACATATATTGGTGTTGTTTGCGTTGAGTTGTGCCATGGCAGCGGTTACTGCTGCTGTTAAAGCAGCTTGGAATGTAGCAGAGTCCATCTGCAGGAGCGGTGTCTCGTGTGTGTGCTTGTTATTTTTGTGGGATGACATTTTCCTGCTGCATGATGATAAGCCAGATGGTAAGTAGTGATCGTTATTCCTGGTTGTACTCTATAAATTTCGCGTCTTGTGGAATGATCCACAATGTTTCAATCTACATCCCTATGATGTATTTATGGTAGTAGGTAGTCGTGGATGTTGGCATGAATATTAAGTCTATCCCTAGAGTTCATAGATTATTTTGGTTTCGAGATCCTTGAGTATCTAGCAGTTTCAGGGCTTCGGTTGTGCATATAAGTGAATTCGTGCAATAACATGAAATAAGGAAAACACATAGTTGCCTCATTAGTAAATACCATCATAGGACGTGAAAGAGAATCATAAAAAATGGTAGTGAGGGGGGGGGGGAAGTTGATCCTAATCGTGGCGTAAAGTGTCTGGTGGTGGTTCTGATGAAGTGGATGCACCCTGAAGATGAGCTACTTGTCGCTCGGTGTCTCGTAGTCGTGCCTCCCGAACTAACTGCCTCGTTTGGGAGTCCCGATCACTTCCTCAGTTTGTCTCTCAGTTCTCACTACAGTATCCCGCATTTGGTCCATTTGATTGTGGGTGTCCTGAGTTTGGTTGCCAACGTCTCGGGCGCGTCGGACCATGACTGGGAGGGCCCGGTCAGCTGGTCCTCTATGACTAAGATCGAAGAGACCTCGGTTCCTACTGTAGTGTGGTCGTATTCCCTGTTGGTGACTCCATCTCCAAATATCATGTGCCCATGGGGCGTGGGGCCATCGGGGCCCATACGATAAGCCGGTACTCTGGCTCTGTATGGAGGATTGATGACATCGGATTCTGCATCCGAGTCATCATCATCATCACCCTCGAGCTCTTCCTCTTCGAGGTTCACTACTGGCTCGGCGGGTTCATCTGCAAGTTCTACTTCATGTTCCTCCTCTGGTTCTTCCTCTGAGTCGAGCCACCCTGCTTTCCCCTAATTAGGGAGATAGGTTTCTCCTGACTAATGATACCCGACCATATCGTCCGCACGAAGTTGTATAAATACTAGAAACAAACAGCACACCAAATACTCCTTTAGTGTTTTAAAATTTTACTTAGGTTTGGTTCTATAAGCTCTTTGGGCAATTAGATGGTAAGTTTTCGATTCATTGTCCATCACAATTACTCCCGAACACATACTGGTCGTATTTTGAATGAATGTAGTTGATCAGGCTACATTCACCCCCAATTACATAACTGTCCGAGTTTAATAGCGTTGTTCAAATCCTCCAAATACTTTTACTGTTCTTGTTGTGTTATTAATCTAAAATGCACACATAAGTATGTATTTTAATTATTATGTTCAGAGTAGTTTAGTCCCATTGTATTTATAGTTGCATATCCTGTATGATTAGATATGCTAGTTCACTATAAACAATGCTCTGATACCAATCTGTCACACCCCCGAACCAGACGGCGGAAACGTCCCGGGGGCTTGGTGTGACTTTCAACATTGTAGAGTATATAATTGAAACATAACATCATCATCATCACACATGTAATAGAACAACATTCATTTTTTACATCGAGTATTGTATTTGAATATTACATGCCAAAATAGTCAGATTATGATGAAACAAAATATAACACAATATCCATTAGTTTGTTTCGTTCATCCTGCTTCAACGGTTTCCTGAGAATACAAGTTAATTTAAAAAGGTCAACATAAAAATGTTGGTGAGTTCATAAGCATGTTTGTGAAAATGATTTGTATAACTTTGAAACCACCAGAAAATCCTATATTTTCTGAAAACTGTTTAGTACGTTTGTGTCAGATCTTGTATTACTGCGTGTATGTTATTGTTTATTTGAATAAAAGGGTAAAGAGAACGTAGAGAGAATGTCAAGAGCATGTAAAGAGAATGTTCCCAGACAACCCGATGTTGTCTGTAAAAGAGAAAGCTGCCATACCAACCCCCGAGGTTTAGTACCAGTACGAGTATGTTTCCGAGTAATCCAAAAGAAAAGATAATGGTCTTCCATAAACTTCATAACGTTAATTCATCTAAGCGAGCCGTCATAACCATACTAAATAATGACAATTTTGCCTGTCTTGGCGTTGTTGGACGTCGGTTTTGATTATAAGGTTTTCGTCACCCTAGACTGAGTTAGTCTAACTGTAGCGAACAGCTCAGGTGTGGGGTGTCATCCCCGTATAGATCTATACACAAATCCTCGCTCTCCCTCCAAGAGACTCTGGTTATAACTACAGGCTACGGTCGTACACTTAATAGGTGCCAACCGACAAAACTCACTAGATCCTTAATCAAATTTACGCGAAGAAAAGTATAAACTCATTCCAGGCCCAACGAACCATGTAAGTGAACCACTAAGGCATCGCTAAACATGTAAATCATTTCAAGGTCCAATTGGAATGAGATTATATAACATGGGCCCGAAATATATGTGAAAGGACAACTAAGGCCCATTTTACATGTAAGGTATTTACATGCCCAAAGAGCACGCAAATAGTATCCAAGGTCCGTCGCACATGTTAATGGGTCAACGAGGCCCAATAAACATATAAGTAGTATACAGGATCTATCAAACATATAAATGGGCCACTAAGGCCCAATAATCTAGAAAATGATCAAAATTAATCCGTTTGTTAGTTTATAGTTGGTTTTGGGTCAAGTATTCACTAAAATAGCATAAGAGCCCACTTTTTGTAAAAATGACGTTCTTGGCCCAATAAGCCAAAAGTTTACAATTAAGGCCTAATTTTTGTAAGAATAACACTTTGGTCTCCATTTTGTTCAAAACTTGTGTTGATGACTAGTTTGTATAAAAATAACATTTTAAACCCATTTTTGTCAAAAATATCATTTTTGGCTTGATTTTTGTGAAAACACACATTTTTCTGGTTTTGGGCTTTTCTGACCTAGTTGTTGGAAAATTTGTAGAAAAATCATCGTAAGTCGAAATTCGGATCCGTAAATTCTGGAAGTTTGGAAATTTTGTCTACTTTGTTCACAACTTTTCTCATAATTTTTAATGGCTTCTAACAAGTGTGAAATTGCTCACCTTCACAGGCTGGTCCGAAATTATTTCAAATCTGATAGGCAGTTTTGTAAAATTCGCCAAAATTTGTAGAAAAATTGTATGAAAACGTGAGAGTAGTCATTTTAAAGGTATAAACCTGAACTTTTTGCATGTAACAGTTTTGAAAAATATTATCATTTAGGTGGTCAAAACAGTTCGAGATTGGGCCAAAACGTTCCTGTGAAAGGCTGATTTTTTAGTTTAGTTTATAGATCTTGGAACACAACACTCATTTTTTACTATTTTAAGTGTATAAATCCCAGATCTACTAGTTTACATGTATTATATGTGATAACACATACTTTTCTCAAGGTTTTCATGTAGATCCAAGTGATAAACTTCATATTCTTAACATATTTTTAGATTTATGAAGTAAATAACACATAATCACCAAGTAAATCATGAAAAACACACATATTCATGCATATACACATAGATCTACACAAAGCAACTTGTATTCTCCCCCAAAACAAAGTAAGAATCGAAAATAGGGGGTATGAACTCACTTTGGGTTGTTGTTTTCGATTTGAAGAAGATATGGAAGGAGATGATGTTGTTTTTGGCTTTGAGTGCTTCCTTAGAAGAAGTTTCGAAACTTGGATGGTCCTAGGAAGCATGATCACGAAATGAAGCCATGTAAGGGAGTGTTCTTAGCTTAAGAATGGAAATCAATGACTTAGGTATGATGACAACTTACCAAGGATGATGATCTTGATGATGAACCTCTAAACACACTCAAAGTCTCGAAAATTTAGAGGAGGTAGGAGGAGTGTTTGAGAGATTTCTTGAGAGTGTTTGAAGGAAATGAAGATGGTGGGGCATGAGGGGTTTGGCCGAGAGTAGAAGAAGAGGGAGAAGAGATAAGCTAGTTTCCTTGAGACATGGGATTGGTTAATTACATGGAGGGTAATTATCATGGAAGACCACAAGGTAAATTTGAGGTGGCACCATTTAACCCCATTCACAATCTTTTCTATTATTTATTATTTTTTATTATTATATTTTTTTTTGTTTTGCGCCGAGTGTTTGGGCTAGGAAGGGGGAAATGGAATAGTTTGGGCCCATTCTTGGTTTTGCTCGATTTTGTGAAGCCCAATAAATATATTTTGGCCCATTGGACCCTTAAGTGCATTTACGGCCCAATTTGACATAAAAGAATGGATTTATAGCCTATTAGGGTTAATTGGATTAGTTATGGCCCAATAAGACCCATTAGGGTTAGAATGAATCATTCTAAGCCCAAATGGTCCAAAATGTTATAGATTTGTGAATTGGGTCCAATAAGAGAGTCCTAGTCCATAAAGAACTTGAACCGGGATTTCTAAGGTTTCCAACCCTTAGTTGAACATATGAGATGTATTTGAATGAGAATAGAGTATAGTATTCACTTAGAGTACAGGCTTTTACAATGGATGATGTTTACATGGGAATAAAATTTCCTAGCAAAATGCCAGTTGTGACATCATCCCCCTGTTAGAGGGAATTTCGTCCCGAAATTCGTTCGAAAGACAGGTTCATGAATGAGAGAATAGGTGAGGGCACTTTTGCTTCATCTGGTTCTTGCATTCCCGTGTGAATTCCGGTCCACGCTTTGCGTTTCATCGAATCTTCACAATCGGAATGCGACTTTGTTTAGTACGCTTCATTTCCCTGTCCATAACTTCGACCGGTTCTTCGACGAACCGAAGATTCTTGTTTATCTCGATCTCTTCCAAACGGAATTATAGGAGTCTCATCTGATAGACACCTTTTCAGATTCGAGACGCGGAACACGGGGTGCATGTTGCTGAGTTCGGCAGGTAGCTGCAGCCTATAAGCCATTGGACCAATCCGGGCAAGAATCTCGAACGGTCCAATGTATCACGGGTTCAATTTTCCTCGTTTTCCATAGCGAATCATTCCCATCCAAGGAGAGTCGTTTAATAACACGCGATGTCCGACTTGACATTCTAATGGCTTACGCCGCTTATCAGCATAGCTCTTCTGTCAGTCTCGCGGTGCTTGAAGTCGATCTTTGATTTGGATTATCTTCTCTGTCGTTTCGCGAATGGTTTCTGGTCCCATGAGAGTACTGGCGAATGATCTGCACTTTCGACCATAAAGAGTCTCGAAAGGAGCATCCTTGATGCTCGTGCGATAACTGTTATTGTGTGAGAATTCAATCAAGGGCAACCAGGTATCCCATGACTTGCTGAATTCAAACACTCTGGCTCGGAGCATGACTTCGAGTGGTTGAATGGTCCGTTCGCTTTGGCTATTGGTTTGAAGGTGGTAAGCAACGCTCATATCTAACTATGTTCCCATAGCCCTCTGAATTGACTGTCAAAGTCTTGAAGAAATTTCGTTATCTCGATCCGAGATAGTAGATACCGATATTTCATGGAGTCTCACGATCTCCTCAATATAGATACAAGCTAATCTTTTCGTCTTGTTTGATTTCTGTACTAGCAGGAAATGGGCAGATTGGGTTAACCTATCGACGATCACCCAGATAATGCCCAACTCAACTCTTATAACAATAAGCTTCGTCTTTCGACTTCGAGAGTTTTATCCATCCATGCAGTGCTTTCTTCACGATATTATCCGGCTTTGATGCTTTCAAGGTTGGTCGTAGATGCTGACAGTGTTTCGTTCTCGCTTCGTGGGCAGACGAGTATGTTATTGATGAAAATAATGAAAAGGCTAACTAGGAATGGTTGGGAAAACTCGGTTCGTAAGGTTCATGAATATCGTGGGAGCATTCGCTAGACCGAAGGGTATCACAACGGATTTGAAATGGTCGTGACGAACTCGGAAAGCAGTTTTTGGAATGTCCTCTTCTCGGACTCGGAGCTGATGGTAACCGGATCTTAGATCTATTTTAGAGAAGCAACTAGCTCCTTGAAGCTTGGTCAAATAGGTCGTCAATCCGAGGAAGTGGGTATCGGTTTTTGATAGGGAGCTTATTCAATTCCCTAAAATCGCTGCACATTCTGAATGATACGTCTTCTTGACGAACAAGACCGGAGCTCCCCAGGGTGAGAAACTTGGTCCGATGAATCCTTTGCTCAAAAATTTTCTTAATTAACTGGTTAACTACATAATTTTGGCGGAAGCTAACCTATAGGGGGAATTGGCAATTGATGTGGCTCCCGGTGTGAGGTCGATTCGAAATTCGACCTGTCTCTCTAGGGTATTCCCGGAAGTTCTTCGGGAATTACATCCGGAAAATCGCATGCTATTGGAATACCTTGTATGCTTACTTCTTCCTTGGTCTTGTCCACAACGTGGGCGAGGAAAACGTAGTTCATCTGGTGCAGGCACTTCTGTGCCTTGATGCACGAGATAAGACGAGGATAGGCGCCAGGTTTATCACCATAGATTTTTAGAGTTTTTCGTGATTGGGAAGGTGAAGGCAATCGGCCTTCTCGCGACACATAGTATCAGCACGGTGGGGGCTTAACCCAACCATGCCTATTATCACATCAAAACTCCTAATATTTAGTGGTATTAAATCCATTTGAAATGAATGGTGGTTTAGTGTTAAGGTGTACTCTACATAAATATCTTTGGTTAATTCGGTTTTTCCCATTAGCCATCTCCACCGTGAAGGCTTCATTTAGTTTCTGGGGTTGTTGTCTTAGTAAGTGCTCAAATTTGTTATTAACGAAGCTTCACTCAGCTCCACTATCGAGTAAGATGCAAGCAAAAGAGTTGTTAAGTGGGAACGTACCAGTAACAACTGTCGGGTCTTGGACTGCTTCGCCTTGACCCAAGGTCAGGACCCTTCCTGATCCTTCTGCTCCTTGATTGTTAGCCTTGGGGCAATTGCGCCTGAAGTGACCGGTTCCTCCACACCCATAGCAAGCGTGACTGGTCTCATCATTGGTGTTGTTGTTAAGGTTTTTTCGGTTGTTGTTGTTTTTGTTTGGCTGACGATTCTGTTGTGGGTAAGTTCTACAGTATTTGGTGGTGTGATTCTTTCGGTTGCATTTCTTACAATGCAGCTCCCGGCAGGCTCCCTTATGATGGAAATTGCACTGGTTGCATTTTGGAAGGCTTCCAGCATATGGTCTCGTTGATGTTGGTGTAATAGGGGTCATGGTCGCATGAACAGCAACAACATGTTGCTTCTTTGAGAACCCTTGAGTTGGCTGTCCCTTTCTCTTACTTCCAGACTTTCACTTCCCACTCTTAAGCTTGGGGTTTAGTGTGCCTTGATAAGCTGTCACTCGTTGGTTTCCGTGTTCGTTCCTTCGGCTGGAGTTGTCGATACTGTTTCCACCTCTATTGGTGTTGTTTGCGTGGAGTTGTGTCATGGCAGCGGTTACTGCTGCTGTTAAAGCAGCTTGGAATGTAGCAGAGTCCATCTGCAGGAGCGGTGTCTCGTGGGTGTGCTTGTTATTTCTGTGGGATGACATTTTCCTGCTGCATGATGATAAGCCAGATGGTAAGTAGTGATCGTTATTCCTGGTTGTACTCTATAAATTTCGCGTCTTGTTGAATGATCCACAATGTTTCAATCTACATCCCTATGATGTATTTATGGTAGTAGGTAGTCGTGGATGTTGGCATGAATATTAAGTCTATCCCTAGAGTTCATAGATTATTTTGGTTTCGAGATCCTTGAGTATCTAGCGGTTTCAGGGCTTCGGTTGTGCATATAAGTGAATTCGTGCAATAACATGAAATAATGAAAACACATAGTTGCCTCATTAGTAAATACCATCATAGCACGCGAAAGAGAATCATAAAAAATGGTAGTGGGGGGGGGGAAGTTGATCCTAATCGTGGCGTAAAGTGTCTGGTGGTGGTTCTGATGAAGTGGATGCACCCTGAAGATGAGCTACTTGTCGCTCGGTGTCTCGTAGTCGTGCCTCCCGAACTAACTGCCTCATTTGGGAGTCCCGATCACTTCCTCTGTTTGTCTCTCAGTTCTCTCAACAGTATCCCGCATTTTGTCCATTTGATTGTGGGTGTCCTGAGTTTGGTTGCCAACGTCTCGGGTGCGTCGGACCATGACTGGGAGGGCCCGGTCAGCTGGTCCTCTATGACTAAGATCGAAAAGACCTCGGTTCCTACTGTAGTGTGGTCGTATTTCCTGTTGGTGACTCCATCTCCAAATATCATGTGCCCATGGGGCGTGGGGCCATCAGGGCCCATACGATAAGCCGGTACTCTGGCTCTGTATGGAGGATTGATGACGTCGGATTCTGCATCCGATTCATCATCATCATCACCCTTGAGCTCTTCCTCTTCGAGGTTCACTACTGGCTCGGCGGGTTCATCTGCAAGTTCTACTTCATGTTCCTCCTCTGGTTCTTCCTCTGAGTCGAGCCACCCTGCTTTCCCCTAATTAGGGAGATAGGTTTCTCCTGACTAATGATACCCGACCATATCGTCCGCACGAAGTTGTATAAATACTAGAAACAAACAGCACACCAAATACTCCTTTAGTGTTTTAAAATTTTACTTAGGTTTGGTTCTATAAGCTCTTTGGACAATTAGATGGTAAGTTTTCGATTCATTGTCCATCACAATTACTCCCGAACACATGCTGGTCGTATTTTGAATGAATGTAGTTGATCAGGCTACATTCACCCCCAATACGACTACATAACTGTCCGAGTTTAATAGCGATGTTCAAATCCTCCAAATACTTTTACTGTTCTTGTTGTGTTATTAATCTAAAATGCACACATAAGTATGTATTTTAATTATTATGTTCAGAGTAGTTTAGTCCCATTGTATTTATAGTTGCATATCCTGTATGATTAGATATGCTAGTTCACTATAAACAATGCTCTGATACCAATCTGTCACACCCCCGAACCAGACGGCGGAAACGTCCGGGGGCTTGGTGTGACTTTCAACATTGTAGTATCATTACAGAGTATATAATTGAAACATAACATCATCATCATCACACGTGTAATAGAACAACATTCATTGTTTACATCTAGTATTGTATTTGAATATTACATGCCAAAATAGTCAGATTATGATGAAACAAAATATAACACAATATCCATTAGCTTGTTTCGTTCATCCTGCTTCAACGGTTTCCTGAGAATACAAGTTAATTTAAAAAGGTCAACATAAAAATTTTGGTGAGTTCATAAGCATGTTTGTGAAAATGATTTGTATAACTTTGAAACCACCAGAAAATCCTATATTTTCTGAAAACTGTTTAGTATGTTTGTGTCAGATCTTGTATTACTGCGTGTATGTTATTGTTTATTTGAATAAAAGGGTAAAGAGAACGTAGAGAGAATGTCAAGAGCATGTAAAGAGAATGTTCCCAGACAACCCGATGTTGTCTGTAAAAGAGAAAGCTGCCATACCAACCCCCGAGGTTGAGTACCAGTACGAGTATGTTTCTGAGTAATCCAAAAGAAAAGATAATGGTCTTCCGTAAACTTCATAACGTTAATTCATCTAAGCGAGCCGTCATAACCATACTAAACAACGACAATTTTTCCTGTCTTGGCGTTGTTGGACGTCGGTTTTGATTATAAGGTTTTCGTCACCCTAGACTGAGTTAGTCTAACTGTAGCGAACAGCTCAGGTGTGGGGTGTCATCCCTGTATAGATCTATACACAAATCCTCGCTCTCCCTCCAAGAGACTCTGGTTATAACTACAGGCTACGGTCGTACACTTAATAGGTGCCAACCGACAAAACTCACTAGATCCTTAATCGAATTTACGCGAAGAAAAGTATAAACTCATTCCAGGCCCAATGAACCATGTAAGTGAACCACTAAGGCATCGCTAAACATGTAAATCATTTCAAGGTCCAATTGGAATGAGATTATATAACATGGGCCCGGAATATATGTGAAAGGACAACTAAGGCCCATTTCACATGTAAGGTATTTACAGGCCCAAAGAGCACGCAAATAGTATCCAAGGTCCGTCGCACATGTTAATGGGTCAACGAGGCCCAATAAACATATAAGTAGTATACAGGATCTATCAAACATATAAATGGGCCACTAAGGCCCAATAATCTAGAAAATGATCAAAATTAATCCGTTTGTTAGTTTATCGTTGGTTTTGGGTCAAGTATTCACTAAAATAGCATAAGAGCCCACTTTTTGTAAAAATGACGTTCTTGGCCCAATAAGCCAAAAATTTACAATTAAGGCCTAATTTTTGTAAGAATAACACTTTAGTCTCCATTTTGTTCAAAACTTGTGTTGATGACTAGTTTGTATAAAAATAACATTTTAAACCCATTTTTGTCAAAAATATCATTTTTGGCTTGATTTTTGTGAAAACACACATTTTTCTGGTTTTGGGCTTTTCTGACCTAGTTGTTGGAAAATTTGTAGAAAAATCATCGTAAGTCGAAATTTGGATCCGTAAATTCTGGAAGTTTGGAAATTTTGTCTACTTTGTTCACAACTTTTCTCATAATTTTTAATGGCTTCTAACAAGTGTGAAATTGCTCACCTTCACAGGCTGGTCCGAAATTATTTCAAATCTGATAGGCAGTTTTGTAAAATTCGCCAAAATTTGTAGAAAAATTGTATGAAAACGTGAGAGTAGTCATTGTAAAGGTATAAACCTGAACGTTTTGCATGTAAAACAATTTTGAAAAATATTATCATTTAGGTGGTCAAAACAGTTCGAGATTGGGCCAAAACGTTCCTGTGAAAGGCTGATTTTTTAGTTTAATTTATAGATCTTGGAACACAACACTCATTTTTTACTATTTTAAGTGTATAAATCCCAGATCTACTAGTTTACATGTATTATATGTGATAACACATACTTTTCTCAAGGTTTTCATGTAGATCCAAGTGATAAACTTCATATTCTTAACATATTTTTAGATTTATGAAGTAAATAACACATAATCACCAAGTAAATCATGAAAAACACACATATTCATGCATATACACATAGATCTACACAAAGCAACTTGTATTCTCCCCCAAAACAAAGTAAGAATCGAAAATAGGGGGTATGAACTCACTTTGGGTTGTTGTTTTCGATTTGAAGAAGATATGGAAGGAAATGATGTTGTTTTTGGCTTTGAGTGCTTCCTTAGAAGAAGCTTCGAAACTTGGATGGTCCTAGGAAGCATGATCACGAAATGAAGCCATGTAAGGGAGTGTTCTTAGCTTAAGAATGGAAATCAATGACTTAGGTATGATGACAACTTACCAAGGATGATGATCTTGATGAAGAACCTCTAAACACACTCAAAGTCTCGAAAATTTAGAGGAGGTAGGAGGAGTGTTTGAGAGATTTCTTGAGAGTGTTTGAAGGAAATGAAGATGGTGGGGAATGAGGGGTTTGGCCGAGAGTAGAAGAAGAGGGAGAAGAGATAAGCTAGTTTCCTTGAGACATGGGATTGGTTAATTACATGGAGGGTAATTATCATGGAAGACCACAAGGTAAATTTGAGGTGGCACCATTTAACCCCATTCACAATCTTTTCTATTATTTATTATTTTTTATTATTATATTTTTTTTTTGTTTTGCGCCGAGTGTTTGGGCTAGGAAGGGGGAAATGGAATAGTTTGGGCCCATTCTTGGTTTTGCTCGATTTTGTGAAGCCCAATAAATATGTTTTGGCCCATTGGACCCTTAAGTGCATTTACGGCCCAATTTGACATAAAAGAATGAATTTATAGCCTATTAGGGTTAATTGGATTAGTTATGGCCCAATAAGACCCATTAGGGTTAGAATGAATCATTCTAAGCCCAAATGGTCCAAAATGTTATAGATTTGTGAATTGGGTCCAATAAGAGAGTCCTAGTCCATAAAGAACTTGAACCGGGATTTCTAAGGTTTCCAACCCTTAGTTGAACATATGAGATGTATTTGAATGAGAATAGAGTATAGTATTCACTTAGAGTACAGGCTTTTACAATGGATGATGTTTACATGGGAATAAAATTTCCTAGCAAAATGCCAGTTGTGACATCACCCCCCCGTTAGAGGGAATTTCGTCCGGAAATTCGTTCAAAAGACAGGTTCATGAATGAGAGAATAGGTGAGGGCACTTTTGCTTCATCTGGTTCTTGCATTCCCGTGTGAATTCCGGTCCACGCTTTGCGTTTCATCGAATCTTCACAATCGGAATGCGACTTTGTTTAGTACGCTTCATTTCCCTGTCCATAACTTCGACCGGTTCTTCGACGAACCGAAGATTCTTGTTTATCTCGATCTCTTCCAAAGGGAATTATAGGAGTCTCATCTGATAGGCACCTTTTCAGATTCGAGACGCGGAACACGGGGTGCACGTTGCTGAGTTCGGCAGGTAGCTGCAGCCTATAAGCCATTGGACCAATCCGGGCAAGAATCTCGAACGGTCCAATGTATCACGGGTTCAATTTTCCTCGTTTTCCATAGCGAATCATTCCCTTCCAAGGAGAGTCGTTTAATAACACGAGATCTCCGACTTGACATTCTAATGGCTTACGCCGCTTGTCAGCATAGCTCTTCTGTCAGTCTCGCGGTGCTTGAAGTCGATCTTTGATTTGGATTATCTTCTCTGTCGTTTCGCGAATGGTTTCTGGTCCCATGAGAGTACTGGAATGGTTGGGAAAACTCGGTTCGTAAGGTTCATGAATATCGTGGGAGCATTCGCTAGACCGAAGGGTATCACAACGGATTTGAAATGGTCGTGACGAATTCGGAAAGCAGTTTTTGGAATGTCCTCTTCTCGGACTCGGAGCTGATGGTAACCGGATCTTAGATCTATTTTAGAGAAGCAACTAGCTCCTTGAAGCTTGGTCAAATAGGTCGTCAATCCGAGGAAGTGGGTATCGGTTTTCGATAGGGAGCTTATTCAATTCCCTAAAATCGCTGCACATTCTGAATGATCCGTCTTCTTGACGAACAAGACCGGAGCTCCCCAGGGTGAGAAACTTGGTCCGATGAATCCTTTTCTCAAAAATTTTCTTAATTGACTGGTTAACTCCATAATTTTGGCGGAAGCTAACCTATAGGGTGAATTGGCAATTGATGTGGCTCCCAGTATGAGGTCGATTCGAAATTCGACCTGTCTCTCTAGGGTATTCTCGGAAGTTCTTCGGGAATTACATCCGGAAAATCGCATGCTATTGGAATACCTTGTATGCTTACTTATTCCTTGGTCTTGTCCACAACGTGGGCGAGGAAAACGTAGTTCATCTGGTGCAGGCACTTCTGTGCCTTGATGCACGAGATAAGACGAGGATTGGCGCCAGGTTTATCACCATAGATTTTTAGAGTTTTTCGTGATTAGGAAGGTGAAGGCAATCGGCCTTCTCGCGACACATAGTATCAGCACGGTGGGGGCTTAACCCAACCATGCCTATTATCACATCAAAACTCCTAATATTTAGTGGTATTAAATCCATTTGAAATGAATGGTGGTTTAGTGTTAAGGTGTACTCTACATAAATATCTTTGGTTAATTCGGTTTTTCCCATTAGCCATCTCCACCGTGAAGGCTTCGTTTAGTTTCTGGGGTTGTTGTCTTAGTAAGTGCTCAAATTTGTTATTAACGAAGCTTCACTCAGCTCCACTATCGAGTAAGATGCAAGCAAAAGAGTTGTTAAGTGGGAACGTACTAGTAACAACTGTCGGGTCTTGGACTGCTTCGCCTTGACCCAAGGTCAGGACCCTTCCTGATCCTTCTGTTCCTTGATTGTTAGCCTTGGGGCAATTGCGCCTGAAGTGATCGGTTCCTCCACACCCATAGCAAGCGTGACTGGTCTCATCATTGGTGTTGTTGTTGCAGTTGTTGCGGTTGTTGTTGTTTTTGTTTGGCTGACGATTCTGTTGTGGGTAAGTTCTACAGTATTTGGTGGTGTGATTCTTTCGGTTGCATTTCTTACAATGCAGCTCCCGGCAGGCTCCCTTATGATGGAAATTGCACTGGTTGCATTTTGGAAGGCTTCCAGCATATGGTCTCGTTGATGTTGGTGTAATAGGGGTCATGGTCGCATGAACAGCAACAACATGTTGCTTCTTTGAGAACCCTTGAGTTGGCTGTCCCTTTCTCTTACTTCCAGACTTTCGCTTCCCGCTCTTAAGCTTGGGGTTTAGTGTGCCTTGATAAGCTGTCACTCGTTGGTTTCCGTGTTCGTTCCTTCGGCTGGAGTTGTCGATACTGTTTCCACCTCTATTGGTGTTGTTTGCGTTGAGTTGTGCCATGGCAGCGGTTACTGCTACTGTTAAAGAAGCTTGGAATGTAGCAGAGTCCATCTTCAGGAACGGTGTCTCGTGGGTGTGCTTGTTATTTCTATGGGATGACATTTTCCTGCTGCATGATGATAAGCCAGATGGTAAGTAGTGATCGTTATTCCTGGTTGTACTCTATAAATTTCGCGTCTTGTTGAATGATCCACAATGTTTCAATCTACATCCCTATGATGTATTTATGGTAGTAGGTAGTCGTGGATGTTGGCATGAATATTAAGTCTATCCCTAGAGTTCATAGATTATTTTGGTTTCGAGATCCTTGAGTATCTAGCGGTTTCAGGGCTTCGGTTGTGCATATAAGTGAATTCGTGCAATAACATGAAATAAGGAAAACACATAGTTGCCTCATTAGTAAATACCATCATAGGACGCGAAAGAGAATCATAAAAAATGGTAGTGAGGGGGGGGGGGGGAAGTTGATCCTAATCGTGGCGTAAAGTGTCTGGTGGTGGTTCTGATGAAGTGGATGCACCCTGAAGATGAGCTACTTGTCGCTCGGTGTCTCGTAGTCGTGCCTCCCGAACTAACTGCCTCGTTTGGGAGTCCCGATCACTTCCTCAGTTTGTCTCTCAGTTCTCACTACAGTATCCCGCATTTGGTCCATTTGATTGTGGGTGTCCTGAGTTTGGTTGCCAACGTCTCGGGTGCGTCGGACCATGACTGGGAGGGCCCGGTCAGCTGGTCCTCTATGACTAAGATCGAAGAGACCTCGGTTCCTACTGTAGTGTGGTCGTATTCCCTGTTGGTGACTCCATCTCCAAATATCATGTGCCCATGGGGTGTGGGGCCATCGGGGCCCATACGATAAGCCGGTACTCTGGCTCTGTATGGAGGATTGATGACATCGGATTCTGCATCCGAGTCATCATCATCATCACCCTCGAGCTCTTCCTCTTTGAGGTTCACTACTGGCTAGGCGGGTTCATCTGCAAGTTCTACTTCATGTTCCTCCTCTGGTTCTTCCTCTGAGTCGAGCCACCCTGCTTTCCCCTAATTAGGGAGATAGGTTTCTCCTGACTAATGATACCCGACCATATCGTCCGCACGAAGTTGTATAAATACTAGAAACAAACAGCACACCAAATACTCCTTTAGTGTTTTAAAATTTTACTTAGGTTTGGTTCTATAAGCTCTTTGGACAATTAGATGGTAATTTTTCGATTCATTGTCCATCACAATTACTCCCGAACACATGTTGGTCGTATTTTGAATGAATGTAGTTGATCAGGCTACATTCACCCCCAATACGACTACAGAACTGTCCGGGTTTAATAGCGATGTTCAAATCCTCCAAAGACTTTTACTGTTCTTGTTGTGTTATTAATCTAAAATGCACACATAAGTATGTATTTTAATTATTATGTTCAGAGTAGTTTAGTCCCATTGTATTTATAGTTGCATATCCTGTATGATTAGATATGCTAGTTCACTATAAACAATGCTCTGATACCAATCTGTCACACCCCCGAACCAGACGGCGGAAACGTCTGGGGGCTTGGTGTGACTTTCAACATTGTAGTATCATTACAGAGTATATAATTGAAACATAACATCATCATCATCACACATGTAATAGAACAACATTCATTGTTTACATCGAGTATTGTATTTGAATATTACATGCCAAAATAGTCAGATTATGATGAAACAAAATATAACACAATATCCATTAGTTTGTTTCGTTCATCCTGCTTCAACGGTTTCCTGAGAATACAAGTTAATTTAAAAAGGTCAACATAAAAATGTTGGTGAGTTCATAAGCATGTTTGTGAAAATGATTTGTATAACTTTGAAACCACCAGAAAATCCTATATTTTCTGAAAACTGTTTAGTACCTTTGTGTCAGATCTTGTATTACTGCGTGTATGTTATTGTTTATTTGAATAAAAGGGTAAAGAGAACGTAGAGAGAATGTCAAGAGCATGTAAAGAGAATGTTCCCAGACAACCCGATGTTGTCTGTAAAAGAGAAAGCTGCCATACCAACCCCCGAGGTTGAGTACCAGTACGAGTATGTTTCCGAGTAATCCAAAAGAAAAGATAATGGTCTTCCGTAAACTTCATAACGTTAATTCATCTAAGCGAGCTGTCATAACCATACTAAATAATGACAATTTTGCCTGTCTTGGCGTTGTTGGACGTCGGTTTTGATTATAAGGTTTTCGTCACCCTAGACTGAGTTAGTCTAACTGTAGCGAACAGCTCAGGTGTGGGGTGTCATCCCCGTATAGATCTATACACAAATCCTCGCTCTCCCTCCAAGAGACTCTGGTTATAACTACAGGCTACGGTCGTACACTTAATAGGTGCCAACCGACAAAACTCACTAGATCCTTAATCGAATTTACGCGAAGAAAAGTATAAACTCATTCCAGGCCCAATGAACCATGTAAGTGAACCACTAAGGCATCGCTAAACATGTAAATCATTTCAAGGTCCAATTGGAATGAGATTATATAACATGGGCCCGGAATATATGTGAAAGGACAACTAAGGCCCATTTCACATGTAAGGTATTTACAGGCCCAAAGAGCACGCAAATAGTATCCAAGGTCCGTCGCACATGTTAATGGGTCAACGAGGCCCAATAAACATATAAGTAGTATACAGGATCTATCAAACATATAAATGGGCCACTAAGGCCCAATAATCTAGAAAATGATCAAAATTAATCCGTTTGTTAGTTTATTTTTTTACTATTTTAAGTGTATAAATCCCAGATCTACTAGTTTACATGTATTATATGTGATAACACATACTTTTCTCAAGGTTTTCATGTAGATCCAAGTGATAAACTTCATATTCTTAACATATTTTTAGATTTATGAAGTAAATAACACATAATCACCAAGTAAATCATGAAAAACACACATATTCATGCATATACACATAGATCTACACAAAGCAACTTGTATTCTCCCCCAAAACAAAGTAAGAATCGAAAATAGGGGGTATGAACTCACTTTGGGTTGTTGTTTTCGATTTGAAGAAGATATGGAAGGAGATGATGTTGTTTTTGGCTTTGAGTGCTTCCTTAGAAGAAGTTTCGAAACTTAGATGGTCCTAGGAAGCATGATCACGAAATGAAGCCATGTAAGGGAGTGTTCTTAGCTTAAGAATGGAAATCAATGACTTAGGTATGATGACAACTTACCAAGGATGATGATCTTGATGAAGAACCTCTAAACACACTCAAAGTCTCGAAAATTTAGAGGAGGTAGGAGGAGTGTTTGAGAGATTTCTTGAGAGTGTTTGAAGGAAATGAAGATGGTGGGGAATGAGGGGTTTGGCCGAGAGTAGAAGAAGAGGGAGAAGAGATAAGCTATTTTCCTTGAGACATGGGATTGGTTAATTACATGGAGGGTAATTATCATGGAAGACCACAAGGTAAATTTGAGGTGGCACCATTTAACCCCATTCACAATCTTTTCTATTATTTATTATTTTTTTATTATTATATTTTTTTTTGTTTTGCGCCGAGAGTTTGGGCTAGGAAGGGGGAAATGGAATAGTTTGGGCCCATTCTTGGTTTTGCTCGATTTTGTGAAGCCCAATAAATATGTTTTGGCCCATTGGGCCCTTAAGTGCATTTACGGCCCAATTTGACATAAAAGAATGGATTTATAGCCTATTAGGGTTAATTGGATTAGTTATGGCCCAATAAGACCCATTAGGGTTAGAATGAATCATTCTAAGCCCAAATGGTCCAAAATGTTATAGATTTGTGAATTGGGTCCAATAAGAGAGTCCTAGTCCATAAAGAACTTGAACCGGGATTTCTAAGGTTTCCAACCCTTAGTTGAACATATGAGATGTATTTGAATGAGAATAAAGTATAGTATTCACTTAGAGTACAGGCTTTTACAATGGATGATGTTTACATGGGAATAGAATTTCCTAGCAAAATGCCAGTTGTGACAGAGAAGGTGCAGGCAGCAAACTTCACTTTGCTCTCTTCTGGGCTCGAACAGATTTCGAAGACCGAATCTGTTTTCTCGAACCATCACATTAGAGCGATGACTCCACCATTTCCATTAAAGGAAAGGGGTTTGCAGTTGGTGAAGTCCTTGTAGGAGCACTCTCTCGAGCGCACAGGGACCTCACCTTGAGTAGAATGAACAGGTGTTCCACCTCCGCTGGAATTGGTAGGATGATATTGAGCCATGGCTGTTGCCACAGCCGTAGCTACTGCAGCGTTTAGAGCTGTCGTATCGATTTGTGGAGGAGGTAGTGGCGGTTGAGTTGGAGTTATCGGAGTAGTGCGTCTGTTTGATCTGCGAGGGGGCATCTTTGCTAAAAGAATACAAAGATGAGATGGGAATGAGTCTATAGCAGTGGAGATAAGCCGAAAACTGAAAGACAAGGTTATCCTAGTTATGAGTGTATCTGATCCTGACTTCCGCAGGGTTCTGGAAACAATTCATAAAAAGTCTATACCACATAAACTTTATGAATCAGAAATGGCTATCCTCGAATGAATATCTGTTACCTGAATAACTGTTACCAACTGCATGTAAGAAAATAATCCTAACATATAATGTGAGCAGTGTTTCCACTAACTCATTAAGTTAACAAGATTATTATTTATTAGTGTGACGCATAAGACGTTCTGCTTACTTCGGCTGATCTTTCTTTGAAAATTTCTCATGAACTTGCTCTTGTTCCTCCTGGACTCTTCTGTTTTCTACTATGAGGAAGTGGTTACATCTATCTGAGTTTGTCGTGCGAGAATGGAAGTGTCTAAAGAATCTATGAGATTAAGTGAAACATTATGGGGTGATCCTTACAGAGTCCTCCTATAATTGCACAATGTATACAAGTTGTATATAACTTAAGACTAAATAGACCTTCGAATAAGTGATCCTACTCCAAAACCACAACCAAACAAGGAACAGGTAGTGAAGCGTAGATCACAAATTCTAAGTCTATAAAATCTCAATTATATATAACCTTGGGAGTATACATTGCAAGATTATAGACCTATCCGTAAGGGTCTTTTAAGTTATCACATAAGTTGTTTACATGGCCTAAAATACTCCTATAGTATTTTAACGTAATGTACTTGGTATGTTTCAAACTTGTTATTGTGTTATAGTATCCTAGAACACTCCTATAGTATTCTAACTCTATGTACTTGATCTAGAATTCTCTTGACTGGTGTTAGGTAAGTTTTAAGACTGTTGCAACACCACATCACTCCCAAACACATGTCGGTCATATCTCGAATGAATATAGTTGATCAGGCTATATTGATCCTAGCTATGATTACATAACTGTTCAGGTTTGACGACAGTGTTCAACCTTTAAATACTCTAGTTCTGTTCTTCTTGTGATACTTGGTCTAGTATGTACATGTATAAGCAAGTAGGTATATTTTTATAACTTATCGGTATACTCTTAAAATATATCATTATCCAGAGCACTTAAGCCCCATTGTATTTATAGTTGTATATCTTTTATCGGTTGATATACTTAATTCACTATAAACGACGCTCTGATACCAATCTGTCACACCCCAAAACCGGAACGGCGGAAACGTTCGGGGGTGGAGGACGTCATGTTTAGTATCACAAGACATGTATCATAGTAAGCAAGTAATGAACAACCATTTCATTAGAAAGAAAGTGTTTACAATGTGTGTGTTCATAAAACATAGAATACATAAGCAAATAACAAAACAAGACTTGAAGCTATTATGCTCCATCTTCTGAATTCCCAACGTGAGTACCTGACTAATAGTCTCCTGAGAATACAAGTTATTTGAAAGAGTTGATTGGCAATTAAGCTGGTGAGTTCATAAGATTTTAGTGATGTAAGTAAGTTGTTGAAAGTTGTTGAAAAATGTAGTTGAAATGTAGTAAGTTGTAAGTTCTGTTTAGAAAAGTTCGCCTGTTCCTCTAGAAAATCCTATATTTCCTACTTTGATGAAAGATACGTAAAAATGATTCTACAATCCTTTCTATGAGTACCAAATGGATACAAGTTATATGAAACTCAAAGTAAACAAACAATCGACTGTGCGCATCTGCCCTAAGCCCACAACCAAACAAGGAACAGGAAGTAAGGCGGATAACACACATCCCATTGTTTGTTAGATCATTGTTGTATATAACCCTGGCGTATTCACTTGTTACTCATGGAGTTAATTGTAATAGTTCCTTTATATTTAATGAAAAGATTCTTTAAGAAAACCCTTATTTCTTATAATAAAATGGTGACCACAGTGATTACTTCTATAATCACTTAGTTTATACTGGCTATATATGATCTAATATCGAATAGATAGTTAATTGGGTGAATCTGCCCTAAGCCCACAACCAAACAAGGAACAGGAAGTAAGGCGGAAAGCACACATCCAACTACTTATTGGGTATTAATGATATATAACCATGATGTATAAACTAAGGTAATATAGAGTTAATCACCTAAGGTCCTTTAAGTTTATACTGGTTTAATAAAGTGGATTAAACCCTTAACTGGTAAGTTTCTAGTTTTGTATACAAAAAGTTCTGATTTGGAAAGCATGTTTTGTACTAGAAAACTGTGCATTGACTTTGTGTCCTATGACTTGACCCATACCTGGTACCCTTATGATGACTTAATGTATACTGAACGTATATATATATATATATATATATATATATATATATATATATATATATATCTAAAATCGAATAGATAATAGACTAGGTGAATCCGTTCCAAGCCCACAACCAAACAAGGAACAAGAAGTGAAGCGGAGAGCACACATCCTATTATCTGTCAGATCCTATTATATATATATATATATATATATATATATATATATATATATATATATATATATATATATATATATATATATCCTTTGATGTATACATTAAGGAATCATAAGGTTAGCATTATGGTCCCTTTCTACTGAATGTACTAGACTCGACTGTTCTGTTTTTCGTTTGTAAAATGTAAGTTTTCCCTAGTTTATAACTATCTTAACTCGAAAATAGTTTGCATTTGACTTTCAAGTGGTACTGTCACTTTATGAAAGTAATGGGAAATGTAAGTACATGGTTGTCGTTTAAAATGACGTACGGATGTACTGATGACCTTAAAACATGTTTGTTTTATACTGGTCATAATGTGAAGGCTAGTACCCCTACTATATGCTCTCCCTGTCTGGAGAGTAAGGGAGCTAAACGCGACTTTTTAGCAAACCAGTTGCTACGCCGTGTAATTAACATTAAAGTTTTATGATCATGTATACCCAATATAACTATCACCTTTTGTTTAGAACAATGAGTTAGTGATTCATTGGTATAATTAGATCCTGTAGTAGTTCCATGCTATAGCAACTTAATATGTTCGTTATGTTTCTCATATAGTATGTTCTGTCTCTCATATAGTATGTTCGTTCTGTTATCGTGTATTGTATCTAGTATGAACTGAATCTCTAAACTATACCTATTATAGTTTACTAATGTTTTACTTGAACTGTTATTGAAAAGACTCATTTGTCTACTAAGTTATGCTTGTACTTTAAAAACGGAGTTTTGTTAAACTATGAAGTAACATAACTTTAAAAGAGTTTTTGAAATGTTTTGATCACTTATAAAAGACATAAGCAATCTTTTGAAAGATGTATATAACAAACAATTACACAATTATCATTGTGTTCAACTTGTATTCCCCCCCCCCAAAAGCATTTAAAACAGTTAAAAGATTCATTACGGGGTATGAACTCACCTGATGTGGGTGATTTAACGAATACGCGTGTAAGGATGAGAAGTTCCACGAATGAAGTCCCGAGATACAACAAGTCCTAAATGACATAAAATGGCATATATTGGCATAAATATAGTGTTTAGAAGCAACCAAATGCAAAGAAACACCTCACGGGACTAGGAAACACTTTGTCCAAGTGTTGGAATCACATGTGATTCATCAAAGGAAAGTGGAATGGCACTATCATGAGTTTACGGCCATGGGTTTGCGACCAAGGGAGTTTACGACCGTAAACTCATGGTCAAACATGCATAAGAGGGTGTTTGAAGGCTAGGGTAACTTGAAGGACCATTGTTCTACACAAGGATGATAAAGACCATCATAATGGAGGCTTTTGATGAGTTTACGGCCAGGCAAGGAGTTTACGGATGTAAACTCATGGACATTATGAAATTGAGAGTGGTTTAAGGTCCTATTTTCATCAAGGAAGGGTTCTAGGTCACAAGCCTTGCATCTAGGAGG
This sequence comes from Lactuca virosa, assembly GCF_052849685.1. Classification (NCBI taxonomy): domain Eukaryota; kingdom Viridiplantae; phylum Streptophyta; class Magnoliopsida; order Asterales; family Asteraceae; genus Lactuca; species Lactuca virosa. Next base: position 62,957,652 of record NC_136430.1, on the reverse strand, counting down.
GTTTATGGCCACAATGGCACCTTTATAGGGGTTTACGGCCATGGGAGATGGCTTGGCCGTAAACTCCTTTTTTTCTTGTATTTTTGATGATTTCAAGGTTCTAAGCATGAGTCTTAACTAGATATCAAGTATAGGGAGTGAGTACTTACGATATAGAGGCTTGAAATGGTGATTAAGGTCCAAGAACACTAGTGTGTGTTCTTGGTGCTTCTTGAAGATCTAAGAAAAGATGATTTCCATGGATGAAATCACTAGATGAAGCTAGCTAAGAAGGATTAACATCAAATTAAGGAAGAACACTTACAACTTTTGAAGATCAAGGATGAAAATCGGGATGATAGTTGAGAGAGAAATGGAGTGTTCTTGAGTTGGAAATGAAAGAATGAAGAAAGTTGAAGGATATGAGCCTATAAAGAGGGAGTTTACGGCCCACCTTGAGTTTACGGCCGTAAACTCAAGTGTTGTGGCCGTGAACTCTAAATGAAGAGGTTAAGGCTTGATTCGTTGAACAGTGTCTCTAGCAGGTACATTCTAACACTCATTCCTTAAGTGTACTAGGCTTAAAACTCCTTAGAATGACCTTTAACCAGGCTAGAACTCATTACCAATGAGTCTGACACTCAGTTGAGTTGATTGACTGAGCTTTCAAAGCAACAAATTTTCGGGTTGTCACAGTTGTGGCACGTCATGGGGTGTCGGTTTCTATGGTCTCTGATAGGGATGTTCGGTTCACTTCCAGGTTCTGGAGGAGGTTCCACGAGGAGTTGGGTACTCGTCTGTACTTTAGCATAATTTTTCACCCGCATACTGATGTTCAGAGTGAGTGGACTATCCAGACTTTGGAGGATATGATGCGGGCGTGCGTTATGGATTTTGGTGGTAGTTGGGATACGTACCTTATGTTAGCGGAGTTTTCGTATAACAATAGTTATAACTCTAGCATCGATCGACCTTCTTTTGAGATGCTCTACAGGAGGAAGTGTAGGACCCCAATATGTTGGGGTGAGGTCGGTCAGCGGGTTATGGGGAGTATGGAAGTGGTACTCAAGACGACTGAGATGATTCGGCAGGTACATGGTAGGCTTCAGACAACATAGAGTCGACATAAAATCTATGCCGGCAAGTGCCGATCAGATATAGAGTTCCAGGTTGGGGAAATGGTTCTCCTGAAGGTGTCACCTTATAAAGGTGTCATTCGATTCAGGAAGAGGGGCAAGTTGGGCCCCAGGTATATCGGTCCTTTTAGGGTTTTGTCCCTAGTGGGCAGGGTTGCTTATCGCTTGGATCTACCCGAAGAGCTTAGTCAGATCCATAACACGTTTCACGTTTCTCAGCTGCGGAAATGTTTGGTTGATGATTCTGCGGTGGTTCCATTGGAGGATATCCAGGTGGATGATCGTTTGAATTATATTGAGAGACCAGTGGTGATCCTTTATCTGAAGACGAAGGCCTTGAGGAACAAGGTCGTAGGCTTGGTGAAGGTGTAGTGGCAGCACCGATAGGGTTCAGAATGGACATGGGAACCCGAGGATGAGATGAGGGAGCATTATCCAGAGTTATTTGCAGCGGCGGACTTCGAGGACGAAGTCGGATTCAAGTAGGGGAGAATTATAGCATCCGAATCATTGAGGTACTTAATTTATTAAATTTCTTGATTTTTTGGAGGATGTCTCATGACGTGAGCCATGGTGGCCACGACGTGAGTTGTCATTAACCATTTGACCCGCATTCTTAAACCTCATGACGCGAGCAAGGCCTGATGACCCAAAACCCTAATTTTCGACTATTTAATGGAATGAGAGAGCTAGGGTTGCCCATCTGTAACATCTCGGGCTTTCATGTATTTTCAAATCCTCCCTTAATTATTATCTTTGTCATTTTTAGTCCTTGGGTTTAGAAGGTTGTAGCCATGAGATGCCCTAATGGCTATTTTCATAATTTTGGGTCAAGAGGAGTACACTAAGCGTACATAAGGGTACGTTGAGCGTACTAGGGTGCGCCCTAGTACGTTGAGCGTACTAGGGCGCGCCCTAGTACGCTGGGCGGACACTTGTGTACAATGGGAGTACTCGCGTTAGATGAAAACCCTAATATTTAGGGTTTGGGTGGATATAAGTGTCCTTATAGCTTATTTCTCCCAACATTTTCAGCCTCCATATCTTTGATACGTTTTCCAAAACCTTATCCTTGTGTGTGTGAGTTTGAGTGTGTGTGAGGGTTCTTTGGGTTGAGAAGAAGAAGAAGAAGAGGAGATTCCTTGAAGAGCCTTGGTGTGGATTCAAGCTTTGGATCTGTGATCTTCATCCCTTGCGGAAGCTCCAGAAGGTAAAAATCCTTTACCTTTACTTGTATTTCTCCATAGCTCTTGCATGGAAGTTTTATGTGTAAATAAGTCCCTTTTCTTGATCTTGATGAGTTGAGCTACTCTAATACCAAAGGATCCGTCCTTTCAGAAGATTTAGGTTGTTTTTGATCATAAAAATGCTATCTTGTCCCATTTAGTGGTTGCATGCATGTTATAAAGGTCTTAAATGGTTAAGACAAGCAAGGGTTTTGAGTCTAGGAACTTGTTGGGCATGCATAACCATAAAGTTGGAAACTTTATGGTTTGGGACATCTTTTTAAGTGTATATCTAACTTGGGACGTCTGGACGTAATGTATTAAGTACTTAATGGAGTTTTTCATGGCCACATCGTACGCTGGGCGTACCAAGGTGTACACCGGGTGTAGGTGGTCAGCATCCCGTTTTCTGGTCAAGGCGAGTACGCTGAGCGTACAGCTGAGTACGCCCCGCGTACTCAGCCTGTTGGGCTTAGCTATGTTGGGCTTCAGGTATTGGGCCATCTGTTGGGCCTTGATGCTTGGGCCCTATTAGCTCATCTGGATAAGTATAATTTTGGGCTAATTAGAGGACGGGATCTTTGGTTGAGGCCCAATTTAGAAAATTGGGCCAATTATGGGCCTTTAAGTAATTAGGATTTTGGATCTAAGATGTGGACTTGGGCCTTGGCCCAATTAAGGAAAGGGTAAAGTGGACAAGTACCCTATGTTTGGGCCCTTAATTAAGAGTGATATCCCAATTGTTGATGTAGTGTTTGTTTATTGTAATAGTTCGAGATTTCGGTGAGTCAGCACTAGAAGGTCATTGAGCTTGAGGAGAAGAACTAGATCTGGGATCTCGTCCGTCTTTGGCAACTTTCTGAGGAAAAAAGTCTCAAACTTGATGCTTAATGGCTTAGATCTCTCTTAGTCTTGTTTTATGGGTCTTTTTGACCCCATTGTTGGAAGCATGATAAACCTTCATAGTCCTAATGCTAAAACTTCCATTCTCAGTGTTATTTGGTCCTTAGATTCATAAAAGGGTCCTAAACCCATTCATGCCCAAGAAAAGACCATATCCATAGAAGTAGGTTGCTAAATCTCGAGATTGGGTCCATTTGAGGCATGCAAAGCCATCAAGTTGTCGGCTTTATAGATACACACCATGGAAACAATGTAGATCTATATTCTGGAACCATAGATCTGAGGAAAGGGCTTAATAGACTAAGAACCATGACGAACTCGGCGAGTTCATGGAGGAACTCGATGAGTTGGGTCGAGCAGTCCCGATTCTGTTAAAGGGAAGAACTCGACGAGTTGGAAGAAAACTCGACGAGTTGCATCGCGTTTTCGCGATTCTATGATTCATGGGAACTCGGCGAGTTGAAGGGTAAACTCGACGAGTTGAGTAAACTCAGAGCGTTGATTTTGACTTGACTTTGACTTTGAATTGACCAGAGTTGACCCTTAAGGGTTATGAGTATGGAATGGTATCTAAGGGGTTGTTTTGGTTTAGGAAGTGAGTAGAGCTTATTCCGGCCAGAGACGTTTCAGCTATCATCCGACAGTGAGGTGAGTTTCCTCCTGGTTTGAACGGGTCGAAGGCACCAATGCCAGCCCGTGTATGTTATGTGTGCAGATTAGTAGCTAAGTGTGGGCATGGCCCCTATCTTAGCATTATTTGCATATGGATATGGAATTGATTGATAAACTTGGTTATACTTGTTGTCCATGTGATACTTGTATGTGTGCTTAGTAGCTGAGTGTGGGCGAGGCCCGTATCTTATAGATAGTTGAGTGTGGATGAGGCCCGTATCTCATAGATAGCTGAGTGTGGGTGAGGCTCGTATCTCATAGTTAGCAGAGTGTGGGCGAGGCACATATCTCCTAGTTAGTCGGGTGTGGACGGGGCCTGTATATCGTTGAGTGTAGGTGGGGCCCGTATCTCCTAGTAGCATGATTATGTGTATGGTATGTGGTAGTTTGGGGGAAATTCAGTAAGCTTCGTGCTTACAGTTTTCAGTCTTGGTTTCAGGTACTTTTGGTAGAAAATGGAAGAGCTCGGGATGACTGCATTGCCCACACCACGATGTTTAGCATGGGATGTTCACTCTGATGTTTTGATATGATACTCTGTTTTGATACTATGACTTATGTTTTTAGATGGAATGATTTTGTTAACTCTGGATTATTTCATAAATAAAAATGAAATTTTTGGTCATGATTTTTGGGATGTTACATTGCCACTCTTTGTTAATCCAAGTTAATGTGTCGGCTAACCACACACGCTCAACTAACGACTTAACAAAGTGCAATGTGCAATTTCATGGATTAGCATCAAATTCACATTTTCCTAAAGTAAATAAGGTTGGGAATTTATAAAAAACATTTAGTTACTTTATATTTATCATTATACTTATTAATGAGAGATTAATGTCTTATCCTACCCGTTCGGCTAACGACCCTCTCCACTAGTCAAGAGTGTGGTGGGTAGGAATGGATACCCAATGGCGGTCATTTTATAGGCCTTTTCCTTAAACACCCCTTATAGACCAGCTTCGTGAATGGGGCCTACTAATGGTAAGACTGACTTTTCTTATACATATATGTATATATAAATTAAACTTTTAATTTTATAATAGTATAAGGGTGTATTTTAAACTTTTAAAATACTAGGGTTCTAGAATTTAAGATTTCAAAATTAAACTTTTAATTAAATTTTAAATTCCAAAACTAAAGGGTGTAATTTGAAACTTTTCAAAATTACTAGATCAAATTTTAAATAATTAAATTAATAAAATAATTTTGCCATTATCTTAAAATTTGACCAAATCAATCTTATTTGATAAGGAAACCAGATTACCATTCAGAAAATTCAATTTAAGGCCTTAAAAACGAATTATGGTAATTATCCTAATCCAAACAAGATTTGAAAATCAAAAAATCAGACATCTGACGAGTCAACTCGTCGAGTCAGGCTATGAACTCGTCGACTTCTGCAAACAGATTGCAAATCTGTTTTGCTTCTACTTTGGACATATCGCTATTGCATCAAATACAACTAAAAACATCATAGGCTCTGATACCAACAACATCCTAAGTGATCATGCAACCCTAATTGCTTTGGATCTAAGTTTTTCACAAGTTGAACATGCAATTTTCGAAAATCATATAACAAAAGGGTTTGGATGATTACCTTACTAGTTATGTTGTAATAACTAGAATTCCTTGTAGATCCTTGACTTGTTAAAGCTTAGTGCCTCAAATGTTGCACCTCTAATGGCTCACAAACACCACTAGCAAGAAGATGAGGAGAGAGGAGGAAGCTCTTAGAATTTTGACTAGGGTTTCTTCTAAGAAGCATTGGCCGAAAATCACAAGAAATGGGGTCTTTAAATAGCTGGTGGGTTGCTAGGGTTTCTGAAGGAAACCCTAATCTCCTGCTTAGGGCTTAAGCAACCCATGGACCTCCCACTAGAAAGCCTTGGACGAAATCTATAGGGCCTCCCTATAGAATTTCGTCCACTCCTAGTTAAGGAGTCCAGTAACCCACTTTTGCAACTATCAATGATTTGAAAAACAGCCCCTGTTCTTTTAATCAGTTCCTTTAATCCCAAAATTAATTCCAAATTAATTTCTGATTAAATACTAATTAAATAACATGATTTCTAATTAATATATTATACTTATAATACATTAATAAATCATTTATCAACCTCTCTCTCCAAAATCATCCTGTCAAGTTGCTAGGGTGAAGGAAACCCAAAAGGACCATGATACTATCAAATCAAGTTTATATCAATTATAGTTATGGGCTTAGATACCTAATCCAACATATATGAGCTGAGGGCTAGGCAGGGCATGCCAGATTCATACTAAGGACTCATGAGTATTCCAGATACGAGTTGAGGGTCGGGCAGGGCATGCCAGACTCGTACTGAGGGCTTAGCGGTATTCAGTCTGTTGACTGATCATGCCAGGGAGCAAGCCATACATAAGTTGTGGGGCCGTGGGGCAAGCCAGACTTATGCTGTGGGCTCAGGGGTAATCCAGTCTGTAAAGTTGTGGACCCATTACATGTTATTATATTTTGTGCTAATTGTTATGTATCGGTATTTTGGGGGAAACTCACTAAGCTTTGGGCTTACAATTTTGGATTGTGTTTCAGGTACCTCAGTGGATCGCGGGAAGGCGAAAGCGTGATCCTGCACCTCCTCATGTTTTGATTTTATGATTTTGGGATTTCTCTGATATGAAACTTATTTTGAAAACAATTTGTAAAAAAATATTGGTTTTTGGGTTGCTTAAAAAGTTTGAAATTTTTGAGAATTTTATGAATGTTACACTATCCTCAGCCTTTCTCACTCTCTAGCCTCCTGAAAACCGTAGATTCGACCTCCTTGAGACCTTTGGCCATTGTTGGTGACGTTGATGAGCTTATTTGGTGGTTTTTGGTCCATTGAAGTGGAAGAGGACTCTTGTGGTGCTTAATTTTGGCAATCTAGCTTCTACCTCTTGGTATTGCTGAGCTTTTAGACCTCTGTAAGTCATAAAGCTCTTACATTTTTGCCTCTTACATGCTAGATCTAGGTTCTGAGAGCTTTCTTTGCATGCTTGGGTTGTGTAGCATCTAGCATGCATGGGATCCATAAAGTTGGAAACTTTATGGATCATTGAGACATCTTCTATATATGAGGCTTTGAATATGAGTTTTGGCGTTGGTTTTAGACTCCAAGCATGAGTCTTGATCTTATTACCTTTCTTTTGACCTAGTTAGTATCTAAGTCATGCATTGGACATGCATGACTGATAAAAACTACGATTTTTATGGTCCTTAGGGTCGATGAAGGTCCTCTGGAAGGTCCCAAGGAATGTCTTAAAGGATTAAGAGCTTAATGCTCAAAGTTGGTCAGAACAGATCTCACGACGTGAGAAATGGGAATCTCACGGCGTGAGAAATGAGGTTGTCCCGATTTGAGGAATCTGGTTTGATGAGTTGTGATTGAGTCGAATCGTTGAGTGGGGTCGGACTGAGTCTATTCTCACGACGTGGCCAAAGAACAAGTCACGAGGTGAGGGTGAGCTGATGGGAATGTTGACCGTTGACTTTAGGCGTTGATTTTTTTATCAGAGTTGACTTTTGGTCAACTCTTGGTTTTGTAGGGTAGACTAAAGGTTTGCATTGTATGATTATCTAGGTGTGATGTAGCACCGGTGTAGCTGACCGTGAGAGAAACAGTGGTTGATTATCGATCGAGAGGTGAGTTTCCTTCACTATATCTGTGGGTCGAAGGCACCAATGTCGGCCCACCAGATTATGTTTGTAGGATGATGATTGTCTTCGTGACAATTACCTGATATTCTTGTATATGTTTGATGTCTCTATGACTCTTATTTTTATGATTATATGTTAGTTGTAGGGGTGAAATAGACCCGATACCGGTTGAAAGAGACCGAAGGGGCTGAAATATACCCAATATCGGTTGAAAGAGACCGAAGGGGTTGAAATATACCCAATACCGGTTGAAAAAGACCGAAGGGGTTGAACTAGACCCAATATTACTTTGACTGCTATGTATGTATGGTATGGAGTATTTTAGGGGAGCTCACTAAGCTTTGTGCTTACAGTTTTTAGTTAGTGTTTCAGGTACTTCCAGCTCGAAAGGGAAGGGCCCGACTTGATCGCACTGCATCCGCCGGTGTTTTTCCGCATTATGTGATTTTAGGATTTGTACTATGATATTGTTTTTTCATTATGATACACTTTTGGTTGTTTTGACATGACTATTGGATGTTTTAAATGAAAATTTTTATCTGGAAATTTTGGGATGTTACAATTAAGGCCAAAGATATGATACTCTATGTTTATCGAACCCAAATAACAAAACCAAATAATATGAAACACTAAAACCTACTTCTCAGAGTATTTGTAACAATTACAACTATTGTAATAAAAAAATGAAGATTTATTGATTACTTAATTACATTACGTTCATGTTTATCAACCGATGATAGACTAGCACAATGAAAGATTATGATATTTGCTCTTCTTTTTCGAGGTGAAAGATATGTCAAAAGAGGAAAATGATGAAAATGAACTTTGTGATAAGTTTTGATACAAAATATAAGTGTGTTTTTCATAAAAGCCGGTCAACGGAAACGTTAAAAATAACAAGGTTATTTTTAGTTTATAACAAAATCAAACCATCTAGGATTCATTTATAGATGTTATAATGATATTAAAAACAACTAAATAGTGTTTTAGAATGACAACATTTGAAGTCTTTGAACCCACTTGGTTTTGGGGTGTTGATGAAGATAGCAAAAATTCAAGAATAGAATTTCTTTATGTGTATCCACCATCAAGAATAAGACACTTGAAATGCTAGTTCCTTCTTGTATAAAATACTTCTTAAGCCTTTAAATGCTTAACTCAAATAAACACTAAAGAAGAAGCACTTTAGAGCATCATTTCTTCACTAAACTTCAAAAGACAAGAAGAAGAGATAGAGAGAGTATATTTTCGGCCTTGAGAAGGAAGAGTAGAAAACTAGTCAAAAACTCATGAAAAAACCTTTCTTTTATACTCTCATGTAAGACATACATTTATATTATAATAACATAAAGTAGTAGTAGCATTTTAGAAGCATGAGGGATATAAGAAGAAAGTTGACAAGCAACATCTCTTCTTATAATAATAATTTTGGCCATGCCTTCAAAAAAGACAAATATTGTCTAACTAGTAAAGTAGAAGAATTGTTTAAATTTTATAAACTCAGTTTATAAAATATATACTTTGTCTTTAGGTAAAAGACAAAAGGGTTCAACTAATCCAAAACTTTGTACATGACTTATTAAATCTTGTCATATAATATAATAACTAGTTATACTCTCTTTTAATTATTATTTTCACAAAACAATAATTATTCCCTAATTAAATACAATAATTAATATTATTTATTAATAATCATATTAATAATAAATATACAAAATGTGACAATTTGATAAATGTGTGACCCTATATGATCATATATTATTAGCAATATCACTTAATAATGATTTTTGGACATATAGATTCAACGTCGTGGGACATTTTATCTTAACTTCGTAGTTCGTGAGGAGGGTTTCGCGGACGACATTGTCATTTTGTTGGTGCTCAAAAAATGAGGGTTTCCTTAAGATATACTCTTCAAATATATGGTATTGTGCATAAGTCTTGCTTTTTCTCTCTTTAATTTCAAAATGTTATTAAAGTTTATAATTTAAATGAGTATGTGTAATCTTATTTTATTTTATTTACATTTCAAATTTTAAATTTGTCAATACGGATTCAACTTATTTGTTTAACTAGGTAGGTTTAAAAACACATTTTAACCCGATGTTAACCCATTTATATAACAAATCAAGTTTGAGTTAGAAATATTAAACTATTTAGTTAAACATATTGGATTTGGTTGAGATTTTCAACTGATTTAGTAGACGGGTTAAAGATTTGAATTCAAACCCATGTCAAATCAGATAGACCGATTGTCGATTGCCACCTCTACGTACGTTTTTGTTTTTAATATGCAAATATATTCATCAATTTATAAGTATATTAACTATTTAATATAGCAAATTTATAATTTTCCTGAAATTTTTATAAATGACTGTTAGTGATTAGGATTTAGGCCAAAACCTATTAGGATTTAGGCATTAGGGTTTACATATTATTTATATATTTCTATGTAATTGTCTTTTGAGTAATTAAAACAACTGGTTATCTATTAAGGTATCAGAGTTATAGGTTAAAACTCTACTATTGACAACAACTTGCAACCGCCGCCTTCCGCCTCCAACGACCTTCTCTAGTAGTTGTCGGAGCCTCGGAGGTGCCTTCATTATGCTTAATGTTTTTTCCTTTTCTTCTTCCTCCTCCTAAATAATAATACAATCGCCGACACCAAACAAGAGCTCATTCATTGGCTTTTTCTACTGTCTCGTATGCTTCTACCTCCTCATCGGATGACCCGTACCTCTGAGCCTTTTGTCTCCTCCTCGGGTAGCCACTCTCCTCGACTGACCTCTTCTTTTTCGGATCTCTTTTCCGAGTCAGCCTCTTCCGATATTGATGTTGCCTCCCTCTTATGGTACGCGAGAACAAGTATATTCATTTGTGATTCCATGTATTCATTTGTGGAGAAATGATAAATTTTTACGCATAATCAACATTAATATGCTTTTTCTCTTCATTTGAAATTAATGGCGTAAAAATTTATCATTCCTCCACAAATGAATACATGGAATCACAAATGAATATATTTTGTTCTCGCGTTCTCAACCTTTTTGGTGTTCTCATTTGATCCTACTCCTATATATATATATATATATATATATATATATATATATATATATATATATATATATATATATATATATATATCAACACCGCTGTTGTCGATCTCGTCAGAATTGGCTCCGTCTGACGCAACTCTCTCTCTCTCTCAACCTTTCTACGAACTTCTGTGCCGCCGGCTCTATGATCACTTTTGTCGCCGTCGGCTCTTTTGTTCTTCTATAATGGAACCAGCGCTCCGTTTTTTCTCTCTTCTTCTCCGACGAGTAGTCACTATTAGTCGTCATCGCCAGAGCTTTGCCGCTATCTACATCTATGTTTTTTTTCCAGTATAATCGTATCCTCCTGATCAAACTGGCGCTCGGGGGTGGGGTGAGGGTGGGGGGGGGGGGTAGTGATTAGGGTTTAGGCCCGAACCCCTTAGAATTTGGTCGTTAAGGTTTATGTATTATCTCTATATATTACTATGTAATTATCTTTTGAGTAATCAAACCAATCTATTATATATCGATACATAAAATGTTATAACTTTTGTGAAAAGTTTGCATAAAATGACACACATGAGGAAGATCTCAGATATTTTGCATAATTTTCACGGTTAACCTTTTCCTTTTCCATTTTCTTGCTTCATTTACTACATGGTATTCGACTATCAAAATTCCAAAATCTACTTAGAACCAAGTTGACTTGAGATAACTAGTGGAGTAACACTGTGCCAGTGGTATTTGCTAAAGAAAAAGGAGATGACATTGGCAGTGGTGGGTGGAGGTTAGTTGGCTGAGGCCTGAGTGGAGGTGGTTGTTGTAGGTGAGTGGAAGTGGAACAACGGCAGATGGTGGATAACAGACTTTAAGCGAGCGGAGGCAGATGTTGAGATGAACACAATTCTATTTCAGGTACGTATTTTATTTATTTATTTATTTTTTTTCATTTTTTAGAATGAGAGTGTGTTCAGATTATTAAAGTTGTAAACCGACGAAATCATCAAACCGTTTACTGTTTCGGGTTTTCTTTATGGGTCAAAACTATTTTGGACTGTTATTGGTATATATATGTTGGCCCGATAATCTATAAATAAATTGAAAACCATTATAAGAAGTCATTAGAAATAGAATGGTTCGTGCTATTCTTATCTGATAGAATAAAATGATCAATAAATAATCTTATTTCTTTCGTTTCCTTAATTTTCATAAGGTGTTCTTTTTCGTTTCGTTAATTTTCAACCATGATCCCGCCGTTCAAAAATAGAATCTTAATTGGGTTTTAAAATAATGAAATTGAAATGACTCATTCAAACAAGTTTGTTATATGAAATTTGAAAAGTAAGTTAATCAAATTATAAATAAATGTAAATCCTTTATAAAAGCAAAATTATTTGAACTATATAAATCAGTCTCCTAATAGATTATGTTCATCAATCTCAAAGAATGCGTCCCAAACATTTCCTTCAAGTAGACGATAAGTTATAAATCTAAATCGCAGATTCCTCCCTCACATGCATTTACTATATGTTACTAAATTGCACACAAAACATATCTTATTTACGTTTGAAAAAATATATATAATATGTATTTCAGTAACCAAAAAAAGTTTCCTTATCGCTTTAAAAAGAAATTGCTAAGGAAAAACTATATACCATTAAATCTTAAAATAGATTTATAATAAAGAATATTTTTAGTTATTTTAGAAAAGAAGAAAATAGTTAAATTTAAGTAGTAGAATCTTTATTGTTAATGAAATATGTATAAATAAAACTAACTTATTATTATAATATATTATTCAATCCCATCAAGTAACGAAAAGAACAATAAATCCTCGTAGAACAACGAAAATCAGCCTATAAAAAATATTTTTATACCATTTCTACATGGCAAACAAACATGTTAATTAATTAATGTATATGAGACGCTACCAAACTCAATAACCAATGTGGAATGGGTAATCACAATCTAGTTCTGTAGATGGTATACAAAAGCAATTAAACCCAACTAAATAACAAATTCAAAGCATGTGTGATGCCGAAAATCATGCAAAGAGGAATAGATTATTATATGAAAATTGCTCTAGTATGAACATCAATTTCGTTATTTAATGGTAAATTGGAATACCTAAAGCCCACCTTCTTACAAGACATATGAGTAGACAAGAAGTGGGCTAATGAAGCCAAGTATCTTCTAGGTAGTACTCAAACATCTCAGTTACCCACGATGGACCCTCAATCTAACAATTGACACGTGTCAAAAACAAGGTTAAACATATCAGGATTGACTGAACCAAAGAGGGTCCCATAGACCTTAATTGGAAAGACCCATAAATGTTGTGGGCCCATAAAAGGCAGTAGAATGAAACATTCGGACCCATGACAAGATTATATAATCAGCAGCAGACAAGACTGCTGGTATTTTTTCTAACTAAATTTGTCTTTTACCTACAAACTTCATTGCCTTTTTAAGCAACTCACTTTTGCAACTTCAACAATTCCCCAATCGATTCCAAGAGAGCCATAATGTCTACCCGAAGAACAAGAGCTACTAGGAACAAAAAAGACGATGAGCTCCATGACCTTGTGTCAAAATTACAAGCATTGCTACCATCTTCCAGTTCTAGCTGCAATAACACAAGGGTATGTTTGTAATTTAGTAATTTACTTACCAGAAAATTAATCATTACATTAGGAATCCTACACAAGAAAAAACAAAAAAGGCATAAGCATATGTGATATATTACTAGGAAACGATGATACACTTGGAGTTACAATTACCTATTTGCACTTGTTATGATTCCTTTATTTTGGTAATCTAGATAATTGACAAGTAGTCACTGTTTTTATTTTATGGGTATATATATAATGAAATAGGTATCAGCATCAAAGGTTCTTGAAGAGACATGCAATTACATAAAGAGCCTGAGAAGAAAGGGGGATAAGCTAGGGGAAAGGCTATCTGAACTACTGGATTCTATGGAAAACAATGGTGTTGATGTTGATATTCTCAGAGATTTTCTGCAACAATAGTGTGTGTGTGTGTGTGTGTGTGTGAGGGTGTTCACAAAGGCAAGCAGATGCATATGTTATTTGTCTTATTATCTGATTGTCCCATGTATGTACACTTTCTGTGTAGGTTGTTGGACTCAATCAGACAGATAATAGCTATTTAAATAATACAGGTATTAATATAATAGTGTCTATTTTGGTGTTTCTCAATGGGAAAAAGCTCATGAACATTAGTAAACTATATTGAAATTGAGTATTGGAAGGAAGTCAAATACGTGGTTGACCATCGTGATCTAATCAACGTTTGCATAAAGTGAAAATACCCATCAGTTTGTATTGCACTATTTCGGGCACATTTGTAACATATATATAACCACTTAAAGACTCTGTTGTGCCAATTATAAATGACTAGAACAAATTAATTATCTCGTTCAAAAAAATCAACCTAATATCATTGATTCTAACGTTTTATTTTAATGATTGAAAGGATAGTTAAATAACGTTGATTGATTTGGGAAACATGTGTTCTTGGATGTGTTTTGTTTTGCTCTGCTGCATAATCAATCCGTTTACTGTTTGGGCTTTTAATGATTTTGATTTCTTGATGGGTTTATATGTTAGCCCAATGACTCTAAATAAACTTAAAATTATTAAGGTTGTCTGTTGTGGGCTTCAAGCAACAAACAACCATGACCTTGTGTCACAAGTATTACCATCTTCAAGTTCTAGCTTTGCAATAACACAAGGGTATGTTGGTAATTTAGTAATTTACTTACCAGAAAATGATCATGACATTAGGAACACAAGAAAAAACAAAAAGAAACAGGCATACATCACTAGGAAACGATAAGCATCGAGATTCGAGACCAACGCAATTGGGAGTTACAATTACCTTTTTGCCCTTATTACAATTCCTTTTTTTTTTATATCTTATATCCTACTCTTCACGACTCTTTCGACCTCAGTCAAAGTCAAATGTCTTATCTCATTCAGCTTCAGCCATCTTTCCCCTCCTTCAAAACTTCCATGAAGCAATCTATCCTCCATTTTCAACAACTTCAACCCCTCACTCAATTTCCCAAAAAACCCTTCAGGCCTCAAACACCAATTTTTAAAAACCCCATACAAAACCATCAAATCATTCCCAAGTCTCTCCACACCACTATCAGAAAACTTCACATAACCCATAAAAACACCATTAAAAACAAACAAATCTATCGCACTCGCCACCTGTCTCCACACTCCAACAAAATCCATCTTATTTAAATTCATTTCCAATATCGACATTTTACCCTGAAGATAATCAAGTGCAACAATAAAAGATTTGGAAACCCCCCAACCTTCTTCAGTTTTTTCCATCCATTGTTTTTTATTTTTTATATATTCACGTGAACAAGCATCAAAACCCCGAAAAACAACCTTTGATAACTTCTCAACCCATTCGGTTCTAAATTCCTCCAATTTACATATTTCATCATCAAATACACCACCATCTGATCCCATTTCAAGGAAAAAAACTTCTTCACACCACTCTTTTAAAACAGACTCAAAATAACGGGACCCGTTTATACATTTTGTCACTTTAATCAAAGCATCATCATCGGTCAAAGCGGTCAACCCTTCAGCTTCTTGACATTTCAGAAGTAAAAACTCCAAAAACCTGTGTACAATCGGTGCACCTGCTAACCTAAGAAACCTTGCTCTCATTGTGACAGCTGGCAGTGATCTACACCGTTCGATTATCGACGATAAGCGTCTTAAAAAGGCACTTGAAATTGCGGGTGATTTGTAACCTTCTGAACCTAAAATGTTGACTGATTCTTCAACTTCTGTTGACCATTTTTTCTCATCTTCAAGTACAGGTGTCAATTTCTCAATGGCATCACTGAACTCGATTTCAGCCCATAAATCAAGCCAATCAGGTCGATCACAAAACACAGATAAAGAAGAAATATTTTGCATGTTCACATCTTCCTCCAACATGATTCCCGATTGTGCTACAAGAGATTTGATTTTTTTATCGAAAGAAATCATTAAATCGATCAAATGTAGCCATGATATTCGGTTTTCAGTGATATTTTCCATATATATTGGGAAAATCTCCTTTGCCATGTAGGTTGATAATGATGTCACCATGGCTGAAATCCACTCTTCCCTACAAGAATAACCTGAAAGATTCGCTTTATCAACTAAAGGCTGCAATAACTCATCCATTGAGTCAACATAATCCCGAGTTATTTTATGAACTAAAGCAAAAATAAGCTCGGGTTTTTCTCCCCATTTTGAAAAATGGCGTTGTGATGCGATTGAAATAGGGTTCACAAGCTCTTCAATGGCCCAAAGTGGCTGATGAGTGATTTCAAGATTACCATTATGCCCTTGAAGTTGTCGGATTTTTCTTTGTGTTTGTAGCTCTTGTAGTTTGCATAGTGCAAGAAAACTGTCACAATATTGGGTTTTGAGGTCGCCTTTCATTGTGAAAAGGGGATTTGTGGATTCGGGTGATTTTTTTGGTTCTAAATTGGAAGGATTTAAAGTGGAGAGAGGTGGGGGCCAATGAAGAGAGGTGAGAAGGGAACGATAGTCTGCAATTGCTTGAGGTCTTAAAGTGGCTAATGCTCGGTCAACTCTGTGGTCAACAGCTGAAACAAGGCGGGACCATTGAGGGCGTGTTCTTGATACTTTTGTTAGAACATCTTCTGCTAGTTTGAGGGCATTAATGGCAATAAATCGCGCTTCCTGTAAACAAGTTTTATAAAACATTACTTCATAATAAAGAAGCAGCATTTTAACAATTTTTTTTTATTTCATTACCTCTGAATTGTGGGCAGATGTTTGCTTTCTTAAATTTTTGTTTACACTGGAAGAGACAGCATCTTCAATGTCCCCAACTAATGTATCAAGTTTTAATGCTGTTTCTGAAATACATAATGATCAAAAAAGAAAATGAAAATGGAAGTGGTATAAGATTCTTTCTATTGTGATTTCTATATTGATAAAGAGAGTAAAGTGGAGTATAACTCACCAGCATAAACTCGAACTGCTTCAACCCTAGCCACTTCACGAGCAAGTGCTGGCAACTCCTTCCCCAAAAAAGTTTCTGACTTTTCCCTTTTCTCTCCTTTCTCTCCATCTGAACACACATTCCAGGTAAGTAAACAACAAAATAATTATTAAAAAAAAAAAGGATATTTATCTTGTTAATAGAACATTGAATATGTATACATGGAAAACTGACCTGAGATAGAAGGTTGGAAACTGTTCAATTTGGTGTTTATGTCTTTAAAGAGGAGACCCACTTGATCTGAGTGTGTAGAGTAGGCAAGCAAATAGGTACCGAGGTTTTGGTTCAAATCTGTGAGGCTCTGATCCAAGACATGACAATCATTCTGCAACTCAGAAACTAGTCTAGAAGCTTCTTGAAGATCATCAGTAGTGTGTAGTTCGGTGTCAAGGAAAGAGAGAACCGCAGGAGAAAGAGAGGAGACTAAAGGGAGAGGTTCGATCATAGTGCCCTCTGTTAGGGTTGATGACTATCGGACGTCACTCAAAAGCTGGATTTCATTACAGTATAACCTGCTACAAGACTGGAACAACAAAATTGTGAAAAGTTGATCTTGCTATGTTGATGTTCAGAAAGTAAAGTCTATGGTAAAACAAAAGACCCAACTGTGAGAGCTAATCTATTGACAATTGGTAACAATCGAGAATTCAGGCACATAAAGCACTCATATATGATATCTTTCATACCTGAGTCTCATATCTAGGTTTCTTGTTACATTGGATTTGAATCTATGATGCAGATTGAGATTTTAAATCGACGATAAAAAAAAAACAAAACAAGAAATTAGGGCTTAATCGACTAAAAGTAAGGGAATTCGGACTTACTTGTTGGTTGGGGGAAGCAGCTTCGGTGGCTTTGTTCGCTCCTGATCTCTCTCTCCGGTGTCCGGTGAGCCGGTGAAGTTCTGGCCCCTTCGACTTCGTTCGAGGGTGTTAATGGATTGTTGAGCCCACGTTTGTTATGTTAATCACGGCCCATTTCTAATGCTAATTAATCGCCATCGGCTCTCAAAGTTAGATATTAGAACTAATGTGTATTATAGGGCTGGGCTAGCTGGGCCAAAGGGCAACAGTTTGAAAGTCTACTTGTTATGTGTTGGTATGAATTTGGGCTCAATTTTTTTTTATTAGATAATAGATATACTTATACCTTTGGTCGAAGTTCAACTCAGCGCATCGCCGCATCGGCTTGAAGGAAGGTGGCAAAAGAAACTCATTGCTATGTTGATGTTTAGAAAGTAAAGTCTATGGTAAAACAAAAGACCCAACTGTGAGAGCTAATCTATTGACAATTGGTAACAATCGAGAATTCAGGAGATGACACGCTTACGTGAAGCAAAGTAGGGATCAAAACCACAACAAAACCACAAAATAGGGATCTTTTTTGCTAATAAACTTTTTTTTGGACCTTACCTAAATAAAGTAACAAACCACAGGGACCATTTTTGCAATTTAATCTATAAATTGTTACCGATATTATCTTTCTATATAATCACTTTTCATCAATCATATTATTACATAAAATGTTATTTATTAACTTCGTAAACGTTTAGTATTGATTGCTATTTTATGTTATTCTTAGTCAATCTTTTGTATTTTATGTTATTCTTAGTCAATCTTTTGATCTTTTCAAATTTGGTTCATTTTTCTTAAATGTTATTCTATTGGTTTATCATAAACAAAATTTCTCATAACCCATTAACAAAATGTGCTCATCTAATAATATTAGACAAAATTTCACAATTGCTCCCTGTGGTAAACAACTATAATGCCTTTTTGTGGGCAATTGGATGTTCAATGTCCAACTATGGTACCACTCAATAGGTCTTTTTGTGAGCAAAAACCCGATAGTCAGAAAATGTAGTTATTGTGATCAATATATTTTTCTTTTGACAATTTCAAAGGATTATTCACTAATAGGCATGGCAATCGTGTCGTGTTCGGGTTGGCGTGTCGCGGGTTGGCGGGTTGGCGGGTCAAAATATGTTAACCCAAACACGACCCATTTAAATATAAAGGTCACGGGTTGGCGGGTTTGGAACATAAAGCCATATATGACCCGCAAACCCATTTATTTATACGGGTTCACAGGTTGGTGGGTTCGTGGGTCAGATTTGGGATCGTGGGTCAGATTCCATAAATAAAATTGACAATTAAACATGAATAAATTCTTGATGGTTAGCAGTTGTGATAATTGCGTTCTCAAATTCGTATGTGATTACGACATCCCTTTTCATAGTTCGAATTGTGAAAAATGGCAAGAAATAGTTTAAACGTTCAATACTTGTAGTTCTGAAAGGGTTTAAACACGAACATATGTTATCTAATGAAGGTGTATGATCTTGAGAAGTCTAGATGAAGACTTATCAAAGCACAACATATCAGAAATCTGAACTTTAGTAAGAAAGTCAATAGTATTGATTTTTGGAAGTCCGGTTGATTTCTGGATACATGTCAAAGCTAGTGGGAGCATAATTGTTATGCAGATAGGAGCATAATTGTTATGCTAGTGGGAGCATAATTGTTATGCTGAGTGTTGCAGGCTGGCAATACTATTTGTTGGAAACAAAGATTTCAAATTTGCAAGTTGCTATATTTGAAAATTGTTTCGCTATAGAAACTTTTTAGGGAGAAGGACACTCATACTTCATTTTCAAATCTAAAAGTTTAGATTGAGGGATTTTAATGGAACTTAGTCATGGACATATGTGGATATTGTGTTGAAATAATTCAACATAGGAAATTCGATATATGGAAATATTATTAGCAAGAGACTGATCAAGTATCATGTCTTTATGTAAGACATTATGTATCGAATCCCATGTGCTTCATATATAGGATTGATTACATATGTTATAATATCCGCTCGCTCTGATTTTTCCCAATGCCTAGGGCATTGAGAGGGAAAAAGGACTAGAACAAATATGACTAACGTAGTTAAACAACTGTCAAAGACAATCTGAGGTTCGCTAAAGACAGTTGGAAGTATAAATTTAGAAGGACCATAGTGACATGTTTTAGATTGAGATAATTCTTGATCAGAATTGATAGTAATATGGGTATATGGAAAATTTTCCATTGTGGGAGTTGGTCATTGAAATCTACATGTGAGTTAGAAACTTTAATGCAAGAAGGATGTTCAAGGAGTGAACTTTGAATTTGATACTTCACTACCATGAAATTGTTTTAAGTAACGAAATTTCAATGGAACATTTTGTGACATGGTTGACTAAGTCTTGGTGACTTTAACGCCACGTCATCACAAAAGGATATTGCATGTAGGGTTAGACTCTAACACATTTAGTAGTGACAATAATTTGGAATTCTTACACTTGTAATAAGGTTTTGGAATTATGATATGAGCATCATTGGAATTATGTCAAATTGATCTGTTTGCAAAGGAAGGACCATAGTATGCATCTTTAGAACATGGTATGACTGATGTTTAATTCAAGTGATTAGTTGATTAATCGAAACATTATACAATTAATACAGTCTAATTGATATGTTGATTAAATAACAAGTGTTTTATTTATATTCAATAGTTTTGAGACCATAGTTAATTAGGTTATTATTGTGTTTCACTTCACATGTTTAATTCCCGAATAATTGAATTATTCAAACATCCACAGTCGATCGTACTTTTGGAAGTAAGTAGCGAATTAAGACCGTCATGAATTGAATTGTAGATTGTCTATGGGGATTAGACATAGCAATGGTTTTGCTGTAATGTTCATGAGTACTTTTGAAATGGTGATTTAAGTATTGGATTAACCCACGCTCAAAAAATTATTTCATGGATTTTATCACGAGTAATTTTGAGACAATAATATCTTATATTTTTGAAACAGAGATATATGAGTTGTTGTTTACGAGTCAGTTGTGCATTGATAATACATAAACGCATCAGTAACTTGATGTTATAAAACGTATTGTTGTGCGTGATTTGATGAGTGAATAGTACAAGCATATATGTAACATCCCAAAATTCAAGGCCAAAAATTTCATTTTTAAATAAGTTATTATAAAACCATAAGTATAAATACATCCATAATAACCTCTCATGTCAAAATCAAAGTGTCTGTAGTCAAAGATGTTATCATAAAATAATATCAGAGTGTAATCCCAAAGATCTCATATGCGGCAAACATAGTGTGATGCGCTGCGATCGAGCCGACTCCTTTCGTTTGAAACAATGTACCTGAAACCAAAACTGTAAACCGTAAGCACAAAGCTTAGTGAGTTCCCCCATCATACCACATACCATACAATACACATACTGCCAGGCGATTCTGGGGTGCCTGGTCTACCCTACCAGGCCATTCTGGGGTGCCTGACCTACCCACGTCAAAAAAATTTGGCTGCCAGGCCATTTTGGGGTGCCTGACCTACCCATGTCAAGCAGTTCTGGGGTGCTTGACCTACCCTGCCAGTTAGCACAACCAGGCCCGGGGACTAGTCCCCTAACTACTACTATCACATAATAACATAACATAATCATAATGCTAGGCATGCAAGGGTAGTGACTACCCCTTCGGTATCTTTCAACCGGTAACCGGGGACTATTTCACCCCTACTACTACTAACATGTATAACAGAGCACCCTAGCACACAGAGTATATCAGATAGCAGCAAACCAGACAATTATCACAAAAACAATTATCTAACATACATCTCCTACTAGTGGGCCGACATTGTGGCCTTAGACCTACTTCTACTGGAAGGTAACTCACCTCGCACTGCTGAAGTCCCGCAGACGAAAACTGTAGCTACTGGATGACAGATTCCCGATCTGTCAACATCAAAATGACACCCAATTAATAATCGGGTTCCAACACATAACCATAAGCACATACTTGGGGTAAATACTACTTTACCCCTAACTTATCTTTATTCGAGCCCAAGGCCCAATCCAAAGGCCCAAAAGTCAACTAGGAGTCAAAGCCCAACATATGGCCCAATCTTCTAAATTGGGCCCAAACCTTTACATGGTCTTATTCTAAGGCCCAACTATTTAGTCCAGTCCAAACATTTGGCATTTCTAATGGCCCAATATCTCATAATCATAAAGGCGTAATTATGGCCCATCTATGGCCCAATTTTCCAAATTGGGCCCAAACCCCTCACATGGGCCTTGCCCTAAAGCCCATTAAATTATTCTAGTCCATTTGCTTGTTCTTAGATGGCCCATTATTATCCCAATCACCAAAGCCCAATAGGAAGGCCTAACTCAAAGCCCAAGTGAAACTAGGGTTTCACATAAAATGACAATTAGGGTTAAGTGTTTCTCACTTAACCTATTAAG
This sequence comes from Lactuca virosa, assembly GCF_052849685.1. Lineage (NCBI taxonomy): Eukaryota > Viridiplantae > Streptophyta > Magnoliopsida > Asterales > Asteraceae > Lactuca > Lactuca virosa. Next base: position 62,935,637 of record NC_136430.1, on the reverse strand, counting down.
GACTTAATACATTAAGTCCCTCACTCTACTAGATAAGTCATATGGTGTGATTGGGTGTAATTCACAATTCCACTCGAATGGCCCAAATGTGGGTCCCGATAAGTCCAAGGCCCATATATCCAAAATTAGGGTTTTCTAAACCCTAATTAGGGTTTCCAACCCAATAGGCCCAATAGCTAAGTCGTTAGACCCATTAGGGTTTCATTAGGCCCGTTAGGGTTTCACTAGGCCCATTAGGGTTTCACTAGTCGGGCACCACCCAATACCACCTCGGGTAGTGGTGGTCAACGGCGGCTCACGGTCGTGGTTATGGTGTCTAGTCCATTTTTGTCCAAGCATCCAAAAGCAACCAAACGCAAGCAAAAGCACACCGCCACCCAAGACGGTGGTTGGTGGAGGCAGGAGGCGGCAGCCACCACCTCACGGTGGTAGTTATGAGTTTCTTTTTATTATTCTACTTTCTAGTTACAATTTACAATGCTAAACCCCAAATAACACACACACACACTAATACAAACACACACACACACAACCACCTTAGTGGTGGCCGACGGTGGCAGCCACCACCTCATGGTGCTGGTGCTGGTGGCTTTTCCGGCTAAATAAACCCACTCACATACACCTCTCGTCTTATAGCAGCAACACATAACACACACAACCCGAGTTGAACATGAAAAACGCACCCCATCGGCAATCTTGTGGCGGCAGGCGGTGGCTTGCGATGGCAGCAGACAGCGGACAGCGGGTCGTGGCTGTGGTGTAGCGCTGAAATGATGGAGGAGAAGGGATGAAGCGAACAGCAGCAACAACAACTATAGAGGAGGGTGTCCGTTCAATCTTCACTGACGGCACAGGAGCAACCGACGTTGCTGGGAATGGCAGCTGCGACATCCGGCGGTGGCTTCATCTTCTTCACAGTGGCGGTACAGCGGCGACATCACTCCGGTCTTCGTAGCTCATACGTCGCGGACCCATGGTGGTTGCCTTCGCCCACAACAATGGTTCGCTGGTGTCTTGGTTGGTCGGAGAAACAAGGGAGTAGCGGCTGGTGGTGGGAGGTATAAGGGTGGGGGTGGCGGCTGACACTTCTTTAGGGTTAGGGTTTAGAACCAGGGTGACAAGTCTTATATACCCCGAGCCCCTTATGAATGTATCCCATAATAACATATTTGGTCCCTCCTTCCCCCTTCTCTTTCAAAATGAGTCCATAAGTTACCCTTTTAACCCCTGCCTACAAAACTCTTTACAAATTGAGTCTAAAATTTACCATTTAGCCCTTGCTTCCCAAAATCTATCCATCTTAAGTCCCAATAATTTACCAAGTGGTCCATGCCTTCATAAATATTTACGAAACCACTCCGAAACTTACACTTTAATCCCCGCCTTCTAAAATTATGACAATTAACTCCTCGAGACCAACACCTTGTTATATAATTATTGATTTTAGGGCTACTATTCATTCATTAATTCATTTATTTATTTATAAATAAACGGAGTGTTACAATATAAGTCGAAGTTTATCCGTTCCTTTTTCCCTAAACGGGAAAAAGCGATATATGTGGGCCCCTCGATGATTTGATGATGACATCTGAAGCGCTTGGCCAAGCCTGGACTGAATTGATGTGTTCAATTAGTAGTCTGATATCAGTCATCATAAATCAGAAATTGGGAAACAAATCTTGGACAGAGAGAATGATTATAATCCATATCTTATGTTCATACGATATCTTGTATAACGGAGGAATATTTGATCGCTTATCTTAGGACATGTCACTGACTAGGTCAGAGTTCGACAATGGCTTTTGGTAGCTAAAATTTGCTAGTCAATTTTTGAAGTTATACTTGCAACTATAGTTATTAGACTTATCCAAGTGGGAGACTGTTGGATTAGGTGTCTAAGCCCATAACTATAATTGGTATGATGTACTTGAATTGATAGTAGCAATGTCCTTTTGGGTTGCCTTCAAACCTGACAATTGAATAGGATAACTTTTAGAGAGAGAAGAATGATTTATTAATTTATTACTTGGTTAATAAATTAATTAGAAATCAAAATAAATGGTTTATTAATGTATTATGGAAATAATATATTAATTAGAAATCATATTGTTTAATTAATATTTAATCAAAAATTAATTTGGAATTAATTTTGAGGTTAAAGGAATTAATTGAAACTGCAGGGACTAAAGGTGACAATGTTCAATAGTTGAGCATTGGACAATTCTAGAACCTCCCTAAGGGGGGGGGGGTGAACGAAATCTAGATGCTCCTAGGGTTTCCTTGGGCTCTAAGGGTTCCTTGGATGCCTTAGGGAGGAAGTTAAGGGATTGGGGTTATCTTGGAGATACCTGCCTTATCCAATACCTTCCTAACACATATATAAACCCTCCACCATAAGGAATTTCGGCTATGCTCTCCCAAGAAGCCTCTTGGACAAAATTCTTCTTCCCTTCTCTTTCTCTATAGTAATCTTTGGTTGCTAGGTTTGTTTGTGAGCCATTAGAGGCGCGACAATTGTGACGCTTGCTACCAAAGGTCTTTAAAGCAAGGTTTTTAGATTGTTATTACAACATAACAATCAAGGTATGTATTTTAATCCCTATTATGTGAATTTTGATTGTAATACATATAACCTAGGGTTTCTTCTTTTGTGTTCAATGTTTGCATGTTCAACTAGAGAAAACCTAGATCTAAAGCATTAGGGTTGCATGCACACTTAGGAATTGTTGTTATGCTCAAAACCCATCAGTCTTTGCCCTCAATATTTGGAGGCACTATTTGTATGTGGTTAGGTGTACTATCTACACTAACCATAAGAGCATGAGGTACCTCATGGATCAACCGAATTTGAATATGAGGCAGCGGAGATGGATGGATGTGGTAAAGGATGATGATTGTGAGATCTTATACCACCCTGGTATAGCCAATTTGTGGCCAATTCCCTGAGCCGTAAGGCAGTGAGTGCACCAATCAGGGATATGTGTCCAATGATGGTTATTATTTCGCCTATGTTTTATATGATCAAGAAGGCTCGGGTGGAAGGATTAAAAAAGGAAAATTAGAAGGCAGAGAGGATCATGGGACAAATTTCTTTATTTTTCAGAGATGGCCGAGGCTTGTTGATTCAGTGTGGTAGAGTTTGGGTTCTGACTACTGGTGGGGTGAGATAAACAATGTTAGAAGAGGCTCCTAAGTCGATTTTTTTGATCCACCCAGAGGCCACGAAGATGTATAGGGATCTGAAGTTAAGTTATTGGTGGCCCTATATGAAAAGATAGATAACATGGTTTGTAGAACGGTGCCTGACTTGTCGGAAAGTCAAGGCCGAACTCCAGAGGCCCCACGACAAGATGCAACTGTTACCTATTACCATGTAGAAATAGGAAGAGATCACCATGAATTTTATCACAAAGCTGCCAAGGACAGCGTACAAAGTTGATTCTATATGGGTCATTATTGATAGATTGACCAAGAGTGCTCACTTCATACCGATTTCCGAGAGTATATCTGCTGAGAAATTGGCTGACATTTTACATTCGGGAGGTGGTGGTTCGGCATGGGGTGCCAGTTTCAATGATGTCGGACCGGGATGTTCAATTCACCTCCGAGTTTTAGAGGAAGTTTCACAAAGAGTTAGGTACTCAGCTGCATTTTGGTACAACATACCACCCCCAAACCGATGGAGAAAGTGAGCGGACGATTCGGACGCTAGAAGATATGCTCCAGGCGTACATGTTAGATTTTGGCAGGAGTTGGGATACATACCTTCCACTGGATGAGTTCTCCTACAACAATAGTTATCATGCCAGTATTGATCGACCGCCCTTCGAGATATTGTATGGGAGGAGGTATAGGACCCTGGTTTGTTGGGGAGAGGTCGGGCATTGGGTCATGGGGAGTACTGAAGTGGTGCTCAGGACCGCTGAGTTGATACAACAAGTGCGCGACTGGTTCGAGTCGCGCAAAGCCAACAAAAGAGTTATGCAGACCGGTGACGTTCAGACCTCAAGTTTCAGGTGGGGGATTTGGTGCTTCTGAAGGTGTCACCTTGGAAAGGTGTCATATGGTTTTGGAAGTGGGGAAAGATGGGCCCCCGGTTTATTGGCCCCTTCAGGATTACCGCCCGGGTGGGCAAGGTTGCATATCAACTGGATTTGCTTGATGAGCTCAGTTAGATCCACAAGTCTTTCCATGTCTTTCAGTTGTGAAAAGTGTGTAGCCTATGATTCTGCGGTGATTCCTTTGGATGATATTCAGGTCGATGAGCGCCTGAATTTTATAGAGAGGCCGATTGCGATTCTCGAAAGAAAGACTGTTGGGTCAAAAATATGGTTTATACTTTGCTTTTCTAAGCATTTATTGTTTTTAGTCTTGGGCCGAAAATAATATTTGGTTTAATTGTAGCTTGGACTGAAAACCATGTGTTTTCGGTCTAACATTGGGTTTGGGCCTTGGCTTTGCGGTCCATATATATATATATATATAGAAGTAGGGGTAAGGAGTGGGTGTAGGCCTTGAGAGGAGAACACAAGTATAAGTGCTAAGTTTGTGTAAATCAAGGTGTTCTAGAGAGAGAAACTAGAGAGAATAAGAGTGTATGTGTGTGTGGATCTTATGTGTATGGAACATCATTCATATTATTGAATACACCATAGATTCATCAAGTTCTTCTTCTTCTTCTTCTCCATTCTATCTTGCATCATCCACTTGATTGGGATTCCGAACCATCAAGTGGATCGGATTGATACATCAAGCTAATTTTGGGACTTACAGTTGGTATCATAGCTTGGACTGTATCAATCTCTTTGGCAAGATATGAAGTGTTTTTGCACTTTTTCTTGAAGGATTTTACGTTTTTGGATAGTTTTTGAAAAAATATTGGGAGTTTGTTCTTCGTGTTTTTCATAAAAATGAGTTTTTGATCGAGTTTTGGAGCTAAAAAGGTGAAAAATCGTGTTTTTTGGTCGTAACCAGCTAGGGGTGGCGGCGGTTTGCGGTCAGCAGCTAGGGTTTACAAGGGTTTGCAGCCGGAAACTCATTTGAGGTCAGCAGCGTTTACAGCCGAAGAGAGTTTGCAGTCCGAGGTGTTTACAGTCGCAAACGGTTTGCGGTCAGCAGTTGCGCACGTATTCGGTCAACAGGCGTTTGCGGTTCCTCGTTTGCAGTCATCGTTTGCGGCCAACAACCTCTTTTCGATCAGTGGGTGCGAGTTCTCGGTTAGAGGGTGCGGCGTGTTTTTATAAAAAATCCGGGGTGGAGCAGATTGATGAATCAAAGAATCGAGTATTGAATTAATCAGAGTATGAATTCAGGTAAGAATGCGAGATTGAACACCGGATGTAAATATGATCTTGTTTCAGCTCTATTACGCTTTCGAATGTTTACAGAGTACAATAGACAGATCTGTAAAAACTCTTATCTAACTCTAGTAAATAACCCTATTTATAGGGAACAGAAAGCGTATAAAAAATATACTAAGGCATAGACATTACAAAACATTCGAAGAGTTCAAAATACATTTCGACTAATTACAACAATTCGACCCTTACAATCTCCCCCTTTGTAATCATAGTCGAAGTACTCAATTAGTAAGAAGCTAGATGGAATACAGCATCACTCTTCGAATCTCCGTGTACCAGGAGATAATCTTTTTCAGTTCTTTCTTATCTCCTTCATTGTTCTTCTTGCAATGATTCATACGAACAATTAAGTTCGTATATTGAGATGTTGAATATCTCTCCACTTCGCATGCCTGGAATAAGAACCGTTTAGCTTTTCCAGCTTTGTCTTTTCCTGCGAATACCATTCCAAAAGGCTTCAGGCAAATTTCTCCATCAGCATACTTCTTCAATTCTGCCTGAGTCTTCGTAGGAGCCATCGAAACTTTAATTTCCATACCTTTAGCCGTAGCTAACTCCACATCTGTAAGAGCCAAGCACTCATAGTAATTTTCGATGAAAATCTTGATGTGAGCAACCCTAAGCTTGAATTCATCAGGTTCTGTGTTTTGAAGGTATGAAAATGATTTGTCTTTTAAGATTAATGCAACTTGTATAAGATCATACAAGTTCATCAATGGAAAATCTGCAACAGTAAACTCACAAATATTTCCATTTGCCCTGGCAACCATATACTTGAAATTTTGGACTGTGTTTTCGAATACCACATCCTTTTTCATACTGATCACTTTCTTGATTTTAATCAATGACCACACTTCCTCAGGGGCTTTTGCAAGAACAGCATGAAAACGAATTTTCATGTGTATACCTTCATCCTTTCCTTTAAAGTTTCCTTCAGCTTTGAACTGAGGCATGATGAACATCATTTCGTTTATTGGAAAATCCAGCTGGCTTGCATCAGTATTCGTGACCAAATAACTTTGTTTTGGTTTCTTCTCAAATGAATACATGTGATTATATGCTACCTTGGCCTCGATTGTTTCGTAATTGTAGTGTTTGGATGGATCACCTTTATCCATACCTTTCGGATCACCAGCACGCTGAGCCATAATACTTTGAATCAACCTCAGTTTTTCGATTTCAGGTTCTGCTGCAGCCTTCTTTTCTTCTTTTGACAATTCCACTACAATCGATTTCCCTTTATCTTTCAAAGCTGGATTGTCAATTGCCTCTTTTGATTTCGAACCACTTTCACCAGTCTTCGTAGATTTACCAATCACAATTCCTTTCGAAATAGGTCTTGTAATAGGTAGCGTTGTAACGACTGTTGAAGTAACCATCCCAGCAGAAACTATAACTGGCTTTGTTGTTGGGATCTTCGAAGAAAAAACTTTTCCTACAACTTTCGCATCTTCACCACTAGTCTTCGACTCTCCAGTTTTTCTTTCTCCCCCTTGCACCCCTGTGAAAACAATGTTGGATTAATGTCTAATTCCATAACTATATTTGGTATGTACTTGACCCGACCCGACATGGTCCATTTGGGTTGCACTTCACCGGCACAATTTATATGGATAATCTTTTGAGAATAGTATATTTATGATTTATATTAATATATTATAAGTTCTAATATATTAATATGGAATCATATTATTTAATTAGTATTGATCAAGAATTAATTTAGAATTAATTAAGTGATCAAAAAGAACTAATTAAATATGGACTCTTATATATATGGAATGGGCCAAGTTCATTTAGGTTGGGCTAAGCTTTCATGGATGGTCCATGGAGCTTTTAACCCATGGATCCTATGTAAATGAAAGGTCATGGGTATTAGGGTTTACATGGATGTAACCCTAATCCTCCATAATATATAAAGGGGTCCTTGGCTCACAAAATTGGCACAAGTGTGTGAAAATAAGAGTGGGTCGATTTTAGTGTGCATACATATTCTCTCAAGTTCTTCCAAGGTGTTTTGGTGATTTGTGATTCCATTTGAGGCTTCCACACTATTGGGGCTAAGCTCTTAAAGCTTGAAGACATCAAGCTACATCAAAAGGTATGTCATCTAACTAGAACTTTGTAGTATAGATGAAACCTTGGAATAGTTAATATTTGCATGTATAATAGAGAAAACATAGATCCAAGGTTTATAGGGTTGCATGTACACCATAGGAGTGTTAGAATGCTCAAAACCCAACAGTGGTATCAGAGCCATGAGTTGTTTTCTGTTATATTGATGCAAATGTTTTATTTTCAAGTTGGAAAAAAAAGGAAAAAAAAACATGACGTTTGCCAAATTTTAAGATAATTACTTGTTTTTGTGAAAAACTAATTATTTGTAAAATTTGAATCATTTGCTATATGAATTGAATTAGGTCAAATTTAGTAAAAGATAAAATTATATGATTATTTTATTAGTTTTAAAAGTTTGATCTAAAGAGTTTTTTGAAACCTCCATAAGTTATGGATATGAAAAGGTTTTTAAAAAAATTGATTCAAAGTTTTTTATGGAGTTACAAAACTTGGTCTTAATGTTTTAAAGAATTCCATAACTTGTTCTTAAGTTATGGAACATGAAAAGTTTCATCATAAAACAAGTATTTAACTCCATAAGTTATGGAATCCAAAAGTTTTCAAGAGTTACAAAACTTGCCCTCAAGTTTTGGAATTTGGAAAAAAAATTTTATGATAAAAAAAAAAGAATTGAATTCTAAAACTCTTGGGTTCATAACTTAAACAATTAATTAAATGGTTTTAATTTTGAATTTAATAATTGGAATTATGATGTTTTTATTGAATAATTCAATTAACTCTTATGGACTTTATTAATAGATAATTAAAGTGTTTAATTAAAAGAGAATTAATAATTCCATAATGACATGGTTTAAATTTAATTAAATTAAGAGTATAGTTTAATTAATAGATTAAACCACCAAGTATTTTAAATGTCTAAAATACACCCTTATACTATTATAATATTAAAAGTTTAATATATTATATGTATAAGAGCAAGTCGTCTTACCATTAGTAGGCCTCATTCACGAAGCCGGTCTGTAAGGGGGGGTATAAGGTTACTGCCTATAAAATGGCAGTTTAATGGGTGTCCACTCTCACCCACCGCTTCCTTGACTGGTGGAGGGTCGTTAGCCGAACAGGTAGGACAAGGACTATAATTCTCCCTTCATTATAAGTATAATGATAAATACTAAGTAACTAAACACTTATAAATTCCCAATCTTAGTTACTTAGGAAAATGTGAATAAGGTGCTAATCCATGAAATTACACTTTGCACTTTGTTTAAGCTGTTAGTGGAGCGTGTGTGGTTAACCGGCACACTAACCTGGACTTAACAAGGTAGGCAAAGGGTAACTTAATGTTTATCATAGTATCGTTGGAGCGTGTGTGGTTAACCGACACATCGATTGAGGGGTAAATATTAAGGGTACCAAGTATATTTGCATGGTTACTTCACACCTTGTTTTGTGATCCTCGACATCCCAGTCATAAAACCTAAAGGGCACACTCGAGATTGAAACATGCCATTGAAAAGTTCAATGAATCTCAAAAGAATCTAGGAGTTTCAAAACCAATTAAAACCTAATAATACATTTCGTTTATCTTGGTGGAAATTGGTGAATCGTCATTCACCTACCTTCAAATATTTTATGGCTTGGATTACGACATCCCTCTTCCAAGTTATAAAATAGTTTGTTGGGTCCTAGCCTTAATATATCATATTGGGTGTTATATTAAGGACTTAAATCAACTTTACGTGAATTTCTCCCATTGTTGATGTCTGGTTTAGACAACAATGATCTTCCCAAACCAAGCTTTCCTAATGAATATGACTTCCCGAGTTTGGCTCATGGAAGTCATACTTCTCTTCCTCCACCTCCTCCAATTATTCTCCCTAACCCACAAGTTCAAGGTCACTCAAGCCCTAATGGCAAGCAAGGTCTATGTGTGATCACATCTTAGAGATGAAGTCACATATTGACAAGCCGGGAGAGTTGGGTGTCAAAGTCTTGAGAAAGTTGGATGTTCAATCACTTTCTAAGTCACATAGTGAGTTCCTTTGGGACTACTATGAAACAGACTATAACATGAACCTTAATGATCATATCTATTTGCTTGGTGCTGCTGAATCAGCAATGATTTGGAACGATAGTAAAGCAAATTTGATTAGAAGATCAACTTCCCAAAAAAAAAAAAATTATGGACAGTGACAATGGTGACACTGGAAATCCAGAAAAAGCACTCTTCCCAATGGAAAGGGATTGGCCATAGTCAACCCGGTTGACCAAATGGTAAAGAGAAAGGCTAAGTCTGAGATAGTCTCATTACCAAAGGGTCCATATGTTTATTTTGCCAAAGGAAGGGGCGTTGATTGCAAAGCTGCCAAATTTACCTAAGGATGTTAAAGTCAATAAGTTTGACTCTACATCAGGTAGAGCCCATTATCTAACTCTGTTAAGTTCTATTCTGAGATCCTCATTACATGATGTGACTGGGTCACATGTTGATGTTTTAAGAATCAAAGAATAGAGAGAAATCTTAAAGGAAGTATATGTTGATTCTGATCGCGAAGGTGGATTTCGATCGCATCAGAATTTTGAGCAGTTGCTTAAGAAGTTATGATATATTGCTAAGGAATATATAACAACAATTTTCCATGTGGATTGTAAGGATAAGTTTTTCCGCAAAGTTTTAAAATAAAAGAAAATTGTTTAATTTTATTTATTTGAAGTATCCTTACAATGGCATTTGTGGAAAATTGTTGCTTATATGATTTCACTGACAGCAATATTGGAAAATGGATTTGATTCTTTCATTTGTGGTAGTGTCTAAATTTACCAAATCAGGAAAGTTCCTCATCACCCAAGTTTCAATTGGACCGAAACTTGGAATCATGCAAGTTGAATAGTATGATGAATGAGAACTTTCAAGCATTGGAAAATCAAGACTAATTAGTTGTTCACATGGATGTGTGAGTCAAGTGAAGGACTAAAGGGATCGAGTACACATTCTTGTGCATTGGTCATGTCCACCACAAAGCTCGTTAAGACTATTTGATTTACTAAAGTTTAGTAAATATGGTTATACTTACAAGTTTAAGTATAATTCTGAAACATTGGAAAAGTCTCAATGTATGGCAGAACGAATGGGAAGAATCAAATTAGGCAGAAAGATAAAAGTTTCTCAAATCTGAAAAGATGGGAGAGTACTTTAGTATCATGTTTGTGATCATCTTAATGATTTAGAAATCATATCACAGTTAGTCCTCTAAAGGTCATCTTAGTGCATTCTTATGACTAAGAAGAGGAGTCATGAATTGTTGAAATGGTTAGATCAGGAAGACGAGTCATACTTCGTTCCAAAACAATTCTTAGAGTCATACTCCAAGATTGTAACTTGAGTGACATATCTTAAAGAAAGGTTTAAAACACTTGTCAAATGTAAGAGTAAAAGTGTCCTACTCTTGTACATTTGAAATTGGTAAGTTGTGATGTTTTGGATAAAACAAAGACCAACTAAGGCCAATTGTGTGAAGTGTTTGTCTTGATAAAGAATTTGCACTATCTCTTGAATATTTGGCAAGATAGTCTTATATGTCAAGAGGATAGTGGGAGTCTTAAAGATCCTAAAAAGAATTTCAAGAACTAATCAAGAATAAAACTTGAGGTTCTTCACTAGCACACGACTTGAGGTTTATAACCTATCGTGTTGACATATTCTGTGCCCATTCCAGTTAAAGTTGGCTTTGCATAGGAGTTGTGAAAGTTCTCAATTGGTTGCATAACAACTTGGAAGCAATGGCAGGCCCTGTACTGCCAGGTGGCAAGAAGTTAAGATTGCATAAGTTCAGTCCATATGAGTTTGGATTTGTCATTATCCTTGTCTCGTGACTATGGTTTTGACGATTCACATGGATAAGAACACATACACTATAAAATCTAAGGGTCATAAGGTTTCTCTCCGATTCATGAAAATGATGGTGAGGAAACACTTCCACCAAGTAGATTTGAAGTAGATGGTAAAAGGTCTAAACAATTGAGACTATGATTACGGAATCCCTTTTCATAGTTCTGAAATTGTTTAGACACACATGCATGCTATCTAAGGAAAGGTGTATGATTTTGATAAAGTTTTATCAAAGCATCTCGTATCAGAAATCTGAACTTTGGTAAGAAAGTCAATAAAGTATTGATTTCTAGAAGTCCAGCTGATTTCTGAGTACATGTCAAAGCTAGTGGGAGCATAAGTGTTATGCTAATAATCATCATGTTAGTGGGAGCATGATAATTATTGTTAGTGTTGCAAGTTAGCAATGTTAATTATAGAAAACAAAAGTTTCAATTCGTGAGGCTGCAGGGATTGAAAAAGTTGTTTTGCTATAATTAAGGGAGAGGATATACTTCATTTCAGTTCTAAAGGCTTAGATTGAGACCTTAATCATCTTTAGTCAAGAATATATATATGAATTTCATGTTGGATTGGTTCAACTTAAGGAAATTTTATATATTGCGTTCTCAAAATTCGATTATGATTACGGCATCCCTCTTCATAATCAAATTTTGAAAACATGGCAAATAAAAATATTGTAGCAAAAGACTAGTCTAGAATCATGTCTTTATGTGAGACATCATGAATCGTGTACCATTTGCTTTGGGTACAGGATCGATTGCATGTGCTATAATATTTGTCATTTCTAAATTTTTCCAAATGCCCAGAGGCATTAAGAAGGGAAAAGGTCTAGAATTGGATATGACTAAAATGATTAAGCAATTGTCGAGGACAATCTGAGGTTTACCAAAGATTGGTTGCTCAGGGACAGTTGGAAGTATAGTGCTAATTTTGGAAGGACCATATTGACATATTCTGAAGAGAGGCAGCTCTTTTTCAGAAGTGATAGTCAAAATGAGAATATGGAGTTGTCTCCATAGGTGGAAGTTATATGTGTAAGATTAGAAAACTTAATGCAAGAAGCATGTTGAAAGCAATGTACTTTGAATATGAGACTTAGTTTCCATGGAGTTGATCTCCATTGGAATACCTTATAATGACTGTTGACAAGTCTTTGTGACTTTGTACATATTCATTACAGGAGGGTCAGTGCATATAAGTTTAAAATCTAAACAGATTTCGATAAATGATAGGAATTTGAAATTCTCACATTTTTCGATAAGGATTTGGGAGTGTGAAATTAGAATCATTGAAATTATGTTCAATTGGTTTATTTCACAAAGTAAGGATCATATACAAACATAGAGTGCATACTTGGTGTATGGCAAAGCTATTGTTTAAGAAAAACATAGTGTACATGCTTGGAGCATGGGACAACTAGTGTTTTTAATTCAAGTATAAAGTTGATAAAACCGAAACAATGAATAATGAGTAATCAATATGGTGATAAATAAAAGTGTTTATTTATATTCATAGGGTTTGATACCATATTTGATTCATTTATTCTTGTGTTTCACTTTGCATGTTTTGACTTCCAGAATAACTAAGTCGCTCTTCCTGAATGATTAAGTTATTCAAACCATCCACAGTCGGTCATATGTTGGAAGTAGATATGAATCAAGACTGTCATGGGTTGGTTTGTAGAGGTCCAAGTTGGTGGACAAAGTGGTGCTACAACACTCATGAATGCTCATAAGTTATGAGTATTGGATTCAACCCGCGCTCATTTGAATCACTTCATGGATTTTATCACGAGTGATCATGAGACGATAATATCTTATATTCTTCAAACCTAGAGATATGAGTTGTTACTATGAGTTGGTTATACATTGATTGCACGAAAACGCATTTGGTAACTCGATGTTATAAAACGTGCCTTTGTGTATGATTCAACAAGTAGTAGAACAAGCCATATGAGTCGAAGTTTATCCATTCCTTTTACCTTAGGGATAAAAGCGATATATGTGGGCCCCTCGATGATTTAGCGATGACACATGTGAGTGCTTGGCCAAGCCAGGACTGATTTGATTTGTTCAATCAGTTAGTCATCATAAATCGAAAATCGGGAAACAACAAATGGACAGAGAGAATGATTATAATCCATGTCTCAGTCCATATGATATGTAGAATGGAGGAATATATGATCACTTATCTAATGGACAAGTCATTGACAAGGTCAGAGTTCGACAGCGGCTTTAAGAGCTACGATTGCCAGTTAGGTTTTGAAGTCATACTCAATAATAGTTTTAGACTTATCCAAGTGGGAGACTGTTGGATTAATGTCTAAGTCCATAACTATATTTGGTATGTACTTGACCCGACCCGACATGGTCCATTTGGGTTGCACTTCACCGACACAATTTATATGGATAGTCTTTTGAGAATAGTATATTTATGATTTATATTAATATATTATAAGTTCTAATATATTAATATGGAATCATATTATTTAATTAGTATTGATCAAGAATTAATTTAGAATTAATTAAGTGATCAAAAAGAACTAATTAAATATGGACTCTTATATATATGGAATGGGCCAAGTTCATTTAGGTTGGGCTAAGCTTTCATGGATGGTCCATGGAGCTTTTAACCCATGGATCCTATGTAAATGAAAGGTCATGGGTATTAGGGTTTACATGGATGTAACCCTAATCCTCCATAATATATAAAGGGGGTCCTTGGCTCACAAAATTGGCACAAGTGTGTGAAAATAAGAGTGGGCCGATTTTAGTGTGCATACATATTCTCTCAAGTTCTTCCAAGGTGTTTTGGTGATTTGTGATTCCATTTGAGGCTTCCACACTATTGAGGCTAAGATCTTAAAGTTTGAAGACATCAAGCTACATCAAAAGGTATGTCATCTAACTAGAACTTTGTAGTATAGATGAAACCTTGGAATAGTTAATATTTGCATGTATAATAGAGAAAACATAGATCCAAGGTTTATAGGGTTGCATGTACACCATAGGAGTGTTAGAATGCTCAAAACCCAACAAACAGGTGGGGCATTTGTTGTTGGAAGAAGGCTTGTTATGCGAAAGAGAGGAGCAAGTTGCTTGTTGAGAATGGCTTCGAATTGGATAAACTTTTGTGATAAAAATTCAGGAGTAATCAGGGAAGAGGAAACTGGCCTGTCAGAAATTTATTTTAACTCCTTGAGCAAAGTAATCACCTCCTCAAAGTTTGCACTTTCAGATGTTGAAAGTTGAGTAAGTTGAGGACTCAACCTTTCATACAATTTGACAAATTTGGTGACAGCGTCACAAATTATATCAACCTTTTGATTCAAAGATGCATAATCTTGTTGAACATAAGCAACTTCTTTTTGCATGTCTTCACGAAGTTCACGAATTTGCAAATTAACATCCTCCCTTACTTTCTTCACTTCCTGAACAAAAAGAACATGCCTTTCCTTTGTGACATTCTTCAACTCTTTCACATCACTTGTAAACTTTGAATTTTGAGAATTGATCCGAAGTTCATTATTTTGATCATTATGATCAACTTTCTCCAAAATTCTTGATTCAGAGTCAGTAAGCATTCCAGATATTTTGCTCACAACTCTGGCTTCGAACATCTTCAACATAGTATCAACCTCCAAACTTGAAATAGATGATCCACCCCCCAAATCAGCTTGAGATTGAATTATCAAATTCAACTTCTGATTCAGAATTTTAAATTGCTTCATGGTCATTAGCATATGATCTGGAAACTTCTCTTCTTCATCATGAAATTCCAATTCCTCAAACGTGCCTCCAAACCCCTCTGTATCAGTTTCTGTCTCCATAAAAATGGTTTCTTGAACATTCGAAGTCGGTTTGGGTGTGTCAGTGGATTGAGAAGAAAAAATAGAAGTGAATGGTTGATTGATAATGTGTTCGAATGTAGGAGAATCAGTGGTTGAAGTAGTGGGAATAGTGAATGGTGGTAAAGAAACAAGACTTTCGAAGGAAACAGAAGTAGATTGACCTGGATCTTCATTCTTCGCATCTCCATCACCCATATTGACATTTGCATCCGTATCAGATACGTTTGCAGGGATGCCTGAAGTTCGTACCTCCTCAGAAACTGATTTGGCAACCGAATCTTCGGGTGGTATGACAATTATCTGCTCATGAGTTGAACTTTCTTCGTGAGGAGTAAACTCTGGGGTTTCTGGAATTCTTTCCTCATCATCTTCTGTTGACTCAGTCGAAATCACGAGTTTTCGAGTCTTCTTCTTCTTCTTCTTGGACAAATGTTTTGCCATATCCTCAGCCCTTCGTTTCTTGGACACTGGAGAAACAGGTACTGGTACTTCTCTAATTAAAACACCTTGATGAGTGATTTGAGGTTTTCGAACCACTTTATGTATAGGAGACTTGCTTTTATGGGTTGACTTCATTTTTATTCTTCGAAACATACCAGTCTTCGAAGGAATAACTACATTCTCTTGTGTTTCTTCAATTATAGGCTCAATCACTTGAGTTTCAGCAACAGACACTTCAACTGTTTCATGCTTCTTCTTTAGAGATTTCGAAGATTTTAACTTGGTTTCAGTCTTCTTCGTCTTCTTGAATTTGTTATCATCTCTTCCCAATAGAATGCCAGTTTCGACTGTAGAATCAATGGTTTTCAAATATGCCACCAAGACAGAATTCGAAGGATCAACTCGTTTAAGCATTGCATCAGGAATACGAGCAACTGATGGAAAAACTTCAGCACTATCTGTGACATCCTTCGGATAATGGTACGATTGAAAAATGGCTCTTTCTTCATCATTGGGTACCAAAATCCCTTCCTTGTTGTAAAAGTATTGCAAAATTAAGCTCCTGTATCTGGCACACGAAATACCATGAATAGCATTCGTGTGTTCTACACCCTTTTGGAATTCCTTCCATAATTGTGTAGAATAATCCACTTGAAGATCATAATAGATTCCAGCAACCATTGCATAAACTTCCATTCTTCCTTTATCAAGACCAATTGTTCTCCCAGTTAAACATCTTATAAAGATTCCAAATAAGAAATTCCATAGTCGTGGAAGACCAGATTTCTTAAAATCACTGATCTTGGACAATGGAGGCTGATATCCCATCTCATTAAACATGTTAACAATTTGAGGGAATGTGAAAGCAACATATGGAGGTGAATTCGGAATTTCAAGAATTTGACAAAATAGTTTCTTGGATAGCCTGACCTTTTTGTCATTCACCAGATGAAAAGTAATCGTATCAGAAGCTTTGTTGTAAGTAGCAGTTGATCCTGCTTGAGAAAGCCAGGACATTGGAACAGAGAATGAACTGAACATCGCCTTAGACAAAACAGAGTTCTTCAAGGCAACGATTAGCATCTTCAATTCTTCCGGGTATTGAGCAACATCACCCTCCAAGTGATAGTTTGATGCTTGAATCTTCATTATTGGTAATGAAGAGGCATCTTCAGTGGTATGAGAATCAACATGAGCAGAAGTCGCCATTGTTAGGGTTTGAAGATTTTGAAGATCAGAGAATTTGGGAATTGTTCTTTTTGATCGCGTAAACTAATAATGAACCCTTGAATGCCCTTTTATATGTAACCGTGAAGTTTGAATTTGAAGCGGGATAGGTATTTAATGATATCCGACGTGGCACCTTGAAAATCGGACCATTACTGCGTAAAACTAGCCATGCGTCAAAATGTAGCTGTCACATCGCCTTGAAAAACGGACAGAATACCATACGTCATTTATAAGCAGCCTGTCTTGTTATCCCCATGATGATTGTAACCGTCAGAACCCTTCGTATGGAAGCAAGGCTCTTTCACTTTTGGGATGAAAAGCGAAGTCATATGCCAGATGTTTGAAATCATCAGCCTGAGTTGGTATTACTCAGAACCTCAAGGATTTCGTGAGTGCAGTGTTCCAAAGAATATAGACGAGAAACAAAGATAAGCAAAATTTGGGATATTGTGATGTCAAACAATTGACACAAAAGCAGATGAAATCCCGGGCAAAGATTACTTCATTAATCATTAAGAGAAATGATCAATAGCTTGTGTAGGTTCCCATAAATTACAATCGAGTACTTGTTGATAAGTATCGAAGGGTTTCTTTAATAATGCTTCGTGGGTAGAAAAAAAATTTCGTTACATATCATCCTAAACATAAGGTGAGAAATTGTAACAGAAATTACTTGTTTAACCAGTGTAGTCATTGACAAGTGTGTTTTGGAAAATTTTAAGTGACATGGATTTTCGAATGAAACTCACACGGAAATCATATTCAAGAAAAAAATTTGTGTTGGATCTTGTTGGGTAATAAACATCATGGTTTTCGAATGTTTGATCAAGACCACTCATTTGAAATGAATATGATTTGGAGTTTCGAATTTTGGTACTGAAACCAATGTTTCGTGAAAATCTGGAACATTGTTCCCCGTCAATTTCTTAAAAGTATATTGAAAATTGGGTTTCACTTTCATCACGGTCTCATGATGTCAGATCATAAACACAGATTTTTGATATGTCTAAGTCTCGATGGGTTTGATCAGAGACCTCTCGGACATATGTCTTTGTGTGTGATCGTGTAAGAACTTTATACGTGAAAAAGATTGATGTAAGACACGAAAAGTACCTCTGTTATTTTTGGACCAAACAGTAAACTCTTAACTCATTTTGAGAAGAGTCAGGTAGCTCAGAGACTAATGTGAATATAAGCCTGATTGGGAAGAAATTTTGGTTTGAATAATTTCATTAAGGCTTTCGTACACACACATTGAGTCATTGGAGGCTTTTGGACAACATGCATCAACATGCTTCTAGGGACAACTTAACTAGTTCAAATGATGAAAAATTTATTGATTCATACGAAAAATATACCTGACCCTAGAACTGCAAGCATAATTCACTTTGTATCTTCATGATTATTTGCAACAAAATACTAAAAAGAAATAAGAAACAAAATATTTTTGTTGTTTTGAGTTTTCGAAAGTAAAGAGAGAACAAATGAAAATCTTTTTGGATTTTTGAATTTTCGAAAATTAAATGACAAAACAAACGAAAATCTTTTTGTATTTTTGAATTTTCGAAAATTAAATGACAAAACAAACGAAAATCTATTTGGATTTTTGAATTTTTTTCGAAAATTAAATGACAAAACAAATGAAAATCTTTTTGGATTTTTGAATTTTCGAAAATGAAATGACAAAACAAAAGAAAATCTTTTTGGATTTTTAATTTTTCGAAAATGAAAATATACTGCACTTGTTGCAAAAACACGAAATTTTATCATTCTCTGTTAAGTGACAAATGTACGAATTCGAAGGGGTCGAAGCGTTGACTATGAACAGTAACCTCTGAATCAACCCTTAAAATAAGTGACAAAATGTACGAATTCGAAGGGGTCGAAGCATTGACTATGAACAGTAACCTCTGAATGCTGAATGACTTTGCATTGTCTTTTATTCAGCGCCTCTGATTCATTCCTTGTCAACCATCATTCTCCTTTTTCGCATGGAACAAAATTTCCATCGATCATTCCAAGCCCTTCTATAATTTTCACAAGAGATTTTTCATTTAAGGGTTTCGTGAAAATATCAGCTAACTGATCAGTTGTTTTCACGAAATGTACTTCAATATTTCCATCCTCCACGTGATCTTTGATGAAATGATAACGAATTGCTATATGTTTAGTCTTCGAATGCTGCACAGGATTATGACAAATTCTTATTGCACTTTGAGAATCACAATATAATGGAATATTTTTCATATTGATTGCATAATCATGCAATTGACTTTGAATCCATATAATTTGTGAAGTGCAAGCAGCAGCAGCCACATATTCTGCTTCAGCTGTTGAAATGGATACACATGTTTGTTTTTTCGATTGCCAGCTCACCAATTTGCCATCTAGAAATTGACAACCACCACTTGTGCTTTTTCGATCAAGATTACACCCACCCAAGTCTGCATCATAATATGCTTGTACAAAGAACCCAGTTTTCGAAGGATACCACAATCCTAACGAAATTGTTCCTTTAAGATAACGAAATATATTCTTCATAGCAGTGAGATGTGGTTCTCGTGGATTAGACTGATACCTTGCACAATTACACACAGAAAACATGATATCAGGTCTACTTGCTGTAAGATAAAGTAATGAACCAATCATGCTCCTATAAAGAGTTATGTCAACTGCAAGTTTATCTAACGAAGGTGTCAACTTTATGCCAGTTGCCATTGGAACTTGTAACTTTGTGCTATTCGTCAATCCAAACTTTTCTAGCAGATTCTTCGTATATTTTTCTTGATTAATAAAAATTCCTTCTCTGCTTTGACGAATATTCAAACCAAGAAAATTATTGATTTTTCCCATCATGCTCATTTCGAACTTACTTTTCATCAAATCTTCGAATTCTCTAGATAAAGCAGGGTCAGTTGAGCCAAAAATAAGATCATCAACATAAATTTGAACAAGCATTAGATGATCCCCAACTTTCTTTCGAAATAATGTGGGATCAACAGATCCTTGTTTAAATTTAGATTGTTTCAAAAATGAAGTAAGAGTTGCATACCATGCTCGTGGTGCTTATTTCAAACCATAAACTGTCTTATCTAATATAAACATGATTTGGAAATTCCTCATTAATAAAACCTGGGGATTGTTCCACATAAACAGTTTCTTCAAGCTCTCCATTTAAAAATGCACATTTCACGTCCATTTGATAAACATCAAAATCTTTGTGAGCTGCATAAGCCAGAAATATACGAACCGCCTCAAGTCTTGCGACAGGGGCAAAAGTTTCTTCATAGTCGATTCCTTCTTGTTGTGAATATCCTTTAACAACAAGTCTGGCTTTGTTTCGAACAATATTTCCATCTTTGTCGGTTTTATTTTTATAAATCCATTTTAACCCGACAATCGAAACATTTTCAGGTTTAGGAATTAGTCTCCAAACCTTGTTTCGTTCAAATTCAGACAATTCAGATTGCATTGCAACAACCCAATCTGAGTGTTCCATTGCAACCTTAACTGTTTTTGGTTCAATTTTAGAGATGAAAACATTGAACATGCAAAATTCTTGATGAGTATTCAATACCTCATTCTTTGCACGAATTTGAGCTCTTGTTAAAACACCCTCTTGTGGATTCCCAATCACTTGATTCTTCGGATGATCTCTTGTCCATTTTTCCATTGGTGGATATGCTGGATCAAATTCCAAAGGTGCATCTTCGTATATATCATCATTCTCTGAACCTGCAATCGAACAAACATCATCAAAATCATTATTATTCTCAATGTTTTCTAAATGCTCCCCCTCAACATTATGCTCCTTCTCAACATCATGCTCCCCCTCAACATTAGCATTCACTTTTCCATTCTCCCCCTCGAAAGAATGTTGTTCCTCAACTGGAGTAATCGAATCCAATTGCTCCCCCTCCACTGGATTGTTTTGCATGCTTTCGCCTTTCTCTGGAGAAGTTGATGTTGAATCATCAGTAAGCTTCGTTAGTTCAGAGAGATGATTATCATTTGCATTTATTTCAGCATCAACTGCATGATCTGAAATTCCAAAAATTAAATCATAATCAATATCTAAGGTTTGTGAGGATTCAGATTCATCTTGTATGTTTTTCAGAATAGGATGATTTTCAAACTGCAATGTAGTTTGTTTAATGTAATAATCATCAAATGTAAGATTAAAAGTTTCTTCAACTTTTCGTGTTCTTCTGTTTAACACACGATATGCGACGGAATTATGCGAATATCCCAAGAAAATCCCTTCATCTGCTTTAGCTTGAAATTTCGTAAGATTATCCTTCAGATTCATAATAAAGCACCTGCATCCGAAAACATGAAAAAATTTGACGTTAGGTTTTCTATTGTTGAGAATTTCATATGGAGTAATGTTAAAACGACGATGAATGAAAGATCTGTTTTGAGTGAAACATGCAGTAGATACTGCTTCAGCCCAATGGTATTGTGGAAGATTCGCATATGCCAACATTGTCCTTGCCGCTTCGCATAGAGACCTATTTCTTCGTTCAACAACACCATTTTGTTGTGGTGTGTATGGAGATGAAAAGTTATGCGAAATTCATTTGTTTACCAAAAATGAATCAAGAACCTTGTTCTTAAATTCCGTTCCATGATCACTCTTAATTTTTCGAACAATCTTCTTCAATGTTGTTTCCATCTTTTTGATAAAGTCAATCATGATTTGTGCAACTTCGGATTTAAGCCTGAGAAAATAAACTCACGTAAATCTGGAAAAGTCATCAACAATAACTAAAATGTACCTTTTCTTGTTGAGAGTTGAAACGGTTGAAGGACCACACAAATCAATATGTAAGAGCTCCAAAGGTGCAACAATTTTCGAATCAATCGTAATTGGATGGCCTTGTTTATGTTGCTTTCCAACTTCACAAGCTGCACATAAAGAATCATTGTTAAATTTAAGTACAGGTAAACCTCTTACCAAATCTTGTACCACTAGTTTATTGATGTTTCGAAAATTGAGATGAGAAAGTCTTCGATGCCAAAGCCAACTTAAGTCTGATGTTGCTTTCGAAAGAAGACATATAGCAGGTTTCCCTACGATCGGATTGATGTCCAAAGTGAACATGTCACCTTTCCTTTTGGATTGCAGTAACACTTCTTTTGTTTTGACATTCGAAATAACACTTCCTTCTTCGTTAAAAAGAACTTGATTGCCAGTGCCCACAACAAGTTGGGAAACACTTATCAAGTTATGTTGAAGACCTTCAACATACGCCACACGATTCACTGTGAATTGTCCGTTCGTGATCTTCCCATACCAATGATCAATGTTTTTCCTTGAAGTCATTCATTTTTCTCGTGAAATTTTCATAGTTTCTTTCTTCGTTTGATTTGGAAAATTTGGCCTTTGAGGAACAAAATTAACTTTTGGTTTTGTTATAAAAGATTGAGCATATGATTTATCAACTGTTGAATTAAAATTTTGACTTTGAAGAAATTTTTGATTTGGATTTGAGTTATTTGAAAATTTTCTTGGAATATTAGTTTCTGAAACTTTCGAAAACCTTGGATGTTTATTCACTTCAGACTTTGAATGATTTGATTGAGATGAATGTTGAGGTTTTGTTGAAAAAGATGAATTTTTAGCTTTGAAAACATTTTTGGGTGATTGTGATTCAGACACCTTTTGAGACTCAACATTTTGCGAAAATATTTTCTTTCTTGCTTGTCTTTTTGAAATGTTGTTTTCCTTCGAAAATTTGTCAATTTGATCTTTAAATTCCTTGGAGTTTAGTTTGACAACTTTTTCACTTTCCTTTTCAACTTGTTTTGAATTCTCTTTTTCAATTTTTGATTTTTCAACCCATTTTCTTTGTGGTTTTTGACGTTGGAACACATACGAATTCTTTGTTAAGTTGTTTTCAACTGTGCTTTGATTTGCGAAAAAACCTTCATCAGTTGTTTTTGAATTATCCTCTTCAACTAACTTCTTTAATTCTGGTTTGATTTTCTCAACATTTCCAGTAGTTACGAAAACTTGATTTGGAAAAATGACATCATCTGTACACTTGAAATTTGGATAAACCACTGTATTCGTTTCAAGATAGTGTTCACCTTTTTCATTCATTACTTTTTCGAACTTTTGTGTATCACCATACACTTGATCAACCACTATTCGATGAGTTTCTTCTTCCTTTGAAGATTTCTTTTCCTTCGAAATTTTCTCTTCATCTTCATCATCACTATCATCAGTTTGACTGTCTTTGAGATCCACGAAGTTCATATCATAAACTTTCGAAGTTGAGGGTATATCAGTTTTATTCTCAACCATCAAATCCTTAACTTTTTCTTTCCCTTTAGATGTTGATGCAACATTAACAACAGACAACTGAGAACAATCAACATCTTCAAGTTCACTAATTTCACTAATATTGTCAGAATTATCTTCAATATCAGCAAAATTAGATTGAGAATCAGATGTTGAATTCTCAGTCTTTTTCAAAATTTGAATTTGTTCACATTTAGTTAAAGTATCATTCACGATGTTAACTAATTCATTCGCATCAAGACATTCATCAATTTTGACAATTCCATATTTATATCTATCATCAGGAACTTTGTCAAAATCAGCTATTATTTGCTCACAATCATACGAAATATTATCTACCTTAGCTCTTTCGAATGCTAGAAAAGGTAGTAATTTTCTATGTTGCTCTTTACTTATGTCACTTGAATGATGTAAATAAGTTAATTTGCCATAAAGTCTTTTTGCAGAATTACAATAAATGTTTCTTTGTGCTAGCAAAAGTTTGACTTCACTCGTTAAAGTATCCCTATCACACATAATATTTGTTACTTGTAATTCCAAACATTCAATTTTGCTTATTTTCAAGTCTAATCTCTTTTTGGTCTCTAATAACTCCATGGACAATTTGTTGGCCTCATTGCTAGCAGACACAACAATTGAATCAAAATAAGTAACCGTCTCATCAAAAGATATTAGTTCAGAATCATAAGCATGTGTAGGAATATTAAAAGATTCGAGAATTTTACGTACCTTTGTTGTCATTGGAGATTTGTCTTCCGTTTTGGATACGAAGCATCGTCCTTTTACTTCGAATTCCTCATCGTCTGAATCCTCCACCATTTTCGCATACATCGCTCCATGTGTTGGATTTCTCATTTCTTCATCGTCTGATCCGGATGACCAAATTTGATAAGTTCCATCTTCATCCTCATGTTCACCCTTTGCAACCAATGACAAATTCTTGGCTTTCGCACGAACCTCCTCAAGCCTCTCTGCATAATACGCCTCATCCTTGACTTTATTCTTCCTCTCATCCTTCTTTCGAAGCATACAGTCATTCACAAGATGATTCGCACCGTTGCAATAATGACAATCTATTCCAACATCACCTTTCAGCTTTTTCTCAATCTTTCCTTCAGACATTTTCGAATCTTTCTTCTCAACTTTCTTTTTCTCCTCATCAGCAGTTTTATTCACAACACTTCCTTTTACCTCAGCAAGCTTAGTTTTCGGATTGAACGGCTTTTTGAAAAACTTCTTAACACGATTATTCGAGTAAAAAGCTATTGCCTCATCATCCGAATTCATGATGAATCCTTCTTCTTCCTCAGAATCACCATTTTCAGCTTCTTTCTCAGATATCTTTGATACAAGTGCCAATGGACCTCCCAAATTTAGCTTCGTCTCTTCAGCAATTTCATTAACCTCAGTTTCGTGTGTTTTCAACTGATTGTACAAATCATTGAGAGTTGATGTATCAAAACTTTGCTGATTCTTCACCATCATACTTACGCTTCTCCATTCTTTTCGAAGACCCATCACAAAAATGAGATTAAATTCCATTGAAGTCCTGGTAATTCCATAGCGATTACAACGATAGATTAGCTCATTCAGTCGATCATAGTAGACTTCGATTGTATCACCTTCTTTTTGTCTGAAATCTTTCAGCTCAACCAAACACTGTTTGACTGAATTGATTTTTGTCTTCTGACTTCCTTGAAACTTATCTTTCAGATTGTTCCAGACCTCATTTGCAGTTGTACAACTCCTAACGTAATTGTACACAACTGGAGGTCAAGCACCTCGCTGTTCCCTCATACACCTCTTCTCCAGTTTCTTCAGACGATCAGATTGATTATCAACATCAGAACTTGTAGAAGAAGATCCGATTGGTTGAACATTCACTGGAACATTGACATTTCTAGTGATACATGACCATAATTCTTCATCAAGACCCTTCAGATAATCCTGCATACGATCAGCCCACTGATCATAATATTCAGGGATTAGCATTGGAATTTTGGTTGATGAACCTAACAGATGAGAAAACGAGGTCATTGAATTGAGATTGAAACTCGCCATTGTTGTACGGAAGCCGAATTTGAAACTTTTTAACAAGAAATGGAAATTTGAAAACAAACTAGTTGATTCAAATCGGAATTGAAAGAAAACACTCGATTCAACAATTCAAATGCAGAATCAAATCACAGACTAAGATCTAGACAAATTTTTCACGATCAAAAAGTGCGGAAACTTTCAAACCAAAAATTTGATTTAAAAACTTTTTGAATGGATGAAAATCATATCACAGATGTGATTCCTGCTCTGATACCAATTGATGAATCAAAGAATCGAGTATTGAATTAATCAGAGTATGAATTCAGGTAAGAATGCGAGATTGAACACCGGATGTAAATTTGATCTTGTTTCAGCTCTATTACGCTTTCGAATGTTTACAGAGTACAATAGACAGATCTGTAAAAACTCTTATCTAACTCTAGTAAATAACCCTATTTATAGGGAACAGAAAGCGTACAAAAAATATACTAAGGCATAGACACTTAAGCTTCGAATAAAAGCGCCCTAGTAAAATACATTACAAAACATTCGAAGAGTTCAAAATACATTTCGACTAATTACAACAATTCGACCCTCACACAGATTCGAACTCGGGTCTCTTGCATACACAACCCACGCCCTTACCAATCCGTCTAGCATGCCAGATGTTTAATGTCTTCCTGATTTTGTTCAAATAGCTTCGCTGTTTCGATCCTATTTTCGGATTTTTGACAATTTTAGCCCAAAAATCAATTTTTCAAAATTTAAAATTTCATTTTCAACCCAAAGCTTTGACTTTTAAATTTTTGACTTCCTAAATTGACTTTTGACCCTAAAAAATTGACTTTAACTTTCAAGTTTGACCTTTGACTTTAAACTTTGACTTTCTCGTTTAACCTTCAAATTTTCATTTTTAGCTTTTCGGTTTGACTTTTAAGTTTCACCTTTTAAACATGACTTTTTAGGTTGACTTTTGAGGTTTATAGTCAAAGGGTATTTTTGGTAAACAATGAGTTCCGCAAACATTCCGGTCAATGAAGTTTCATGCTCTCAATCTTGTGAAACTCCTACTAAATTTCTCCGAGATCAAATCGATTTATTAAAAAGAAAAAATGAGGACCTTAAATATGAAGGATATACCCTTAGGAAAGGTCAAAACCCTTAAAAACACAACTAGAGGCCAAAACCAAGGACTTTAGAAAACTTCAAGAGGAATATAGCAACAAATGTACAAATTATACATATGTTAAGGTACAACTTGCTAACCTGACTGCCGAACTTGATGAATTAAAAGCTAAATATAAAGATGTTGAATTCAACTTTAAGAAATTTGATGTGTCAAGTGAGGTAGTTGCATCCATGATAGAGAAACAATTAACATTTAAAGATGGTCAAACCAAGGGTCTAGGGTACCACAGTGTTCCACCTCCCTTCAATGACAACTATACCCCACCCCTTGAAATCAATGAGGTAGAGACACCTACTCAGTCTGGCCCACTCCCTGAACCAACTTCAGTTAAGACTAAACATTCTTCTTCCTGTGCAGGTAAAGCAGTGGAAGATGAGAACAAGGAGAACAGAATTAATTCAAGTTCTGTTGATTCTGTTGACTGTCAAACCAATGTCTCCTTGAACTCTGAATCTATTGCTTCTAACTCAGTTACTGCTAATCAACCTGCTGTTGGTAAATACAGGCCACCAATTCAAGATAAACAGAGTGCCTGTTGCAAGTGTGCTTATGGGAACAATCAGAGACACGGCAAGGGCGTGCTACCAGGGGCAAGCAGAAACAATTCATACGTGAAGAAAAAGACATGTTTTCACTGTGTAACACCTGGAAACATTGCCAGAAATTGTCCTAATCGTGCATACGTTCCCTATTACGCACAAGGATGGTGGAACGCGCCAAGAGGGAAATACCCCAAAAGAAGCCCTTCAAGGTCACAATCGCGCAATGGTGATTGGAACGCGCAAAAGGCCAAGAATCCAACTCCCAAGGTCAAGAAGGGAATGCCGGCCAAGAAATCCAATTCAAGAGATGCTCTAGTGATACCAAGCCAGTTGGGTCAAAGCATCTCGGTGATCGGCTTCGAGTTCAAAAGAAAGTACTGAACCACCCATCCAATCGAACAAGAAATGGGTTAAACCCAACTACAGATGGGTACCAAAGGTTCAATCTCCCAAATCGTCTAATGATTCTAACATTTCTTCATCTTCTGTTTGTGATAATCAGGATATGTCATGGGAGAGAGTACCTTGCAAAGATGACAAAGGTCGACCCAGTTTCAAAATGGACTGGATTCCAAAGACCAACTGATCCCGCTCTGTGCTGGAGCAGCTATGGAGGCATATCATCAGACTTCAGTTTGTTGGTAGTGGCTGTTCTAGGCACATGATAGGGGACATCTCTCAACTGTACAACATTTAGAACTTTGTTTGAGAGTATGTGTCCTTTGCGGGAAGGGAAGAAAGTAAAGGATCACACATGGGGTTTGCACTTAACGATGTGAAGAATTTTCGGATCGGTTCTGAGATCGAAATATGTGTGCTGTTCCCAGACCTTCTGGATGCAAATTCAATCGGTGACTTACGGTTTGAGTTTTCTTCTCGATTCTCCTGAGTTTATCTTAAACTGATTCGTTTTGAAGACGTTCTTTTATTTTCCTATAGTTTTTCGTTTGTAGGTATTGTTTGGGAAGTGATATGAAGCTTAGTGCTAAAGGGCATGTTGAAAATCGTATAATGCACTAAAGCCGAATTGCTTAGTGCTAGTAGGCACAAAGGATTCAAAAGGACTAGACATAGATTGACAATGAAAGGACTTGACAGTATGGACTTAGATAGTCTCATTTGGACTGACAATACGACGCTTGGGTAGATTGAGCAGTGAGATAAACATGGGAACCTACGAGATACACTAAAAGTTAATTATCTAGAACTGTGGCTTAACATTTCCTCGATGTATGGACTCATGTCCTTAATTCCGGTACTGATAGGGCAACTGGGGGTTCTGATAAAGTAGGTCTGTAGGAAATTATTTTCTTGCTTTCTATCTGTCAGTCATATGTTGCCTCCTTTGTGCGATTGGAACATATCCGACCTGGAATGCAACATATGCAACTCTATTTCTATGCATCTTCTTATCTATGTAATTCTTTCTATCTGTTAGCCATATGTTGTTCCCTCTGCGTGAGCGGAAGATCCGACCTAGGACACAGCATATGCACCCTTCTAC
Organism: Lactuca virosa; assembly: GCF_052849685.1. Lineage (NCBI taxonomy): Eukaryota > Viridiplantae > Streptophyta > Magnoliopsida > Asterales > Asteraceae > Lactuca > Lactuca virosa. The sequence continues at coordinate 62,907,209 of NC_136430.1, read as the reverse complement.
ATCTCTATCCCTCTATCTATGTTAGTCATATGTTGTTCCCTCTGCGTGATTGGAAGACATCCGACCTGGGATACAACATATGTGTTTCTATATCTGACTTCTCTCTAAATGATTGAATACTCACCTAAAGTAAGGAGTTCTTTGGAAGTTCTTGATTACCGGGGTATGTCGGGAAGTGGGAAACACGTTCTAGTACATCTAAAATTGAACTACTTAAAAGGTTGTCTGTAGATCTTGCTGCTTAATTTAAGTGGACAACAATATCCTTGGTCGTTGTCAGCTAAATGGTCCATTTAGGAATATATATCACAATGACTTGTCACTTATAATCTGTCAAATTTGTCAAATATCCTTTGTGTTTAAGTGGACCACAATACTGATGATTGACCAGATCTAAATATGCAGGCGTGTGCTGATAAACGATATTGAATTGCTTGACAACTTTGATCCCAAAAGTCTTAAATTTAGTCATTATTTTTTTTTGTTAAATTTGTTCATAGTTTTCCTCTATGCACAAATTTAGGGGGAGAATTAAAAATTTTAAAAAACTAAACAAAAAAAATCAGAAAACCAAAAATCCAAAAATATTGTTATTTCTGTTTTATTTCTTTTCAAAAAAAAAATCAAAAAATCCAAAAAGTATTTTTGTTTATGTTTTATTTTTTTTAGGAAAATATGAAAAAATACAAAAATATTGTGTGCTGAGTTTGTTTTTAGTTTTGTCTTCAAAAGTGAATTCATATGTAGATGAGACTCATGGAGACTGTATCAAGATTTTCTGAGCCAAGGCTTCATCCGTGATTTTCGAAGAATTTTCATTCGAAGGAACAAGAAATGAAGATTATTCTTTCAACATACAATCTTTCAACCCCAGAAACAAGGTGAAGTTGTACTTGAAGATTATGTGACAGATTGCATTGAAGCCTCCTCAATCAATTTGCTTCTATCTATGTACCTGTTAAAGTGATCAATAAGATCCATTCTCTCTGATATTCTCTATGAAGTTTCTCAAGCTGAAAGCGCCAATTTTCAAGAATGCTTCTAAGAAGCCTCCTCACCCAACGTGCGTTCAAAGTCAAATTTTGAAGAAATGCCCAACTGTTCAAGATGAAGTCATTCACCTAGAAGATTCAGTTGTTTATCTTGAAGTTGTGAAGAAATATAAGACAAAAAGCTGAAGCCAAGCTCCAAATGAAGATTGACAGGAAAAGCCAGCTACATTTTTAGGGGGAGTTTGTTGGGTCAAAGAAAAGAAAGCTATAAACCAAGGGGGAGATTGTTGGGTCAAAAATATGGTTTATACTTTGCTTTTCTAAGCATTTATTGTTTTTAGTCTTGGGCCGAAAATAATATTTGGTTTCATTATAGCTTGGACCGAAAACCCATGTGTTTTCGGTCTAGCATTGGGTTTGGGCTGTGGGTTTGCGGTCCATATATATATATAGAAGTAGGGGTAAGGAGTGGGTGTAGGCCTTGAGAGGAGAACACAAGTGTAGGTGCTAAGTGTGTGTAAATCAAGGTGTTCTAGAGAGAGAAACTAGAGAGAAGAAGAGTGTGTGTGTGTGGATCTTATGTGTATGGAACATCATTCATATTATTGAATACACCATAGATTCATCAAGTTCTTCTTCTTCTTCTTCTTCTTCTTCTTCTTCATTCTATCTTGCATCATCCACTTGATTAGGATTCCGCACCATCAAGTGGATCGGATTGATACATCAAGCTAATTTTGGGACTTACACCAAGGCTATGCGTAACAAAGTGGTGAACCTGGTGAAGGTGCAATGGCAACACCAAAAGAGCTCTAAATGGACATGGGAGCCTGAGGATGAGTTGAGGGAGCACTACCCTGAATTGTTTGCAGCAGCGGACTTCGAGGACGAAGTCTGATTCAAGTGGGGGAGAGTTGTAACACCAGTTTCCAGGTATTTTTCATTTTCAAACCAAAAGTTTATTTCCTTGCAAATCAGATCCTTACGGTGGGCGTACATGGAGTGTACGCCGGGCGTAAGCCTTTTAATGGATCGCATGTTGTGATAAGTACATTGAACGTACACAAGGAGTACGCCGGGTTTACTCAAGCATGTCCTAAAAAACTAAAATCTGGGGTTGTAACCCCTGTTTAAGGTTATTAATTCCCCTTGGACCTCCTCATAATCAGCCCCCATCTCGAAACCCTAATACTTGTGAGTGAGTTTTGAAGCTTTTTAGTGATATTTTAATGTTCTTGGTGGTGAAGGAAGTTCTCTGGAGTTGTGGTGTTGCACTCAAGATCTTGGATCCAGAATCTACACACCTTTGTGCATCTTCAGTAGGTATAAAGTACAAATCTTGAGGCTTGCTTTGATAGATCTTGTTAGGTTGCTAGTTTATAACTTTTTGTCCCAAAAACCTTGGTCTATTGAGTATGCTCTACTCAATACCATTTGAGCTGTCATTTCAGATGTTTTTGGGTGTTTGGTGACATGAAAATGCAAACTTGGTCCTTTGTATTCATCCGTGCTAGAGTTATGGGGTTTTAGACGGTAATATAAGTTAAGGTTTTAGCTTTGAGCTTCTTGTAGCCATGCAAAGTCATAAAGGTTGCAACTTTATGATTTTAGACGTTCATTAGGGTTAGATCTGAAGTTTGGACGTTAAGTCTTTAAGCATTAAGACCTTAATTGAGAGTTTGGACTTCAAGGGTTTACGTTGGGCGTAATCCTGAGTACGATGAGCGTAAATGGTTCCTGCCCCGTAACCCTTCCAAGGGTAGACTGTACATTGGGCGTAATGTGGAGTACGCCCAAAAAACCCTTTTGGACCATTTTTGGGCTTTGGGTTGTTAGGGGTTTTGGGCCTTGAATTTTGGTTCATGTATGGGAAGGGCAAAATGGTCTTTTTCCCTTAATAAGATAAAGATGTTTTGGACCATTGGCTATCGGTTAAAACCTTGTTTATTAATTAGGGTTGTCTTTGGGTTTTGATTAGTGTGAGGAGTTGTGTTAGTAGCAGCTCAAGTGTGTGATTCAGTCATCTTCAGTTAGAGGTCAATCTTCTCACTGTGCTTGTGAGTCGAAGGCAGCAATACCGACCCACCAAATTTTTTATGTAGAATGCTAACTGTTATATGGCTCTTACATGTTTGTATGATTAGGTTGAAATAGACCCCAAGGTTGGGCTCATTATTGTATGATTGGGTTGAAATAAACCCCAGGGCTGGGCCCATGAGTATATGATGGGTTGAAAGAAACCCCAGGGCTAGGATCATGATTGTATATTGGGTTGGAATATACCCAAGGGTTAGACCCGCTTATATGTTTGGTATGTGGTACTTTGGGGAACTCGCTAAGCTTTGTGCTTACATTTTACGTTTATGGTTTCAGGTACTTCTGTTACGAAAGGGAAGGGCCTGACGTGATGGCACAACATCCTCCCCTCATGATTTACGCACTATTTGGATATCCGTACTATGATGTTTTGGATATTGTGATTCATGATTGACTTGGAGACATTTGATGTATGAAACTAATGGTTTTAAAAACAAAACATTTATCATTGAATTTGGGTCATTACAATCTAATTCTAAGAGCTTGTTTAGATTAGGTTATGGAGGTTAGGGTTAATCAAAGAGCTTGTTTTGGTTAATTAATATGGTGAATGAGAATTTCTAGAGCTTGTTAGTAGTTCCAAGTACCAACTTAGATAACATGAATGTGATATCATTTCATAGTTAATATAACATAACTATATAGTAAAACACAGAATTAGAGACCTTCCGTTAATCGAATTCATTTACACGTTTGTATGTGCTTAAATTTTGTTTTAATTGAACAAACAAACCTCCCGTTTTGTTACAACACGTCTTGTGCAAAAAGACAACCATTTTATAGTTAGTCACTTACCACGGGTATTTCTGTAATTATCCTTCATAAAAGGAAAATTAGTAATAAACTGTTGTAATTAGTTACAATCTGTTAGATTAGTTGATGTGTTAGTTGTTATTACAATCTTATTAGTTGTATATACAACAATATAATAGATATATGAGAAGCTAATCAAATATGTTCTTTTCTCTCCGTTGTTTACTTTGTAAAATGGTATCAGAGCGAAGAATTATGCTTCCGATCAAATTTCCGTTCACCTATTTTGACCTTTCGATCATCTTCTTCATATCTCCGATGAGCTAGTCTACTGATCGTGTTTCACTTTTCCGATCATTTTTTCATTGATCTTTCTGTTGATTTGTCAATTGTTCTTTTTCTGTTTGACGATTATCATGCCGACAACGAATCCTAATTCATATGGTTCTTCCGGCTTAGCTGTCGCTCCAATTGATGATCGAATGCATCCTTATTATCTACATCATTTACAGTCCTGGATTTGTGCTTGTTTCTCAGTTTGTCACCAGTGATAACTACAATTCATGGAGTCAAACGATGAATTTTTCTCTTTCTGTGAAGAACAAAACTAGATTCATCGATGATACTCTTTCTAAACCAAAGTCTTTCGATCCTAACTACAATGCATGGATGCACAACAATAGATTTGTTATTATGTGGATTCTTAATTCTGTTTCCAAAGAAATTTCCACGAGTATCATGTTCACTAGGTCTGCTTCTAAGATTTGGATTGATTTAAGCGATTGTTTCCAACAAAGTAACGGTCCTCGAATCTTCCAAATTCGGAAGGAACTTGTTAATGTTTCTCAAAATCAGGACTCAATTGGAGTTTATTTCACCAAATTGAAATTCCTTACTGATGAACTTGTGAATTTTCGTCCTTATTGCACCTGTAAAAAGTGTGATTGCAATGGTGTTCAAGAAATCGAAAAGTACTTTCAAACATAGCACGTAATGAAATTTCTTATGGGGCTAGATGATTCGTTTGCTCAAACTAGAGGTCAAATCCTTCTTGTAGACCCCCTTCCTTCTATCAATTGAGTGTTTTCTCTGCTCAATCAAGAAGAGAAACAGAAATCCATGACCAAAAATTCATCTCAATCAATGGCTTTCATGGCTAAAGCTAACAATCAAAACAATCAACAAAAACCTCCAAATAACAATAAATCTTCTGCTAATAGAGACATACCTTATTGTACTCATTGTAAATATCAAGGACACACATCAGACAATTGTTACAAGTTACATGGATATCCAGCTGGATATAAGCGAAAGAACAAGATCAATCATGTTGCTGCTTTGGATAATAATGATATAAGTTAATTGAACAATGTTTTTCAAAGTCTTTCTCAAGCTCAATGCCAAGATCTCATGTCTGCACTCTCTAATCACATGATTTCAATCAATCCTGGTGAAGAAATTACTTAAGGTAAGTTTCTATGATTGGTTGTTCTTAATAGAAAGAATTCTCAAGTTTGGATTATTAATTCAGGAGCTACACAACATGTGTGTCATGATATTAGTTTGTTTACTAACAAACGAATTGTTCATCATTATACAGTCACTTTACCAAATAAAATGGTATTACCTGTTAGAAAAATTGGTGATATCAATATTGATCATCTTTTTACACTAAACAATGTTCTATATGTGCCAAAATTTGATCTCAATCTCATCTCAGTTAGTTCTCTTACTAAGGCACAAAAGTGTATGATCCAATTTACATGTGATCATGCATTTATTCAGGATGCTCACCTCAAGAAGATGATTGGCAAGGCTAAAAATATTGAGGATGTGTACGTGTTGAAGAGAAACATTATGCATAAAGACACAATAATTAATACTGTTATTTCCGTTTCCTTCCATGTTTGGCATAAAAGGTTGGGTCATCCATCTAATGAAAGACTTATATCAATTAGAAATCATCTCAATGTTAGGATTTCTAAGAGTGATGTTAAAATTTCATGTTCTGTATGTCTTCTTGCTAAACAGAGGAAATTACCATTTCATTCTATGAATAATATTCATAATGAACCATTTGGTTTAATACACTGTGATAGTTTGGGTCCTTTTCATGTTCCTAGCTATCAAGATCATCGATATTTTGTTACTATTGTCGATGACCATTATATATATACACACACACACACACACACACACACACATATATATATATATATATATATATATATATATATATATATATATATATATATATATATATACGGGTTTTTCTTATAAAGAACAAGTATGATGTGCAACAAGTTATTCTAAGATTCTACATTGTAACACCCAAAAATTTCATGCCAAATTAAAACTTTTTCAAAAACATTTAAAACCATTCATCATTACAAAGTTTGTTTTAAAAATATCGAATATCAGAGTTTTCCCAGAAACATAAACAAATCCCGAGGAGCTGTACGATCATGCCTTCGCCTTGCCGCGATCCCCTGATGTACCTGAAACAATAAACTGAAACTGTAAGCTCGAAAGCTTAGTGAGTTTCCCCCAAAATACCAACACCATACCAATATAGCCACAACAAATAACATTTACAGATCAGCATGCATAATGAGCCTTCAGCCTGACTGGACCGCCTCGCAGGGCCTACAGCCTATCTGGACCGCTCCCGAGCCTTCGGCATGACTGGACCGTACAGCCTATCCGGACCACTCTCCGGGTATGTTGGCCTACAACACAAAGCAGGACCACCTCAACCCAACCCCCAATTAAACAAACATGTGCACATAAATATCGTATGCTAGCTCATATCATATAACAGTCAAACCGGTCTAACAGATCACTAATCATAGCAACATCCCAATAAACGGGATACAGAGCTAACCGGTCACTAACATAGCATCACCCTATAACCAAGACACTGACCTAACTAGGTCACTAAGCATAAGCATACCATCATCCTAATTACCAGGATGTAATCAATAAACATTTCATGCCATAATTCAGATACAATATATAAAGGGCCAACCTTGGTGCCTTAGACCCATTGGTATAGTGAGGATAACTCACCTTGCAAATGTCGACTCGAAAGATAAGCTCACACTCTCGGATCACTGCCGAAAACTCCACCACCTATAATCGTCATACAACCATGTTCATAAGTTCCAAAAATGCCCCCAAAAGTCAAAAAGACAACCCATGGTCAAAGTCAAAGTCAACTGCCAAGGTCAACAGTCCATGTTGACCTGAACTCGTCGAGTGCAACTAGACACTCGCTGAGTTCCTTGCATAACTAACCCTCTCGCCAAGTCACTCTACTGACTCGCCGAGTCTACGACAATCTTCATCGGACTCGCCGAGTTGTTCATCCAACCCGTCGAGTTCATGACCATCTTCATATGACTCAGCTAGTTTACTATGCGACTCGCCGAGTCCCTTCAATTCCCTATCCTTACAGATGCTTTCTAAGCCATGCAAAGGCTCTAAATTGTAGATGTAAGCTCCTAGGGCATGTTTATCACGTAAAGTTGCAAACTTTACGTGCATGCAAGATGATAATGCCCCAAAACAAGCTAAAGGAGTGGCTTAAGGTAAGGGAAAGGTCATAGCTTGACAAAGACTGAAACTTTATGAAAAAGAGGGGCTAAAGGAGTTCAGATCTGAGGTTGCAACCTCAGATCTTGACCCAAATCGGAGAACCACCACAAAACCCCAAAAAGGGCTCTAAACCCATAAATGAAGAGATCTAACCAAAGGAGAGTCAAGGTAACAACTTGTTACCTTCATAACGATGCCAAGACAGAGAAGAATCCGGATCTACAACAGCCCCTTGCTTCAAACTTCTTGAACTCCAAGCCCTTTACTCCAAGAATCTTCTTTCAAGATAAGAAGCACACAAAAATAGAGGGAAAACACAAATTACAGTTTCTGAATTCGATGGAGGCAGTAAGAGAGGCTAGGGGGAATATGTGATCCTTAAATAGGGTGCAAAACCCCGAAAATTAGTTTCATACTCCAGCTCCTACTCGTCGAGTCCCTTCTTGGACTCGGCGAGTAGGTCACTTAAAACACGCGGACCAACCCGCTGCTACTCGACGAGTCAGGCAACCCACTCGTCGAGTAGACCTTAAAATCAAGAATATAATTATATAAATCAATACCTGAGAATCGGGGCGTTACAATTCTCCCCCACTTGAACTAGACTTCGTCCTCGAAGTCCCCTGAGGTAAACAACGCCGGGTAATGCTCCCGCACCTCAGCCTCTGGCTGCCACGTCCACTCGGATCCCCTCCGATGCTCCCACTGCACCTTCACCAAAGGTATCTCCTTGTTCCGCAGAATTTTTATCTTCCTTTCCAGTATGGCCACCGGCCTCTCCACGTAATTCAAGCACTCATCAACTTGGATATCATCCAACGCCACCACTGCGTCCTGATCCATGATGCACTTTCGCAACTGAGAAACTTGAAAAATGCTATGTACCCGACTAAGTTCCTCCGGTAGCTCTAGCATGTATGCCACCTTGCCGACCCTGGAAATGATCCTGAACGGTCCAATGTAACGGGGGCCCAATTTCCCCCTCTTCCTGAAGCGGATCACACCCTTCCAGGGTGAGACCTTCAGGAGTACCATACCCCATACTTGAAACTCTAACTCAGATCGGTGTCTGTCGGCGTAACTCTTCTGCCGACTCTGGGCGGTCTGCAATCGCTGCCTAATCTGATGAATCTTCTCGGTAGTCTGCAAGACTACTTCCGTCCGCCCCATCACCCTGTGTCCAACCTCACCCCAACAAACCAGGGTGCGACATCTCCGCCCATACAACAGCTCGAAAGGCGGGGCGCCAATGCTGGAATGATAGTTGTTGTTGTAGGCAAACTGTGCAAGCGGTAGGTGGGAATCCCAACTTCCACCGAAGTCAATGACACATGCCCTCAACATATCCTCGAGTGTCTGAATGGTACGCTCGCTCTGGCCGTCGGTCTGCGGATGGAACGCTGTGCTAAAGTGCAACCGCGTGCCCAGTTCCTCGTGGAACTTCTGCCAGAAACGGGAGGTAAACCTAACATATCGGTCGGAAACAATGGAGACAGGAACCCCATGGCGAGACACGATCTCGCGGACGTACATGTCGGCCAACCTCTCGGCCGACGAACTCTCCCGAATAGCCAAGAAATGGGCACTCTTGGTCAATCGATCTACGATGACCTATATAGCATCAAATCCCTTCGCCGTCCTCGGCAACTTGATAATGAAGTCCATCGTGATCTGTTCCCATTTCCACATGGGAATCTCTAGAGGCTGTAGCTTACCATGCGGCCTCTGATGCTCGGCCTTGACCATCCTGCAGGTCAAACACCTCTCGACATACCAAGCGATTTCTCGCTTCATACCTGGCCACCAATAACTCAAACTCAGGTCTCGGTACATCTTGGTGGCCACTGGGTGAATAGAGAAGTGAGACTTATGAGCCTCCTCCATGACTGTCTGTCTGACCCCACCAGATATCGGAACCCACACCCGACCGCATCGGGTCAATAATCCCCGACTATCATGCACAAACCGAGTGTTCTCACCCTTGATCCTCTCCAACTTCTAGTTCTCCGGTCGCATGCCCTCAACCTGAGCATCCCTGATCAAGCTCATAAGCGGAGAATCCACCGTTATCCTCATACACACTGCTGGGGTGGAAGACCCAGCTGCCTTGCGGCTCAAAGCATTCGCCACCACATTCGCTTTACCGGGGTGGTAAAGGATCTCGCAGTCGTAGTCCTTGACTACATCCAGCCACCTGCGCTGCCTCATGTTCAGTTTTGGCTGATCCATGATGTGTCTCAAACTCTTGTGATCCGTATATATGGTACAACGAACCCCATATAAGTAATGTCTCCATATCTTGAGAGCGAACACCACCGCTCCCAGCTCCAGATCATGAGTAGGATATCTCGTCTCATGCAGCTTCAGCTGCCGCGACGCGTAGGCTATCACCCGACCTCTCTGCATAAGGACCGCCCCCAAACCTGTGATGGATGCATCACAGAATACCACAAAATCCTCAACTCCCTCCGGGAGTGTCAAGACTGGAGCCTCGTATAAGCGCTGACGGAGGGTCTCAAACGCCCTCTGCTGCTCAGGGCCCCACCGGAAATCCACCCCCTTCCTCGTCAGACGAGTGAGGGGTACCACAATCTTGGAGAAATCTCGAATAAATCTCCGGTATTACCCGGCTAAACCCAGAAAACTCCTAATATCCGAGGGAGATCTCGACACCTCCCACTGCATGACCGCCTCGATCTTGGCCGGGTTGACCAAAATTCCCTCCTGATTAACGAGATGTCCTAGGAACTGAACCTCTCGTAACCAAAACTCGCACTTCGAGAACTTAGCATATAGCCGTTCTTGTCTCAGAACTTCTAACAACTCCCTAAGGTGCTCCTCGTGCTGATCTCGGGTCTTGGAATATACCAATATATCATCAATAAACACGATGACCGAGCAGTCAATCATCGGTCTGCAGACCCGGTTCATCAGGTCCATAAATATTGTCGGCGTGTTGGTGAGCCCAAACGGCATCACCACGAACTCGTAATGACCATAGCGAGTCCGAAACGCGGTCTTCTCCACGTCCTCCTCTCTGACTCGGACCTGATGATATCCCGACCTCAAATCAATCTTGGAGAACCAAGATGCACCCTACAACTGATCAAAGAGGTCATCTATCCTCGGGAGAGGATAACGGTTCTTCACCGTCAACTTGTTCAACTCCCTATAGTCAATGCTCATCCGGTGCGAACCGTCCTTCTTCCTGACGAAGAGCATCGGTGCTCCCCATGGAGAACTGCTAGGTCGAATGAACTGCTTGCCCAGCAGTTCCTGCAGCTGTGAAGACAGCTCCTGCATCTCGGGTGGCGCCAACCGGTACGACGTTTTGGTGATAGGAGCCGCACCTGGTACCAGGTCGATCCGGAACTCGATCTGCCTCTCCGGAGGTATCCCTGGCAACTCCTCCGGGAACACGTCGGCAAACCCCCTAACTACTGGAACCTCTGAAACTGAAATCTGATCCCTGAACCGCATATCCACCACATACGCTAGATAACTCGCACACACGTGCTGAATACACTGCCGAGCCCTGGCAGCTGAACAAAACCCTGATCGCACTCTGGTACCCTCACCATATACAACCAGTTCTCCCCCACTTGGGGTTCGAACTACCACTCGTTGTCCCTCACAGTCAATCATAACACCGAACCGACTGAACCAATCCATGCCTACAATCGCACACACCTCCCCCATGGGGATCAGAATCAAATCTATTGGAAAGGACACCCCAAAAATCTCCAACTCACACCCTCGGTAGACCGAAGAAGCAGAAACCTCGTGTTCGTTGGCGATAGAGACTCGCAACAGACACTCTAACTCGCCCACTGGCACACTGAACTCCCTACTAAACGACTGAGATACGAAGGACCGACTTGCCCCCGAGTCAAATAAAACCAAAGCAGACAAAGAGTTCACTAAAAACGTACCTAATCACAGGTACCACAGATAAGCATAATACAATTATAATAAATGAAAAAACGAAGGAGAGAAACATACCAGCAACCACATCTGGTGCTGTCCTAGCCTCCTCTGCGGTCAGCTGGAAGGCACGCCCCTGAGCCTTCGGAGGCTCTGTCTTGACTGGCCTCCCATCCAATATCCTCAATATAGCCGGCGCTGGAGCCTGCGCCGGCCTGGCTGCGAGTTGTGGACAGTTGGTCTTCACGTGACCAACCTGATGACAGTGATAGCATATTCTCATATCCGATGTAGGGGCTGTCTGGCGACAGTCCCTAGCATAGTGCCCCTCCTTGCCACACTTGTGGAACCCACTACCCGTTCGACAAACACCGGAATGACTCTTGCCGCACTTTCCATAAGTGTGGCTTTGCTGACCCCCGATCCTAGAATCAGCGGTCTTAGACCGCATAGGCGCCGGCTGCGACTGCACCGGGGCCTACCGCTGCTCCCTCATCTGCAGCTCAATCTCCAACTCATGCCGCCTAGCGGCCTCCTGCAACTCCAAAAGTGTATCACATCGCTGGGTAGACACAAACTGACGGATGTCAGTCTTGAGCATGCTTAGATAACGGGTCATCTGAGCCTGCTCAGAAGCAAACACTGGGCAAAACATCGACCTCTCTGTGAATATGCGGGTGATCTCTGTCACCGACTCCCCCTCCTGTCTCAAACTCAAAAACTCTTGTGACAACTGTTCCCGCTCGACCCGCGGAATGTATCGGTGTACGTCCCAGTCGCCAATCTCCACCAGTAACAGTAGCTCTTTGACCCCGGACCTTAGCTCTTTGATCCCAAGTAACAGTAGCTCTTTGATCATATCCCTGAACTGCTCCCAAGTAACAGTAGCTCTTTGATCATCAGTGTACGTCCCAGTCGCCAATCTCCACCAGTCCTTGGCCCCGGACCTTAGCAGGTTCAGAGTACACCTGACCCTTTGGTCAGTAGGACACGAGCAGGTAAAGAAACACCCATCCACATCTGAAATCCACCTCATTGCCTTGATGGGGTCCTGTGTCTCATCAAAAGTAGGGGCTTCGTGTTATCTAAGTCACTGTACTGGAAGCCCCGAGTGGCTCCTCCTCCTCCCCCTGCTGCTGTTACAGCTGATGCAGCTGCAGCGGCAGCCGTCTCCGCAAGGGCTGCGTATCGCTCGTCGAAGTACTCGACCATGGCGGTCTTAATAGACCCAAACATCTCCGGTAGCTGTTCCCGGAACGCAGCAGCAACCTCATCATGCAGGATCTCCCGAATCCTGGCATCCAACTCCTCAGTACCCATCTGCACCACGGGCTCAGGTGCTGTTGGCCCCTCCTGGTCTCCGTCTCCTGATCCTGATCCTGAACCGGATCCACCACAAAGCGTCTCGGCATCACCATTCTGAAACATACCACAAGATATCAGATAATCCACATAATAACTGGAAACCAACTCCCGACTAAACCCTAGGGGTTGTGACTTCCTTGATGCACGTATGGGTCATGTGCTTTCAGTAGTACGGGCCCATACTACCTTCCACACCTACCCATATTTGTCTCAAGTATCACCACAACGCCCTAACAATATACATAAGCATAACGAGCGCTCAATACTCACTCCTAGAGAAAGGCTAACTGAATCACGACTGACCTACCGGCCTCACACAACCCACCCATTCATGAAACTTCCACCAACCCTACAGCATTAGTGTATGCTAATCATACATAACGCTAGACCCTATAGACTTTCGAATATCCGATCCTACCCTAAGCCCTAATCAATAAGAGCAGAACATAAGGTCAAATCAAACATTCTCGGGCTATAAGATCTTAATTATGTACAACCGTGATACATACACAAGTAACTATAGTAATGATGTCAATCTTATGTAAGAAACCCTAGGCTAGCAGGCATCACGTAATCAGGCAATTCTATCATGCAATTCCTGAGGATCCCTAGCCTAGTACTAGCATGTTGTTCTATCATATCATAATATCAAATAACTGTATGGTATTTTGGGGTCAACATACTGGCTCCGGCTGATCGTACACTTTGCATCCTCTCTTACTTACTTTGAAAACCATTAAAAAAATCATTTTAAAATCTTTCCCTTGATTTGAGACTGGAGTCACACGAGTGTTCCTCCAATTCACTCAAACCAAGGCTCTGATAACAACTTGTAACACCCAAAAATTTCATGCCAAATTAAAACTTTTTCATAAACATTTAAAACCATTCGTCATTACAAAGTTTGTTTCCAAAATATCTAATATCAGATTTTTCCCAGAAACATAAACAAATCCCGAGGAGCTGTACGATCATGCCTTCGCCTTGCCGCGATCCCCTGATGTACCTGAAACAATAAACTGAAACTGTAAGCTCGAAAGCTTAGTGAGTTTCCCCCAAAATACAAACGCCATACCAATATAGCCACAACAAATAACATTTACAGATCATCATGCATAATGAACCTTCAGCCTGACTGGACCGCCTCGCAGGGCCTACAGCCTATCTGGACCGCTCCCGAGCCTTCGGCATGACTGGACCGCCTCGTAGGGCCTTCAGCCTATCCGGACCGCTCTCTGGGTATGTTGGCCTACAACACAAAGCAGGACCACCTCAACCCAACCCCCAATCAAACAAACATGTGCACATAAATATCGTACGCTAGCTCATATCATATAACAGTCAAACCGATCTAACAGATCACTAATCATAGCAACATCCCAATAACTGGGATACAGACCTAACCGGTCACTAACATAACATCATCCTATAACCAAGACACTGACCTAACCAGGTCACTAAGCATAAGCATACCATCATCCTAACTACCAGGATGTAATCAATAAACATTTCATGCCATAATCCATATACAATATATAAAGGGTCGGCCTTGGTGCCTTAGACCCATTAGTATAGTGAGGATAACTCACCTTGCAAATGTCGACTCGAAAGATAAGCTCACACTCTCGGATCACTGCCGAAAACTCCACCACCTATAATCGTCATACAACCATGTTCATAAGTTCCCAAAATGCCCCCAAAAGTCCAAAATCCAACCCATGGTCAAAGTCAAAGTCAACTGCCAAGGTCAACAGTCCATGTTGACCTGAACTCGTCGAGTGCAACTAGACACTCGCCGAGTTCCTTGCATAACTAACCCTCTCGCCGAGTCACTTTACTGACTTGCCAAGTCTACAACAATTTTCATCGGACTCACCGAGTTGTTCATGCAACCCGTCGAGTTCATGACCATCTTCATATGACTCGCCGAGTCTACTATGCGACTCGTCGAGTCCCTTCAATTCCCCATCCTTACAGATGCTTTCTAAGCCATGCAAAGGCTCTAAATTGCAGATCTAAGCTCCTAAGGGATGTTTATCACGTAAAGTTGCAAACTTTACGTGCATGCAAGATGATAATGCCCCAAAACAAGCTAAAGGAGTGGCTTAGGGTAAGGGAAAGGTCATAGCTTGACAAAGACTGAAACTTTATGACAAATAGGGGCTAAAAGAGTCCAGATCTGAGGTTGCAACCTCAGATCTTGACCCAAATCGGAGAACCACCAAAAAACCCCCCAAAAGGGTTCTAAACCCATAAATGAAGAGATCTAACCAAAGGAGAGTCAAGGTAACAACTTGTTACCTTCAAAACGATGCCAAGACAGAGAAGAATCTGGATCTACAACAGCCCCTTGCTTCAAACTTCTTGAACTCCAAGCCCTTTACTCCAAGAATCTTCTTTCAAGATAAGAAGCACACAAAAATAGAGGGAAAACACAAAGTTGGGTTTCTGAATTCGAGGGAGGCAGTAAGAGAGGCTAGGGGGAATAAGTGATCCTTAAATAGGGTGCAAAACCCCGGAAATTAGGGTTTCGTCCTCCAGCTCCTACTCGTCGAGTCCCTTCTTGGACTCGGCGAGTAGGTCACTTAAAACACGCGGACCAACCCGCTGCTACTCGACGAGTCGGGCAACCTACTTGTCGAGTAGACCTTAAAATCAAGAATATAATTATATAAATCAATACCTGAGAATCGGGGCGTTACATACATTCTCATAATTAATTAGTTTAATAAAAGCATTAAAGTTTTTCATTCAGACAATGCCAAAGAACTTGAGTTTACAACATTTTTTCATGAAAAAGGAATATTACATCAGAAGTCATGTGTTCAAAGACCTCAACAAAATGTTACTGTTGAACGAAAACATCAACATCTTCTCAATGTGGCTCACTATTTATTGTTTCAATCCAGTATTCCTATTCATTTTTTGACTGATGTGTTTTAAAAGCTACTTATCTCATAAACTGCATACCTTCAGAAATTCTCAATAATCTTTCACCTTATGAAAGATTATATGGTAAACCACCATTATTTTCACATTTGAAAACATTTGGTTGCCTTGCCTATGTTTCAACCATATATGCTCATCGCATAAAATTCAATCCACAAGCCAAACCTTGTGTATTCTTGGGCTACCCTCCAGAAATGAAAGGTTACAAGTTCCTTGACATGTTTTCTAAACAAGTTTTTTATTCCTGAGATGCTATTTTTCATGAAACCATTTTCCCATTTCAAAATGATCATACTGTAAAACCTAATGACCCTTTTCCAAACATTGTTTTACCTCTACGTTTAAATGATGATTTCTGATTCTCCTTCTCAAACCTTCAACAATAAGTCATATAATGAATTAGAATCAAATTTTAATGAGTAACATCATGAGAATCATCAAGAACATCAGAATATTAGAAGGTCTTCAAGGAATCATCAAGCACCATCTTATCTCAAGGATTATCACTGCAATTTAGTTACATCTACAAAATGTTCTTATCCATTGGAAAATTATATTTCATATGATTCCATTTTAGAAAAGCACAAGGCTTTTATAATGGTTGTTTCTTCCAATTTTGAGCCTCAGAATTACAATCAAGTTGTGAAATTTAAAGAATGGAGAGATGTAATGGAATCTGAATTGCAGGCTATGGATATGAACAAGACATGGTCAATTGTACCCTTACCTTCTGATAAACATGTAGTGGGTTGCAGATGGGTTTACAAAGTCAAATATGGATCAAATGCTCAAGTAGAATGACATAAGGCACAATTAGTGGACAAAGGATTTACACAATAATAGATGTATATATATTATCATATAATTCAAAATAATCAATATATTATATCAATTTAGTATACGAATTATTATATCAAATTTAACAACAACGTTATTGTTATATTTAAAAAAACACATATTTGTAAAAACTTCAACTATATAGGTGTTTCTGTGCAACGTGTGGACATTCACCTAGTATACTTATAAAGGAAGTATTTTTTTCTTTCACCACATTAATTTGAAACTCTCATGACTTTTCAATTTCTTTCTAATATTGATTATTAGTTAGTTAATAAGGTTAAATAAATATCAAACCTAAAGTGTAATCATATATAAACTAAATTTCAATATTAAAAACCATATCTTTACTTTTATTTTTAAAGTTATGTTTTTAACTTTTTACATATTATACTTTATTTATTAATTTTAAGATGTTGTTGTATGTAAACCATTATTACTTTAAAGCTACAATTTTTGAACAGTTTGGATAAAATACTTAAATTGTTAATTTAAATATAACATTACAGGGTCAACTTAAATATAAATTTTAGTTCAACTTAAACAACCCAAAAAATATTTTGTAATAGTTAAAAGTGATAAATTGTAGTGTATTTATAATAATGATAATAAGCTGGTTAATAAGGTTAAATAAATATAAAACCTAAAGTATAATCATAAATAAACTAAATTTTAATATTAAAATAATATATTTACTTCTACTTATAAAGTTATGTCTTTAATTTGTAACATATTATACTTAATTTATTAGATTTAATATATTGTTTTATGTAAACTATTATCAGTTTAAAGCTACAACTTTTTAACAGTTTGGATAAAATACTTAAATTGTTAATTTAAATATAACATTACATGGTCAATTTAAATATAAATTTTAGTTTCATTTAAAAAACCCAAAAAATATTTTATGAACAGTTAAAAGTGATAAATTTTAGTGCTAAATGCAAAAACTAAATTGTAATATCAATTTAACTAAAATATTTCCTAAATATATTTTTATAATCATTAAAAGTTTTCAAATAAGTAGCTTAAAATAACTTACGATAACAATAGTTAAAACTAACTTTGTATAAACGATTATATTGTTATTTTTAAAAACAAAAAATAATGTTTGATGTTTTAAATAATTACAATGATAGAAATTAAAACGATAAACAAATAAATTTTAAAAAATTAATTAACAATAACAAATAACATTAAACCATATATTATTTTTTATTTTCATTTATGAGTAACCCACGAGTAAAAATCATTCAAACGATTGAGATTATACAGTTTTAATATATATATATATATATATATATATATATATATATATGTATATATATATATATAACTCAAAATAATCAATATATTATATCAACTTAGTACACGAATTACTATATTAAATTTAACAACAAGGTTATTATTATATTTAAGAAAACATATATTTGTAAAGATTTCAACTATATAGATATTTCTGCGCAACGCGCGGGCATTCGTCTAGTACAATTTCATTACTATGAGTCAAATCGATTTAACTCCGGAAAAAGTTTTGGATGCATTGGAAAAAGAACTCTATGAAGATAAAGTCGAGAGATCAGTAACTTCAAATATATCGTCATATCATCTCGACGAGATGCAAAGTATTACCGAAACTCATGAACCATTCACAAACTCTACAAATCAAGTGCCCAACCATATGCATAATATGACTAAAACTTATAATTTTATTTCGTTTACCAATCAAGTATTTGTTGTTTATAAGCTACCTTGTATATTTCTCATTTTATAATTTTTTTATATTAATAAATAAAATCCATGGATTTTTATGCATTTTGTTTTTGTAATTTAAATTATTTTATTATAAATAAATAAGTAAAAAGACGACGCTTTTTAGGCCCACAACAGGCCAGAACTTACCCATGGAATTGGGTTGGGTTTTTATACTCTAAGACCGGGCCGGATCAAGCTTTGTGCAATTTATGAAAAGAAAGTGTCTACTCTCACTCTAAAAAGCCTCTTTTTGTCACCAATAGGAGTCCAATCCCCATCTCTGCATACAAAATTACAAATAGAGGCCGACAACAATAATATCAATAGAGACATAGGCCAACAATATCATATGTGTTCCTTCACAACACCTTTCTTAACATATTTATCTACATACGTCTCTTAATAATCAACCACAAAACCCACGTGTTGATGGTATTATTTCAACTATATTGATTTCAAAGTAGTTATATTTGTCTTTGCCTAAGTATCAGTATTTCTGAATTCAATTTTAATTTTTCAATAACTTTTTTATCAACGGAAAATCTAATATATACCTTAACATGGTGTAAATATCTATCAGTCTATCACATATGTACATACATAACTAAAACACATATGCATATATTGTTGGAACTTTGCTCTATAAAATTACAATGTAGGACTGAGAAAAATTTTTCCTACCTTATAAGGCTTGTCCCACTCATTTATTTAAATGGACCAAGTAATGGGTTAAGCAAATTGGGTTTGGGTTGTGATGTTGGACTAGTCAAATTTGGTTAGTAGTAGGCTTGGATTATTAAATATTAATGGTCAAAGATAGGACCTTGGGGTTCTTCTTGACTAAATAATATTTTTTATATATAATCCGAAATTAATTAGTCATTAATTAATTTTTTATTTATTTATTACAAAACAAATTCTGTTAAATAAAGGATTAACTGCAGTCAGTTTTTAGTAGTTAATTTCGGTTGGTGGTTTACAACCACTATTGCAAGCCTATAAATGGAGGAATTCAGACAGAATTTGAAGGCTAATGAACAACATACACTTTCTCTCAATAATCGTCCTTGGTATCAAAAGGGATCATGATGAATTTCGACAGATTCAAAATCTGTTCTTGAATTGGTTGTTGTATCCTCAAGACAGACCCATTCTAGGGAAATTTCTGTCTTAGGGCACTGCAAAAGCATGCCTCAATCTGTATAATTTCGTGATTTTATTTTCTGTGTAGTCAACATTCAAGTATGTTTTCTGTAATCTAATTCTTGTATATTACATATATTTAAATTTCGTTTGTTTTATTTCTATTGGTTTTCTTGATTGTATACTTCTGTCATAACAATCTAAGACAACAATCAAAAAGTGGAAGAATGGATCAACAATCCATCATCAAAACACATGTGGAAAAGCCTGAGAAATTCAAAGGCTCAGATTTTCGGAGATGACAACAGAAGATGTTGTTTTATTTGACAACTCTTCATGTTTCCAATGTTCTCACTGATGATTCTCCCTCTCCTCCCACTGGTGTAACCACTGCAGAAGGAGTAACACCACCCACTGCAACCCAATTAGCAAAACACCAAAGGGCTGTGGAAACTTGGAACACAAATGAATATAATTGCAGAAATTATATTCTGAATGCCTTGGATGATTCCCTCTATGATATCTACTCTACCATTCCTACTGCAAGAGAGATATGGGAATCACTGGAAAAGAAATACAAAACAGAAGTGGCATGTTCCAAGAAATTTGTGATTGGAAAGTTCATGAATTTCAAGATGGTGGATACCAAATCTGTCCTCAAACAAGTGGAGGAAATTCAAGTCATTTGTCACACCCCCAAACCAGAATGGAGGAAACATTCGGGGGCGGATGACTTCACGTAGTATCATAACAGTTGAATATTCGTAAAGAAAGTAAACACAACCATCATAAATATAATAAAAAGTTACATTGTTGCATATAATACATGTTTCAAAAGATTATTACAAATATGATGATTTAAAATGTTTTGATAACAGACGCCTTAGCGTCTCTTCTCCAAAAACTGATGGTTACCTGTATTACTGATTCCCTGAGAAATACAAGTAGTTTTGAAAAAGTGTCAACAATTAAGTTGGTGAGTTCATAAGCGTTTTTGTTCTAAAAGTTGTAGGTCTTTCGGTAAAAATAACTGAACGTGTTTCCAGAAAATCCAATATTTTCCATGTATGTGTGGTAGTTTGAAAAAGTTCCAAAGACTGGAATGCAATAGTATATTTCATGTTAAAATGGTGAAAGTGGATGTTATGCTTATATAATGAAATTCGTGAATGCAATTAAGGGTCTCGTAAATCAAGTACATTTTGATACACCATGTGAGTTTTATAACCATGCTATTGACCCAGACTGCATGTAACAATGTTCTTCAGGCGTTGTAGTGTTATGACATTTGTCACCCAGACCTGCCGGTCTAACTGTAGCTAACAGTTTAGGTGCGGGATTGTCAATCCCGTATAGATCTATACACAAGTATCACGCTCTCCCTACAAGAGATTATGGTTTATAATACAGGGCTTGAAATGCATACTCGAGAGTACGTTGAAGATGAGTGTCTCACAAAACATGGTATCAAAAGATTTACGGAACAAAAAGTTCGTGTGAAAGTATTTCCTTTTATGTAAAGATGCAATGAATAACTCGCAACTATACCCATTATAGTTTTTCGAAAGTGTGTTCCATTTGATGATAAAAACTTGGTGTAATATCAACTTTGCATGTGAAGTGTAACATTGGTATTAATGTTGTTTAACATCCATAAATAAAATCTAGATAAAGTATTTGAAACATTTCTAACGACGTGTATTTTAAGTGTAAGTTTATCTCGTGTTTCACTTGTATTCCCCCCCCCCATAAAAACATGAAAAAAATACGTGAAAATGTAGGGGTATGAACTCACCTGGAAAATATGGTGATTTGAAGAAAACGAGTTTTTCTCGGGCAGCACTTCGACCGGGAAGTGGTAAGTTTCTCGGGATTCTCGGCGCTTCGGACCTTCGTCGGGGCTTGGATATGTAACCGGGGTGTCGGGGTCGTCTCGGGGGTGCTAAACGTGGAGTAGAAGTGAGAGAAGAGGGAATTGGGCAAGAGAAGTCGGAACCCTTGCATCTTATTTATAGGGTGAATTCTCGGGATTCACGTCGTGAACATGGGATAGTTCACGTCGTAAATTTGGTCTGTAGACGCGACGCCTGGTGGTCTAGTTCTGGCACACATCAGTCATAGACTCACGTCGTGAGTCTCTTGCTCACGTCGTGAGTCTCAGATAAGGCTGGTGTGCGTGCCTCGAACTTCAGAAATTCATATCTCTCGCATACGAGCTCCGATTTCGACGTTCTTTATATCCACGCGTAGGTGAGAATATACTCTACAACTTTCATTTAGACTCTGTCGGCTAATTTTGATTTAATTTTTAATATTATATTTTAAGTAGGCCGGGACAGGATAATTCCGTTAAAAATCCATAACTTCTTCATCCGATGTCCGTTTTCATCTGTCTTTTTACCGTTGTACTACTATTGTTGAGACCTTCAATTCTCATTTAGGTTGCGTCGGCTATAAATCGCTCGATCTTTATTTCGAGTTTTTAGCTGTCTACTGCTGTTCTGAAACTTAAAAAAAATCATAACTTCCTCATACGAAGTCAGATTTGGGCGTTCTTTTTATACATGTTCACGGTTGAACATAATCTATGACTTTCGTTTAGATACTTAAGGCTAAAAAGTATTTTATTGAAATTTCACTTTTACACTTGACAGTGTTTTACCGGTTTTGTCGTGAATCTTCGATTAGTCGTAACTTCTTCGTTATAACCCGGATTTGAGTGTTCCTTATATTTTTGAAAACCTTGACAATATATCTAATATTTTATACAACCCAATTGAGACTTTAGAACACTACATTTTTGAAGCTATTTTTATTGGTTCAGAAACAGTTTATAATGTTTGACTTTTTGAACATTACATTGACTCTAAATATCGGGTTGTCACATCATCCCCCCGTTAGAGGGAATTTCGTCCTGAAATTTAATCCAAGACAAAGTTTATGGACAAGGAAAAAGATGTGGGTACTTTTGTTTCATCTGATCCTCGTGCTCCCAGGTGTATTCAGGTTCTCGCTTGGCATTGCAACAGACCTTCACAATGGGTATGCGACTTTGTTTAGTTCTTTTAACTTCCCGATCCATGATTTCTACAGGCTCTTCCACGAAGTGGAGATTCTCGTTGATTTCAATTTCGTCCAGAGGGATGACGAGGGTCTCATCGGACAAGCACTTCTTTAGGTTCGACACGTGAAAGGTAGGGTGTACGTTATTGAGTTCCTGCGGTAATCTAAGTTTGTATGCCACCGGGCCGATCCTGGAAAGGATCTCGAATGGTCCGATATACCTAGGGTTTAGTTTCGCACGTTTTCCAAAACGTATTAACCCCTTCCAGGGTGAGACTTTCAATAATACTCGATCCCCAACCTGGAATTCCAAGGGTTTCCGTCTTTTGTCCGCATAACTCTTTTGTCTGTCTCTGGAAGCTTTTATTCGTTCTCGGATTTGGACAATCTTCTCTGTAGTTTCCCTTATGATTTCCGGGCCGGTGAGGGTGTTGTCTGGTACTTGACCTCTTGCTAGTTGCGTGTCGCCCACTTCAGCCCAGCACAGAGGTGATCTACACTTACGGCCGTAGAGGGCTTCGAATGGAGCAACTTTGATGCTAGTGTGATAGCTATTATTGTAAGAGAACTCGATCAATGGTAAATGGGTATCCCAAGCCTTACCAAAGTCTATCACACAAGCTCTTAGCATGTCTTCTAACGTTTGAATGGTCCTTTCACTCTGCCCGTCTGTCTGTGGGTGGTAGGCTGTACTCATGTCCAGCCTAGTTCCCATAGCTTTATGCAGTGACTGCCAGAATCGTGATGTGAATCGGCTATCTCTATCGGAGATAATAGATATCGGTACTCCGTGAAGGCGCACTATCTCTTTAATGTAGATCCTTGTCAGCTTCTCTAGTTTGTCTGTCTCTTTTATTGGTAGGAAGTGTGCGGATTTGGTTAATCTGTCAACGATAACCCAAATGGTGTCGAGTCCACCCGTAGTCTTAGGCAACTTGGTTATGAAGTCCATGGTTATCCGCTCCCACTTCCACTCGGGTATCTCTGGCTGTTGAAGTAGTCCCGAGGGCTTTTGATATTCTACCTTAACTTTGGCGCAAGTTAGGCACTTGCCCACAAAGGTAGCTATTTCGGCTTTCATGTTCGGCCACCAATACAACCTCTTGAGGTCTAAGTACATCTTGTCTGAGCCGGGATGTACGGAGTAGCGAGTTTTATGAGCTTCGTTCATGACAACGTCCCTGAATCCACCAAATTTTGGTGTCCAGATCCGGTTCATGAGACAACGAACTCCGTCATCCCTGACTTCAAGATTTTTGTCCATTCCTCTCAATGCTTCACCCGCCACGTTCTCTGGCGTCAAGGCTTCTTCCTGTGCTTTTTTGATTTGTGCGGACAGGTGTGAGTGGATGGTCATGGTTAGTGCCTTTACTCGGCGGCCCGAGTACTCCTTTCTGCTCAAAGCGTCTGCAACCACATTGGATTTTCCGGGGTGATAACGAATTTCACATTCGTAATCATTTAGTAATTCCACCCACCGTCTTTGTCTCATGTTGAGTTCTTTCTGATTGAGGATATGTTGGAGGCTTTTGTGATCGGTGAAGATGGTGCACTTGGTACCGTAAAGGTAATGCCTCCAGATTTTTAGGGCGAACACTACTGCTCCCAATTCGAGGTCGTGCGTCGTGTAGTTTACCTCGTGCGTCTTCAGTTGTCTTGAGGCGTAGGCGATGACCTTCCTTTGCTGCATTAGGACACATCCAAGTCCCTGGTTTGACGCATCACAGTAGACCACAAAGTCTTCTGTTCCTTCTGGCAAGGATAATATAGGTGCGTTACACAAAGCTCGCTTCAGTGTTTGGAAAGCAGTGTCTTGTTTTTCTCCCCAATTGAAGGTTACACCCTTCTGAGTCAGGGTGGTAAGTGGTTTAGCAATCTTCGAAAAGTTTTGTATGAATCTTCGGTAATACCCAGCAAGGCCCAAGAATTGCCGGTTTTCTGTTGGAGTCCTTGGAGTTGTCCAGTTCTCGATTGCCTTGATTTTGGAAGGGTCTACGTGTATCCCCTCCTTGCTGACCACGTGACCTAGGAAATTTACTTTCCGAATCCAAAATTCGCACTTTGAGAATTTTGCGTATAGTTTCTCTGTCCTTAATGTTTCTAAGACTTATCAGAGGTGTTGGCTATGTTCCTCCTTGCTCCTTGAATAGATGAGTATATCATCTATGAACACAATTACAAATTTGTCCAGGAAAGGATGACATACTCGGTTCATCAAGTCCATGAACACCGCCGGTGCATTTGTCAATCCAAAGGGCATCACCACAAACTCGTAGTGACCATAGCGAGTTCGGAATGCCGTCTTGGGAATGTCTCCTTCTAGGACTCGCAGTTGGTGATACCCAGATCTTAGATCGATCTTTGAGAAGTAGCTTTCTCCTTGTAGTTGTTCGAACATATCGTCTATGCGCGGTAAGGGATATCGGTTCTTGATCGTGAGTTTGTTCAGTTCCCGGTAATCGATGCACATGCGAAAAGATCCGTCTTTCTTCTTTACAAACAGAACCGGTGCTCCCCAAGGTGAGAAGCTCGGCCTGATAAATCCTTTGCTGAGAAGTTCGTTCAGCTGGCTGGAAAATTCTTGCATTTCTGCCGGTGCTAGACGGTACGGCGATTTTGCTACTGGGGTAGCTCCGGGAACCAAGTCGATCCTGAACTTGACTTGACGTTCTGGTGGGACTCCTGGAAGATCCTCAGGGAAGACGTCGGGGAAATTGCAGACTTCCGAAATGTCTTTAATGTCTTTCGCTTCTCGTTTCTTATCTACCACGTGAGCTAGGAAGGCATGATATTCCTTGCGCAGATATTTTTGGGCTTTGACGCAGGAGATGATTTGCAAATTGGTACCGGGTTTGTCACCATAAATGACAAGAGTTTCGCCACTTGGCAGATTAAGGCGAACGGCCCTTTCGTGACACAGAATATCGGCATGGTGAAGGCTTAGCCAATCCATACCGATGATGACATCAAAGCTTCTTATAGTGATCAGCATTAGATCGATTTGGAAAAAGTGTTCATTTAGAGTTAGAGTACAGCCTATATACAAATCGTTTGTGCTTTCTGTTTTGCCGTTTGCCATTTCTACTGTAAACATCTTATTAAGTGCTTGGGGTTTTTGATTAAGTAAGTGTTTGAATTTATGACTCACGAAACTTCTCTCCGCACCACAGTCAAAGAGTATGCATGCATAAATGTCGTTGAGGAGAAACGTACCCGTAACCACTGTGGGATCGGCTATTGCCTCGTTCTGCCCTATTGCCAGCACTCTTCCTACGCCGCCAACATTCTTTGCCTTAGGGCAATCCCTCTTGTAGTGCCCAGTTTCCCCACACCCATAACACGCCTGACTCACTCCAGCACCAGGAACTTGGGTGATTGGCCGCACCGGTGCCTTACAGAAACGGGCAGTGTGCCCTTTCCTGTCGCAGTTTTTACAGTGTATCTCCCGACAATTTCCGTGGTGATGGTAATTGCATTTGTTGCACTTTGGTAGGTTCCCAGCATATTGTTTTACCGGCGTAGGGGTAACAAGGACAACAGTGGGGGCAGTAGCGGCATGGACCGCCACTATTTGTTTCTTTGAAGGTTCTTGCGAAGTTTGACCTTTCCTATTGTTCCAAAACTTCTTCTTGTTGTTGTTGTTGGCATTGCTGTTATTGTTGTTGCTTCCTTGAGTTGGTTCTGGGATGACGGTCGTGATATCTTGGCAGACCCCATGATCAACGAGGGATTGTGCCAGTTCTTTGGCACTGTCGAACGTCGTGGGTTTGGAAGCTAGCACACTTCCTCGAAGCTGGGGCGACAGTCCCCGGATATACCTTTCCACCTTCTTACTTTCAAGGTCCATCATTCCTGGGCAAAGTATCGTCAAGTCACTGAACCTATTCGTATAGGTTGTGATATCCGAGCCCACCATAGTAAGGCCCCAAAGCTCCTGTTCCAGCTTCTGCATCTCGCCCCTTGGGCAGTACTCTCGTAGTAGCATTTGCTTCAGGTTCTCCCAACCCATGGAGTTCGCCACCACCAGAGTTAGTGACTTGACGTGGCCATTCCACACATTAGGGCTCGTTCGGAGAAAGTACAGGCATCAAATTTTACTTTGCTCTCTTCGGGGCATGAGCAAATCTCGAATACGGCTTCTGTTTTCTCTATCTATTGGGATAGAGCCATTACTCCCCCGGTTCCATTAAAGGGGATGAGTTTGCTGTTGGTGAAGTCCTTGTAAGTACATTCCCCGGAACGTCCCTGGTTTTGGCCATTAGTAGAGCTATTTATCCCTCCTCCTGATCCGTTGTTACTCATTTGTGCCATTGCTGCGGTTACGGCAGCCGTTACAGCAGCCTGAAAAGTAGCAGCATCCATCGTTGGAGGTGGTGGTGGAGGTGGTGTTGGTGCTCCTGTGGTATTGACGCGTCGAGGATTTCTTCTTGGTGGCATGATTCTGCCATAAGTTAAGATACGAATTCTTGATAAGTCTTCAGAAATGATTACGGAAGGTCTTAGTATTATATGTTTTGTGTTCTGAATATTACCGAATTTAGTAAGTTAATGGAAACTTTCAATAATAAGTGTATGATCTCCTTAGTATTTTAAGAATTTAATGGAATACTCAAAGAAATAATAAATTTGTGTCAATTTCATTGATATTAATATTTGATACAACGATCAGGAAAATTTGACCTTACATAGGTCTAGGGTACATCAATGATAAAGGGAAAATTTGACAGCATTCAGGTCCCCGAATTGTGCACTCACAATCCGTCGGGTTTTACATTTAAAAAGAAAGAGTAACACCAACACTTAGTCGATAAGTATATATACATAGCATGAGAAGTATGCGCTCTACTCCGAGCGGGTAGCACGTTGGGGACCATGGTATGTGGTCGTGGAAGTCCGAGCTCGGGCTACTCGACGTTCAACCTCGATGATGCGCCTCTCCATTGAGGCTTGACTCTTACGGAACTCCCTTACTTCGGCTCTAGCAGCAGTAATGTCCTTCTGAAGGGAAAATGTGTGCTCGATTGTTCGTTCATGTTCTTCGTCCAGTCGACGAAGACGTACCGCAGTGACAGCAGCGGTGGCCCCAATGTCCAAGAGTTGGCTGGCATTCACTCTTGCTTTCTCGCCTTGGTTGGCAATGCGACGAACCATGACAGGGAGTGCCCTGTCAGCCGAACCCCCGTTGCTGAGGTTATAAAAGCCTCGTTCCATGCCGTAAGGTGGTCGTTGCCCTTGTTCCTTGCTCCATCGTTTCAGGTCCACGGCCCAGCGGGGCGCCGGACCCTGAACGTTTCGTCGGGGATTTGCTGCTCCTCGGGGAGGATTGTAGATCTCTGGTTCTGAGTCAGTGCTTCCACCATCTCCTTCCTCTTCTGAACCTTCGTCTGGGTCTTCCTCAGGATCCTCTTCGGAGTCCTCTTCTGGCTCTTCCTCGTGAATCTCTTCGGGATCTTCCTCTGGGTCCTCCTCAATCCAGCCTCCATTACCCTGATTAGGGTAGTAGGGATCCCCGGGAATGTGAAATCCTGCCATTTCGTCTAGTCGAGAATAGGGGTAAGAGAATTACATATAAACTTGGGAGTAAGAAGGAAATTTTTGATAAAGATGATTTTGACGATTCCTACTAAATATCGAGGTTCGCAATATTTTTACAGTTCTTATAGTTTTTCAAAATACTCCTATAGTATTTTCAAGTTTGATTCTAGTATTTTATTTGGTAAGTTTTCGACTTGTCGTTTTACTACGATCATTCCCTGACATACGTTGGTCACACCTCGGATAAATATAGTTGATCAGGCTATATTTATCCTTGATTTGATTACATATCTCAAGGCCTAATCGTAGCGTCACAACTTGTCTTAATACTGTTGTAAAATTTTGGCTCATGATACTAGACCGATGCATGCATGTATTTATACTTTTATAAAACTAGCATTTTATTTTCTTAAAAGTATATTTTGTGAAAACGTTTTATCAGAGGATTTTAGTCCCTTTTGCATTTATAGTTTGTATATCTTATGTGGTTCGATATACTTAGTTCACTATAAACAATGCTCTGATACCAATCTGTCACACCCCCAAACCAGAATGGCGGAAACATTCGGGGGCGGATGACTTCACGTAGTATCATAACAGTTGAATATTTGTAAAGAAAGTAAACACAACCATCATAAATATAATAAAAAGTTACATTGTTACATATAATACATGTTTCAAAAGATTAGTACAAATATGATGATTTAAAATGTTTTGATAACAGACGCCTTAGCGTCTCTTCTCCAAAAGCTGATGGTTACCTGTATTACTGATTCCCTGAGAAATACAAGTAGTTTTGAAAAAGTGTCAACAATTAAGTTGGTGAGTTCATAAGCGTTTTTGTTCTAAAAGTCGTAGGTCTTTCGGTAAAAATAACTGAACGTGTTTCCATAAAATCCAATATTTTCCATGTATGTGTGGTAGTTTGAAAAAGTTCCAAAGACTGGAATGCAATAGTATATTTCATGTTAAAATGGTGAAAGTGGATGCTATGTGTGACAACCCGGAAACTTTAATCTTGTACGCTTAGTCAATTCAATCATTATTCAACTTGTTTTGTTGATTTCTGGTGCTATTTTAGGGTTCATTTAAGTGTTCTAAGCTTGTATATAACCAAGGTTGAGTTTAGGAATGAGTCAGAGTGTTGAATAGTGAGAAGATCGAGCCATACACACCTCTTGGAGGAGTGTACGACCGTACACATGGGTGTGCGGCCGCCCACCCACTCCCTTGGCAGCACACACTCTTCTGGGCAGCACCCTTACCCCTATATAAAGGGTAGCCCCCTTCCTTTCATTCCTTTAGCACCTTGGCAGCACACAACATCATTTCCCTCAAGTTTCTCCAACTTTGAACCTTCCAAAGCTTCAAGAACGTGAGTACTTCTTCCTCTAGCTTACAATCCATGAAAGACCACCCTATCCAAACTCTATGTGTGCAAAAACGACATGTCCTTCGTGTTTGGAAGTGAGTGCGGCCGCACACCCACTTAGGGTGGACGCACACCCTCAAAAACACCCTCCAAAGTGAGAGTTTAACTTCCATATTCGATGTAGACATGCCCCTAGACTTGTTGTACCTTGGAATGGACAATTTGGGCATCATTTTGAGGGGTGTACGACCGCACACACCCCTGTGCGGCAGCACACTCCAAGTGTGCGGCAGCACACCCAAGTGTGCGACCGCACACTCTTGTGTGCGACCATACACTCATTCTAGGACCTTTATCTTGCACTACAATTGAGTAGAGACCTTGAACACTTCGTGGATGTGAGTATGGACCTTGAGAACACTTCGAAGACACCTCATTTCATGAGTGTACGGCCGCACACCCATTGGGCCGCACACTCATGGCCGCACACACACTCTAGGTGGCCATACACCCCCTACACTCAATCCTACATGGTCCTATCACTTGGTGCAAATAGTTTCAAGTCCCTAGAGTGGTTTTCCATCACTTATAGTGGTGAAATACCTTCATTTGACTCGTTTATGTGTCATTACATGCTATTAGGATCTAATCGTGTTCAAGGCCTCACTTGAACACCCGACTCTTCGTATCGATCCTTCAATCAAACCACTTACCCGAGGTGAGTTCATACCCCTACATTTTCCGTGTTTTTAATGTTTTCAGGGGGGAATACAAGCTAAACATAAATGTTTTCAAAACTCATGCAATTCTCATACTTTAACCCTTTTGTACTGTGTTGAGCATAAGGGACGTTTTCACTAAAATTGCATAGTTTTCCGGACTCGCTATTCACTACGTTATACATGCAAACTATAATCGGTATAGTTTGGGATTTTCTAAACATAACAAGTACAAAAACTTTCACTACTAAACATATGCACTAAAATAGAAATAGTTTACAGTTTACATCACTACTTTATCATGGTATTCATAACTGTAATTATCACTACATACGGTATACATACAGATTTACACTACGGTTGAACGCTACTACACTACATGTAAACTAGATTGTACGATACTGTGAGGCGCTACTTCAATACTGTACCCTTAGGTGTACAGGGATAAATCCTATCATAGTATAACCAGAGTCTCCTGGAGGGAGAGCGTGAGATTTGTGAATAGATCTATTCGGGACTGACAATCCCACACCCGAACTGCTAGCTACAGTTAGGCAGGCATGCCTAGGGTGACAAATGTCATTTAACTCGACGCCTGAAGAACGTTGGAAAGGTCTCTAGTCATATCAAGCATGGTTATACGACTCACATTATGTATAAATCACCCTTAGTTTACAACCTGGCACTCTTCAGTGGTTTTATTTATGCTAAATAGAACTAAAATACAATATGCATACTGGCTAAAGCCAGGGTTTTCAAATAGAACTGATTATGCAATGGTTTCACATACAATAATACTTATACTTCATGATTAGTTTTAGCTAGTCACATGAGGTAGCATTTTCGCATATCACTACAGTTTTCAGTAACGAACATTCATGGTTTTATATGGAATCGATAACGCTACATTTTCACTAAAGAAAATATCGGATTTTCTTGAAACTATACAAAAATTTCTGCTAGCTCATTAACAAGTTTTCATTTCAAGCTACTGCTTATGAACTCACCAGATTTGTGCTGATATTTTTCAAACTGCTTGTATTCTTAGGAAATCAGTAGACAGGTACCTGCTGGATTTTTGGAGGAGTTGAAACAATAAGAGTTTATGTTTATATTTATGATGTAATCCAAACAAGTTTCAGACGATTTCCAAATTGATGTAAACATTTTTATTTAAGTATTCAATGTAATGGTTGCGTTGCTATGGTTGCTATTATACATTGGTTGTGATGCTATACATGACGTCCTCCACCCCAGAACGTTTCCACCATTCTGGTTTTGGGGTGTGACAGATTGGTATCATAGCCCTTGTTTATAGCGAACTAGTATACCGAACCTTACATGGTATACAACTATAAACACTAAAGGGGCCTAAGTGCTCTACACTAAAAGTATACTTTCAAAAATATAAGTATTTTTATAAAAAGTATACGAGCATGCATACGTAACAGAATTTGTGTCATTAATGGAACAACACAAAAAGTATTTGGATGTTGGGACACTGCGATCAAACCTAGGCAGTTATGTAATCATGTTTCGGGTGAATATAGCCTGATCAACTATATTCAGTCAAAACATGACCAACGTGTGCTTGGGAGTGACGGTGGTGTTGCAGCAGGCCTAAAACTTACCAAAAACTTTCATCATAAAATACTATAGGAGTATTTTGCTAGAGCCAAATTCAATGAAGAGATTCATTCTTAGTGTTGCTACCTGTCTATTTCGTAGCGATAACCTTTTTGCATTAGTAACCTTCCTGTGCTTATCGCTTGGTAGAATGCTTTCATTATCAGGATGAGATATATCATGTTACATATATCTTGAGGACTTACCATCCTATTCTTCCTGATTGTTTCTAGAAGAAGATGCCTCCTCGAACAAGACCCAACAGAAGGAACGACACTCCACGGCCACCACCACCACCCCAGTTCGACCCCGTCATGTTCCAGGCAGCAGTTACAGCCGCTGTAACCGCAACAATGGCACAAGTGAACTCTGGTGGGGCTGGAGGTGGAACCGACCCACAAAGACAGGACGGAAGTCAGGGACAACAAAAGGAGTGTTCCTATAAGGACTTCATGACCGCAAAACCCAAGTCCTTCGATGGAAACGGAGGAGTCATCGCTTTGACTCGATGGTTCGAGAAGATCGAATCCATCTTCGAAATTTGCGCCTGTTCTGAAGCCAACAAGGTGAAGTTCACCGCCTGCACCTTCACCGACAGAGCCTTGACCTAGTGGAATGGTCGAGTCAAAACCCTAACCCTGCCAGTGGCTAATGCCATGGGTTGGGAAAGACTGAAGGAACTCATGCTGGCTGAATACTGCCCGAGGGGCGAGGTGCAAAAGTTGGAACATGAACTTTGGAACTTGAAGATGAGGGGTTCTGACATTGCTACCTACACTGCTAGATTCTGTGATCTGGCACTTCTCTGTCCCGGAATGGTCACCCCGGAAAGCAAGAAAATCGAGAGGTACATCTGGGGACTGACGCAACCAACCAAAGGAAATGTCTTGGCTGCTAGACCGACTACATTTGAGAGCGCCAAGGATCTGGCGCAGGTTCTGATCGATAATGGGGTTGACCTAGATGAGGTGGCAGCTGTTTCCGAGCCACAGAAGGAAAGTGGTGGGAAGAAGAAGAAATCATGGAATAAGCGGAAGGGTCAGTCTTCGCAGGAGCCCTCCAAGAAACAACAAACAGTGGCAATTCATGCTGTTACTGCTCCTACTGCTGCCCCAACTACTGTTCCAACCACCCAAGCTCCTACCGGTGTTTATGCTGGGAAACTACCTTTGTGCAACAAGTGTAACTTCCATCATCACGGACTCTGCCGTGAGTTGAGTTGCAACAGCTGTGGGAAGAAGGGTCACACAGCTCGATACTGCAAGGTGCCAGCCCAACCAACCAACCAGGCTGCGGGAGCAGGTGCGGGTCAAGCTTGTTATGGATGTGGAGAGGTTGGGCATTTCAGGAGAAACTGCCCCAAGGCAACAACTGGTGTCAATACAGGAAGAGTTTTGGCGATGGGCCAGGATGAAGCGGTCGCTGATCCTACCATTGTTACGGGTACGTTCCTCCTTGACAACTCTTATGCATGCATTCGTTTTGATTCTGGTGCGGAGAGAAGTTTTGTTAGTCATGCATTCAAGCATCTAATCAAATGTAAATCCCAACCTTTAACCGAAACGTTCACCGTCGAAATGGCTAACGGAAAGAAAGAGAGCGCTAACGACATATTCATAGGCTGTACTCTTACCCTAGACAATCACTCCTTTCCCATCGATCTTATGCCGGTATCCATCAAGAGCTTTGATGTCATCATCGGCATGGATTGGCTGAGCTCCAATCGTGCCGATATTCTTTGTTTCGAGAAAGCTATCCGTCTCAATCTTCCCTCTGGTGAAACCCTCATGATTTACAGAGATAAGCTTAGCTCGAACCTTCGTATCATCTCGTGCATCAAAGCGCAGAAGTACCTGCGGAAGGAATGTCATGCGTTCCTAGCACATATTGTTGATGAGACTCAAAAAGGTAAAGACCTCGAGAGTCTTCCCGAAGTCTGCAACTTCCCTGATGTCTTCCCTGAAGACCTCCCAGGAATTCCTCCCGAGCGTCAAGTCGAGTTTTGTATCGACTTAATCCTTGGAGCTACTCCTGTAGCTAAATCTCCTTATCGTTTAGCACCGGCAGAAATGCAATAGTTATCCAGTCAGCTCAATGAGCTGATCAGCAAAGGGTTCATAAGGTCGAGTTCCTCACCCTGTGGAGCTCCGATCTTGTTTGTGAAAAAGAAGGATGGATCCTTTCGGATGTGCATCGACTACCGAGAGCTGAATAAGCTGACCATCAAGAACCGATACCCCTTACCCAGAATCGATGATCTCTTTGACCAACTTCAGGGAGCCAGTTATTTCTCAAAGATAGATCTAAGGTCAGGGTACCATCAGTTGCGAGTTCACGAGAATGATGTGCCCAAGACAACATTCCGAACTCGCTATGGACACTACAAATTTGTAGTGATGCCCTTTGGTCTGACCAACGCACTGGCAATATTCATGGATCTGATGAATCGGGTGTGCCGCCCTTTCCTGGAAAAGTTCGTAATCGTGTTCATTGACGATATACTTGTCTATTCTCGGAGTGAGAACGATCATAAACAGCACTTGAGGCAGGTGCTGGAAACATTAAGGGCGGAAAAGCTATATGCAAAATTTTCAAAGTGTGAGTTCTGGATCAGGAAGGTGAATTTCCTTGGGCACGTGGTTAGCAAGGAAGGTATACACGTGGACCCTTCCAAAATCAAAGCGATAGAGAATTGGTCTGCACCTAAGACACCCACCGAAATCTGGCAATTCTTGGGCCTCGCAGGCTATTATCGCAGGTTCATCCAGAACTTCTCCAGAATCGCTAAGCCCTTAACTACCCTGACACCGAAAGGAGTAACCTTTAGTTGGGGAGTCAAGCAAGACACTGCATTTCAAACATTGAAGCAGGCCCTGTGCAGCGCACCTATCTTGTCCTTGCTCGAAGGGACGAAAGACTTCGTGGTCTATTGTGATGCATCCAATCAGGGCCTAGGCAGTGTGCTCATGCAGCGAGGAAAGGTCATCGCATATGCCTCAAAGCAGTTGAAAACACACGAGGTCAATTACACAACTCACGATCTAGAGTTGGGAGCAGTGGTCTTTGCATTGAAAATCTGGAGACACTATCTCTATGGAACCAAGTGCACTATCTTCACCGACCATAAGAGTTTGCAGCACATCCTTGATCAGAAAGAGTTAAACATGAGACAACGACGATGGGTAGAGCTACTCAGTGACTACGAGTGCGAAATTCGCTACCATCCCGGCAAGGCCAATGTGGTAGCAGATGCCCTCAGCCGAAAGGAATATTTCGGGCGAAAGGTGAAGGCATTGACAATGACCGTTCATTCCCGTCTATCCACACAAATCAGGGAGGCTCAGCTGGAAGCTTTAAAACCCGAGAACATGTCAGATGAAGCTTTGCGGGGGATGGACAAGAACTTAGAGGTCAAGGGAGACAGAGCGTACTATTTCATGAACCAGATTTGGACCCCAAAGTTTGGCGGGTACAGAGAGGTTGTCATGAATGAGGCTCACAAGACGAAATACTCCGTTCACCCAGGTTACGATAAGATGTAGCTGGCCATCAAGCAGCTTTATTGGTGGCCGAACATGAAAGCAGAAATTGCAACCTTCGTGGGCAAGTGCTTGACTTGCGCCAAGGTGAAGGTGGAGTATCAGAAGCCCTCAGGTTTACTTCAGCAGCCAGAAATACCTGAGTGGAAGTGGGAAATGATAACAATGGATTTTATCACTAAGTTACCCAGATCACCGAGTGGGCACGACGCCATCTAGGTAATTGTCGATCGGTTGACAAAATCCGCCCACTTCCTGCCAATCAAAGAAAACTTCAAAATGGAGAGACTCACCCAGATCTACATTCGAGAGATAGTTCGCCTTCACGGGGTACCTGTATCCATTATCTCCGACCGAGATAGCAGGTTCACCTCAAGGTTCTGGCAATCACTTCAGAAGGCGCTTGGAACTAAGTTGGATATGAGCACAGCTTATCATCCTCAAACGGACGGTCAGAGTGAGAGGACAATCCAGACATTGGAAGATATGTTGAGGGCATGTGTCATCGACTTCGTTATGTCATGGGACACTCATCTTCCTTTGGTCGAATTTTCCTACAACAACAGCTATCATACCAGCATCAAGGCTGCGCCGTTTGAAGCCCTCTATGGCCGCAAGTGCAGATCCCCTCTGTGCTGGGCTGAAGTGGGTGACACACAGCTAGCCAGGGGTCAAGTCCCCGACAGTACTCTCACTGGACCTGAAATCATCCGAGAGACAACAGAAAAGATCGTACGAATCCGAGAGCGGCTGAAAGCCTCTCGGGATAGACAAAAGAGCTACGCCGATAAGAGACGAAAACCCTTGGAATTTCAGGTTTGTCACCGCGTCCTCCTGAAGGTCTCACCCTGGAAAGGCATGATACGTTTCGGAAAACGTGGAAAGCTAAACCCAAGGTACATTGGACCATTTGAGATCCTTGCTAGGATCGGTCCCGTAGCATAAAAACTACGGTTACCGCGAGAACTCAGCAACGTCCATCCTGTCTTCCACGTGTCGAACCTAAAGAAGTGTCTGTCCGATGAGACACTTGTGATTCCTCTCGACGAGATCAAATTGAACGAGGGTCTACACTTCGTGGAAGAACCTGTCGAAATCATGGATCGGGAAGTCAAACGTACGAAACAGAGTCGCATCCCGATAGTGAAGGTCCGCTGGAATGCCAAGCGGGGTCCTGAATTCACTTGGGAGCGCGAGGATTCAATGAAGCAGAAGTATCCCCATCTCTTTCCAAGTTCATGATTGTGCTTTATTCTTGAATTTCGGGACGAAATTCCCTCTAACGGGGGGATGATGTGACAACCCGGAAACTTTAATCTTGTACGCTTAGTCAATTCAATCATTATTCAACTTGTTTTGTTGATTTCTGGTGCCATTTAAGGGTTCATTTAAGTGTTCTAAGCTTGTATATAACCAAGGTTGAGTTTAGGAATGAGTCAGAGTGTTGAATAGTGAGAAGATCGGGCCATACACACCTCTTGGAGGAGTGTACGGCCGTACACATGGGTATGCGGCCGCACACCCACTCCCTTGGCAGCACACACTCTTTTGGACAGCACCCTTACCCCTATATAAAGGGTAGCCCCCTTACTTTCATTCCTTTAGCACCTTGGCAGCACACAACATCATTTCCCTCAAGTTTCTCCAACTTTGAACCTTCCAAAGCTTCAAGAACGTGAGTACTTCTTCCTCTAGCTTACAATCCATGAAAGACCACTCTATCCAAACTCTATGTGTGCAAGAACGACATGTCCTTCATGTTTGGAAGTGAGTGCGGCCGCACACCCACTTAGGGTGGCCGCACACCCTCAAAAACACCCTCCAAAGTGAGAATTTAACTTCCATATTCGATGTAGACATGCCCCTAGCCTTGTTGTACCTTGGAATGGACAATTTGGGCATCATTTTGAGGGGTGTACGACCGCACACACCTGTATACGGTCGCACACACCCTTGTGCGGCAGCACACTCCAAGTGTGCGGCAGCACACCCAAGTGTGCGACCGCACACTCTTGTGTGCGACCATACACTCATTCTAGGACCTTTATCTTGCACTACAATTGAGTATAGACCTTGAACACTTCGTGGATGTGAGTATGGACCTTGAGAACACTTCGAAGACACCTCATTTCATGAGTGTATGGCCGCACACCCATTGGGCCGCACACTCATGGCCGCACACACACTCTAGGTGGCCATACACCCCCTACACTCAATCCTACATGGTCCTATCACTTGGTGCAAATAGTTTCAAGTCCCTAGAGTGGTTTTCCATCACTTATAGTGGTGAAATACCTTCATTTGACTCGTTTATGTGTCATTACATGCTATTAGGATCTAATCGTGTTCAAGGCCTCACTTGAACACCCGACTCTTCGTATCGATCTTTCAATCAAACCACTTACCCGAGGTGAGTTCATACCCCTACATTTTCCGTGTTTTTAATGTTTTCAGGGGGGGAATACAAGCTAAACATAAATGTTTTCAAAACTCATGCAATTCTCATACGTTAACCCTTTTGTACTCTGTTGAGCATAAGGGACGTTTTCACTAAAATTGCATAGTTTTCCGGACTCGCTATTCACTACGTTATACATGCAAACTATAATCGGTATAGTTTGGGATTTTCTAAACATAACAAGTACAAAAACTTTCACTACTAAACATATGCACTAAAATAGAAATAGTTTACAGTTTACATCACTACTTTATCATGGTATTCATAACTGTAATTATCACTACATACGGTATACATACGGATTTTCACTACGGTTGAACGCTACTACACTACATGTAAACTAGATTGTACGATACTATGAGGCGCTACTTCAATACTGTACCCTTAGGTGTACAGGGATAAATCCTATCATAGTATAACCAGAGTCTCCTGGAGGGAAAGCGTGAGATTTGTGAATAGATCTATTCGGGACTGACAATCCCACACCCGAACTGCTAGCTACAGTTAGGCAGACATGCCTAGGGTGACAAATGTCATTTAACTCGACGCCTGAAGAATGTTGGAAAGGTCTCTAGTCATATCAAGCATGGTTATATGACTAACATTATGTATAAATCACCCTTAGTTTACAACCTGGCACTCTTCAATGGTTTTATTTATGCTAAATAGAACTAAAATACAATATGCATACTGGCTAAAGCCAGGGTTTTCAAATAGAACTGATTATGCAATGGTTTCACATACAATAATACTTATACTTCATGATTAGTTTTAGATAGTCACATGAGGTAGTATTTTCGCATATCACTACAGTTTTCAGTAACGAACATTCATGGTTTTATACGGAATCGATAACGCTACATTTTCACTAAAGAAAATATTATATTTTCTTAAAACTATACAAACATTTCTACTAGCTCATTAACAAGTTTTCATTTCAAGCTACTGCTTATGAACTCACCAGCTTTGTGCTGATATTTTTCAAACTGCTTGTATTCTTAGGAAATCAGTAGACAGGTACCTGCTGGATTTTTGGAGGAGTTGAAACAATAAGAGTTTATGTTTATATTTATGATGTAATCCAAACAAGTTTCAGACGATTTCCAAATTGATGTAAACATTTTTATTTAAGTATTCAATGTAATGGTTGCGTTGCTATGGTTGCTATTATACATTGGTTGTGATGCTATACATGACGTCCTCCACCCCAGAACGTTTCCGCCATTCTGGTTTTGGGGTGTGACATTATGCATATATAATGAAATTCCTGAATGCAATTAAGGGTCTCGTATATCAAGTACATCTTGATACACCATGTGAGTTTTATAACCATGCTATTGACCCAGACTGCCTGTAACAACGTTCTTCAGGCGTTGTAGTGTTATGACATTTGTCACCCCAGACCTGCCGGTCTAACTGTAGCTAACAGTTTAGGTGCGGGATTGTCAATCCCATATAGATCTATACACAAGTATCACGCTCTCCCTACAAGAGATTATGGTTTATAATACAGGGCTTGAAATGCATACTCGAGAGTACGTTGAAGATGAGTGTCTCACAAAACATGGTATCAAAAGATTTACGGAATGAAAAGTTCGTGTGAAAGTATTTCCTTTTATGTAAAGATGCAATGAATAACTCGCAACTATACCCATTATAGTTTTTCGAAAGTGTGTTCCATTTGATGATAAAAACTTGGTGTAATATCAACTTTGCATGTGAAGTGTAACATTGGTATTAATGTTGTTTAACATCCATAAACAAAATCTAGATAAAGTATTTGAAACATTTCTAACGACGTGTATTTTAAGTGTGAGTTTATCTCATGTTTCACTTGTATTTCCCCCCCTAAAAATATGAAAAAAATATGTGAAAATGTAGGGGTATGAACTCACCTGGAAAGTGTGGTGATTTGAAGAAAACGAGTTTTTCTCGGGCAGCACTTCGACCGGGAAGTGGTAAGTTTCTCGGGATTCTCGGTGCTTCGGACCTTCGTCGGGGCTTGGATATGTAACCGGGGTGTCGGGGTCGTCTCGGGGTGCTAAACATGGAGTAGAAGTGAGAGAGAAGAGGGAATTGGGCAAGAGAAGTCGGAACCCTTGCATCTTATTTATAGGGTGAATTCTCGGGATTCACGTCGTGAACATGGGATAGTTCACGTCGTAAATTTGGTCTGTAGACGCGACGCCTGGTGGTCTAGTTCTGGCACACATCAGACATAGACTCACGTCGTGAGTCTCTTGCTCACGTCGTGAGTCTCGGATAAGGTTGGTGTGCGTGCCTCGAACTTCAGAAATTCATATCTCTCGCATACGAGCTCCGATTTCGACGTTCTTTATATCCACGCGTAGGTGAGAATATACTCTACAACTTTCATTTAGACTCCGTCGGCTAATTTTGATTTAATTTTTAATATTATATTTTAAGTAGGCCGGGACAGGATAATTCCGTTAAAAATCCATAACTTCTTCATCCGATGTCCGTTTTCGTCTGTCTTTTTACCGTTGTACTACTATTGTTGAGACCTTCAATTCTCGTTTAGGTTGCGTCGGCTATAAATCGCTCGATCTTTATTTCGAGTTTTTAGCTGTCTACGACAGTTTTGAAACTTAAAAAAAATCATAACTTCCTCATACGAAGTCAGATTTGGGCGTTCTTTTTATACATGTTCACGGTTGAACATAATCTATGACTTTCTGTCTTTTTACCGTTGTACTACTATTGTTGAGACCTTCAATTCTCGTTTAGGTTGCGTCGGCTATAAATCGCTCGATCTTTATTTCGAGTTTTTAGCTGTCTACGACAGTTCTGAAACTTAAAAAAAATCATAACTTCCTCATACGAAGTCAGATTTGGGCGTTCTTTTTATACATGTTCACGGTTGAACATAATCTATGACTTTCGTTTAGATACTTAAGGCTAAAAAGTATTTTATTGAAATTTCACTTTTACACTTGACAGTGTTTTACCGGTTTTGTCGTGAATCTTCGATTAGTCGTAACTTCTTCGTTATAACCCGGATTTGAGTGTTCCTTATATTTTTGAAAACCTTGACAATATATCTAATATTTTATGCAACCCAATTGAGACTTTAGAACACTACATTTTTGACGCTATTTTTATTGGTTCAGAAATAGTTTATTATGTTTGACTTTTTGAACATTACATTGACTCGAAATATCGGGTTGTCACATCATTGCACATGATCTTGAAGTTGAAGGTATAGGTATAAACTCTAAGTTTCTTGTTGGTTCAATCATTGAAAAACTTCCTCCTTCTTGGAAGAATTTCAAACTATATCTTAAGCAGTTAACTGATGACATGAGTTTTGAGCAACTTGTGTTGAGAATTTGTGTGGAAGAAGATAACAGATTGAATAAGAAGGCAGATGCAAATTCCTTGAAACCAAGTGCAAACTTTGTTGGAGAAGCAAGTACTTCAAGGACAAAGCACAACAACAAGAAAGGGAAGCAAGGCTCCAAAAACTCTTCCAAAGATGGCAAAAGTCATGGCCCTAACAAGAAAAATTTCAAGAAGAATTCTGGTCCATGCTATGTTTGTGGCAAAATTGGACACAAGGCCAAAGATTGCAGATTCAGGAGGGGTCAAGGAGGAAACAATGGAGGGAACAATGGAAACAATGGTGGTAATTCTGGTGGAGGAAATTCTGGTCAAACCAACAAGGCAGATTTGCAACTCCCGAACCATGTTTTCTACATACCAGAAAGTCTCAGAATCTGAACCAATGTTTATGGGGAATGGCTCTACTGCAAAAGTTGAAGGAAAGGGAAAAGTGAAGCTACAACTGACTTCTGAAAAAGAACTCGTTTTATGTGATGTATTGCATGTTCCTGAAATTACTAAGAATCTGATTTCTGGTCCTATTCTTAGTAACAAGGGATTCAAACTTGTATTTGAGTCTGACAAGTTTGTTCTCACCAAGGGTGGGATGTATGTTGGAAAGGGATACCTTAGTGAGGGTGTCTTCAAAGTCAGTGTCTTACCTTTGTACTATGGTGTTGAAACACCAAACAATGATGTAACCAATGTTAATGCTAATGCAATAATGGGCACTACTAGCTCCTCTTCTATGTATATGCATGATCCTTCATTTTTGTGGCATTCTCGATTGGGACATGTCAATTTTCGCTCTATTCAAAGAATGGCAAAACTTGGCATGTTACCAAAATGTTCATTAGATAAAAACATAAAATGTGAGGTTTGTGTAGAATCAAAATTTTCACAACATCCTCATAAATCAGTTGAAAAATCTAATGAAATACTTGGCTTAATCCACTCTGATTTATGTGATTTTAGAGCAACACCTACAAGAGGAGGAAAGAATTATTATATTTCCTTTATTGATGATTGAAGCAAGTATTGTTATATTTATTTGTTAAATACCAAGGACGAAGCCTTGAATTCTTTTAAGAATTACAAGGCTGAAGTTGAAAATCAACTTGACAAAAAGATCAAAATTCTAAGGTCTGATCGAGGAGGAGAATATGAATCCAAAGACTTTTCTGAATTTTGTTCTTTAAATGGTATTATACATCAAACAACTGCTCCATATACTCCACAACAAAATGGAGTTGCTGAAAGGAAGAATAGAACATTGAAAAACATGATAAACTCAATGTTAATTACTTCTGGAGCACCCCATAATCCGTGGGGAGAAGCATGTCTTGCAGCAAATTCAATACTTAATAGAATTCCTCATAAAAAGAGTGATAAATCACCCTATCATCCGTGGAAAGGGAGGTTACCCTCTTATAAAATGATGAAAGTGTGGGGTTGCTTTGCTAAGGTACAAGTACCTCTTCCTAAGAGGACTAAACTTGGACCAAAAACCATAGATTGCATCTATCTTGGACCTGCCATGAATAGTGCAACCTATAGGTTTCTTGTGTATAAATCACATGTTGATGATATCCACAACCAAACCATCATGGAATCAGCAGAGGCTGAATTCTTTGAAAATATTTTTCCTTTTAAGGATAAAGGGAAAGAGGTTACCTGCTCTAGGAAAAGACCTTTAGATGATGGACTGAATGATACCATTCCAGACAAAAGTTTACAATCAAATGAAGAGAATTCTTCTAAGGTTCAAGAAGAGAACTTAGAACCCAGAAGAAGCAAACGGGGCAAAATAGCCAAAGATTTTGGACCTGATTACATGACCTATGTAGTAAATAAGGAACCACAAACTTATAAGGATGCTATGGATTCTTCTGAAGCTCCCTTTTGGAAAGAGGCAATCAAAAGTGAGATTGATTCCATTGTGCAGAATAACACTTGGAAATTGGTAGATTTGCCACCTGGGCAAAAACCAATTAGGCACAAATGGATATTCAAGAAGAAGTTTAGACTTGATGGTACCATTGAGAAGTACAAAGCTCGTTTAGTAGCTAAAGGGTATCGTCAAAAAGAGGGTCAAGACTTCTTTGACACCTATTTACCTGTTACAAGAATTACATCAATTCGCACATTAGTAGCAATTGCAGCCATTCATAATTTGGAAATACACCAAATGGATGTGAAAACTGCCTTCTTGTATGGTGAACTAGATGAAGAGATATATATGAATCAACCTGAAGGGTTTGTGGTTAAGGGTCAAGAAAACAAAGTCTGTAAGTTAGTTAGATCACTTTATGGACTAAAATAGGCTCCAAAGCAATGACATGAGAAGTTTGACAACACGTTACTCTCTAATGGATTTAGAATTAATGAATGTGATAAATGTGTTTATGTCAAACAATACAAGAATGCTTGTGTCATCATATGCTTGTATGTGGATGATATGCTTATAATGGGTACTAATTTGGATGTGATCAATCAAACCAAGAAAATGCTACACTCCTCCTTTTCCATGAAGGACTTGGGAGTAGTAGATGTGATCCTTGGTGTAAGAGTTCAAAGAAGACCAGATGGTTATACTCTTACTCAATCCCATTATATTGAAAGTGTACTTAAGAAGTTTGGACACTATGATGACAAGCCGGTAGTCACCCCTTTTGATCCTTCAAGTCATCTTAAGAAGAATAAAGGTGATAGTGTAGCTCAGTTAGAATATACTCAAGTTCTTGGTAGCTTAATGTATATTATGAATTGTACTAGACCGGACTTGGCTTATAGTGTAACTAGATTGAGTCGTTACTCCCACAATCCTGGGAAAGATCATTGGTATGCATTAGTAAGAGTGCTTAGATATTTAAAGCATACAATGAATTATGGATTGCATTACACAAGGTATCCTCCTGTACTAGAAGGATATTGTGATGCAAACTGGATTTCTAATACTTCTGAGGCAAAATCCACAAGTGGATATGTGTTCACCCTTGGTGGAGCTGCTATCTCTTGGAAATCATCTAAGCAAATTGTGAATACTCGTTCTACAATGGAAGCAGAGTTTGTTGCTCTAGACAAAGCTGCTGAAGAAGCTGAATGGATTAAAAGCTTCCTAGAAGGTATTCCTCTGTGGCCTCAACCTGTTACTGCCGTTGGCATACATTGTGATAGTATGGCTGCTCTTACTAGAGCACAAAGTCATATATACAATGGCAAGTCGAGACACATTAGGCGCATACATATAATAAGAGACTTGCTGAAGAATGGAATCATTTCCATTAGTTACATAAAGTCAAAGGAAAATATAGCTAATCCCTTGACAAAAGGCCTTAGTAGAGAGCAAGTTCTCTTCACATCGAGGGGAATGGGCTTAAAGCCAACACAATGAGTCACCACCTGGCGGAAACCTAACCTAGCAACATT
Source organism: Lactuca virosa (assembly GCF_052849685.1). Lineage (NCBI taxonomy): Eukaryota > Viridiplantae > Streptophyta > Magnoliopsida > Asterales > Asteraceae > Lactuca > Lactuca virosa. The sequence continues at coordinate 62,862,714 of NC_136430.1, read as the reverse complement.
GGAGATCCCATAGTCTAGGTTCAATAGGACAACTAGTTGGGGAAGACTCAAAGAAGCACTAACACAAAGGTATGCTCACTCCTATGATAATTATTTTGTGTTTTTCCGTTGATGATATATGGATGAATATTTCTTCTTAATAATGCTGATAGCTTTTATAGTGGAATAGTACGGATTATTCCAGATTAGCATTACCTATGTAAGATGGATGTGAGGTCGCATCTTTGGGAGCTGATATGGCTAAGCTCTCTAAAAGTCTCATGAAGAAATGATTGTTCACGACCGAAAAGAACACAACGGTAAGAAATGAACCATGCTTAGATATGATATGTGTGATACTTCTTGTTTTTTATTCTACTATACAAGTGGTTAGTTCAAGACTCTAGTTCACTACCCATAAAGTAGATCCAAGTAGTACTCACTATGAAAGGTTCAAGTTTTCCAACACCTATTCAGATTTATGTCATATCTTACTTCCCTTATTTGAATATCAAAGTTCACTTATTTTCTATTCAAATGTGGGGTATTCTTGGAGTTTGAATAGAAAATGTGGGGTATTGTTGGAACTTTGCTCTATAAAATTACAATGTGGGACTTATCCCACATTGGTGGAAGAGAAAACTTTTTCCCACCTTATAAGGCTTGTCCCACTCATTTATTTAAATGGACCAAGTAATGGGTTAAGCAAATTGGGTTTGGGTTGTGATGTTGGACTAGTCAAATTGGGTTAGTAGTAGGCTTGGATTATTAAATATTAATGGTCAAAGATAGGACCTTGGGGTTCTTCTTGACTAAATAATATTTTTTATATATAATCCGAAATTAATTAGTCATTAATTAATTTTTTATTTATTTATTATAAAACAAATTCTGTTAAATAAAGGATTAACTGCATTCAGTTTTTAGCAGTTAATTTCGGTTGGTGGTTTACAACCACTATTGCAAGCCTATAAATGGAGGAATTCAGACAGAATTTGAAGGCTAATGAACCACATACACTTTCTCTCAAAAATCGTACTTGGTATCAAAAGGGATCATGGTGAATTTCGACAGATTCAAGATCTGTTCTTGAATTGGTTGTTGTATCTTCAAGACAGACCCATTCCAGGGAAATTTCTGTCTTAGGACACTGCAAAAGCAGGCCTAAATCTGTATAATTTCATGATTTTATTTTCTGTGTAGTCAACATTCAAGTATGTTTTCTGTAATCTAATTCTTGTATATTACATATAATGTATTTATACACATTAATCTTCGACTCCTGTTGGTTCAAGTCTTCAAGACCCAGAATGCATTAGCCCAAATATATATTGCCCCAAATCTCACCGAGCTAAAGTAAACTGTCCTTTAAATATAGTGAAAAACAATTGAAATAGTTACGGGTTAATTAACATATACGATATGTTATAGTTTCTATATATACATGAAAATATTGAGAATAAATCATAAATATTGACTTTGTAATTGTGCTGTCTTATAAGGTGGTATTTTTCCAATTACTACAAAATGTCGGACCACAAGGGATCGTGTTCGATTGACAGTAAAAAAGACCATTCAACAACAGTTTTGGGCATTTAATGTTGTCTTCTCAGCATTTAATGGGATTCCGTCAACATGGCCAACAGACACATATGTTCACATGGGAGTCGATACTAGTCCAGTCATACATTTTTAAGAAAAGACGAAAACCAAGCATCCGATTAAGATACTGCTTTAAGTCATAAAAACTCTAGCAACATATTACATCGTCATCTTTTCCCGAATCTCGCATAATTAAGGCTTTTATCGCTCATCATTAATCGACATTTGTGTCATATACGGCTTACGTATAAGAAATTTATAACTGCACCAATATTCTTTACTCTTTATTTTACTGATCATGCATGCATGGAAGACTAATAACATGTTCAGAAAACATGTTACCATCTATATTTATATATGTGTGTATATTCATGGGAAGGGGTGTGTGTATGTATACGTACATATTGGAAGTACCGAAGTAGTTATCTTAATGCCTAATATGGGTAAAGGAAAGATATTGATTAATAAATACATGGACAAAAGGCATCCACCTCCCATCCCACCTCGATTGTTGCTAAAACCCATTGGAAAATATTTATATACATAGCGAAGAGAAGATGCTTGTGTATTAAATAATGATGTACACACGTGCATAGCTTTCCAACTCCTTTTGTCTCTCTAGGTTTTTTTAAAGTATATGATTTTTGCATGCATTTAGAAATCGGTCGGTCAATCACTGTAACTAACATATAAATCAAATCCTAGCCGACGTAGAGTTACAGAGCTCACACTTGGTCGTATCTAACAGAATATAACTATTTAATATACATACACGTAATTAAATATTTTCCGGAGATGATTAAACTTGAAACAAAATATATGGAACACGTTCATGCATTAAACATCTGTGCATTGGGGGAGATAAACAATATAATTAACAGATCTTTAATGTTTCTTAAGATTATAACAGGATTATTGTATCCGCTAAACATATGCTAGGGCCTAAGAAAAGATCATTTATATATTGCCGTTCCAAAGAAAAAGATAAGATCATATATACAGTATGGTTTTATCAGTTTAGATATGCTGTGATTTTATCAGTTTAGCATATGCTAAGAGACGATATATATATATATATATATATATATATATATATATATATATATATATATATATATATATTCGTCTCTTAGCATATGCTAAACTGATAAAATCACAGCATATATATATATATATATATATATATATATATATATATATATATATATATATATATATATATATATATAGAGGTAAGTTCAATTGAGAAAATAAAAAAAGTTGAGAATGAGAGAATCATTCTCAGCCACTCATTTAATCTAAGCATAAAAGACACGGTGACAAACTTGTAAATATGATAATAACCTTCAATCTCAAATACGTAACATCAATTTCTTTGTTGAATACTCCTAATTTGAATTTCCCAGATTCGCAAACGAACTCAGTTGGAATCGGAATTTCTTTGTTGTTCATGAAATTGGAATTGGAGTTCTGGACTCACAGTCACAGTCGACATTGAAGGACTCGGAATCGGTACTCACAAGTTCCTAATCGGATTTTCGGAAATCAAAATCAAAATGTGAAATCGATCAGACATAGGATGTCGCATCTGAAGTCGGAACCTTTTGAAATTGGAACATATATTTTAATCGGAACAGTTCGCGTCTTGATTATTAGTATTACAAAGAAATCTGGAATCGGGATTTCAAGGTTTCAAAATTGAAATCAGATTTTTTTTTGAAATGAAATGAAAATCGGAATTGCACGCTTCAAAGTCGAAATTGGAAGTATATGATGATTTGGAATTGATAACTTGAATTGGAAGTATCATGTTTTTAACATTTATAAAAAAGTTAACTTGTATGCACTCCAACTGTTTGATGAAATGCATAAACTAAATTACCACGTTATATTCACATATGAATATGTTTTCCGACCTGAATCAGTATATGATTATTAAAAAAAAAACAAATATGCAAGTCTGTATGTTATTCATATGTGAATAACGTATAAAAATTATATATATTTGTGAAAACACATTGTAATATTCATATGTGAATATACTGTGTAATATTCATAAGTGAATATATCATATTATATTCACAAGTGAATATACTATGTAAAATTCACATGTGATATACCATATAATACTATGTAATATTCACATATGAAAATATCATATAATATTCATAAGTGAATATACCATCTAATATTCACAAGTGAATATACTATGTAATATTCACAATTGAATACATCGTCTAATATTTAAATATGAATATACTATGTTTATTATATGCTATATTCATATATGAATGATATTTAAATTATAAAAAAATTAATCATACTTTTTATTCATAAGTGATAATGTATTTTTTCGGAAAAAAAACATTGTTTTGAGGTCCTAAGCAAGTTTGTAATTCATATGTGAATAGCATATAAGAATTATATCCGCATGTGAACATATGTAATATTCACAAATGAATATATATGTAATAATCAAATGTGAATATATATGTATTATTCACAAATGAATAAAACTGTCAATAAAACCGATGACTACAAAATATATAAAATTAAAGATAAAAAAAGTATTTGATAAGAATATATATTTATTCACATACAACTAATCTTTTTAGGTTAATAAAATAATTATATAAGCATATATATTTTTATTAATGTTATATTCATTTGTGAATAAATGATAACTTTTTTTCGGAAAATTATAAAAATAGAAAAACGTCATTTTGAGGCCCTAAACAGTCCCGAATGGCCGAAAAACACCGTACGTCACGGCGAAGCAGTGAGTTTTGTAAATCGCACCATTTTACATCAAATATGCGAATTTCGTCCAATTCCGAGACTAAACTTCACTGCGGCAAATTGTTTTGATGATGTCACTAAATTTTCATTCCTACTAGTGATGACATCATCATGACATGCTATTTATTCATATATGAATAAAGTTTAGAAATCATTACAGCATATTTACTGATGATGTTACTAACTTCAATCACACTAGTAAAAACATCATTGTAATCTGTTATTTTTATTTATGTGAATAAACTATACATGTTGATTTATTTATTTTGTGAATACAACCTTTATATATAAAAATAAATAATATACTATAAGAATTGGTTTGTGAATAGTTTTTTTTGTATATTGTAACAATATTATTTTACATGTAAAAGCAACATTATACTAAGACAAACAACATTGTATTGGTTAATGAATATCATTTGCATTTGAATTTAACACGATCAAAATGAATAATATATTAAATTGTATAACATTTACACGTGAATATAAAAACATATTGTCTTCGTCAATGATATCTTCTCAATTACGTCAACCAATCGTCAACCACCGGGATATGAACCAACCATTGATTGAAATGTTATTCTTTTATTGAGTTATAACGATGCCTGAAAAACATGTGAATACACATAAAAAATGTTAAAAATATACTTTTAGTTCATAATAATAGCGATTTATCACATTCTAATTATCATATGGTATATTCACACATGAATGTATAATCATATGTGAATATTATATGATATATGTTGTTTATATTGTATATTTACATGTGATATTACATGGTATATTCACAAATGAATATTACATAGTATATTCACATATGAATATTATATGGTAGATTCACATGTGAATAGTATATGGTATATTTACTTGTGAATATTACACATTCTAGTCACATCTAAATATTGCATGATATATTCATTCATGAATATTACACAGTATATTCACATATAAATAATATATAGTATATACACTTGTGAATATGATACAATATATTCATATTTAAATATTAAATGATGCATTCACTTGTGAATATTACATAATATTTTCACTTGTAAGTATTAGATGATATATTCACTTATGAATATTAGATGATATATTCATATGTGAATATTACACAGTTTATTCACATATGAATATTACACAAGATATTAACATATGAATATTACAAGGTATATTCACAAATATATATAATTTTTATATGTTATTCACATATGAATAACATATAAAATTGTATATTTGTTTTGTGTTTTAATAATCATATACTGATTAAGGTGCGAAAACATATTCATATGTGAATATAACGTGATAATTTAGTTTATGCATTTCATCAAACAGTTGGAGTGCATACAAGTAAGTTTTTTTAAAAATGATAAAAACATGATACTTTGACTATTTAAAACTTACAAAATAGTAGATTGATAGAGAATTATATGAAATTTTTCAAAAAAAAAATGATTTGACGTTTTTCTAACCTTAATTTAGAAGTTTTGTTTGATGATCGATGTTGAATGAATGATATGAAGTGAAATTGTTGTTGATTATCGATGATGTTGATCTAATGACACTGGGAGTATAATTAATCGTAGATGTTGAAGATATGCTCGAATTCAAGCATAATTGAAGGTTGGATTGAAAGAACCAAAAACGATTTTTTTTGTCTACTGTTGAATGATGTTGATGAACGTGTTTTTGACGAAGATGGATGATTGATTAACACTGGATGATGTTGATCGAGGATTTAATTGAAGAAATCTGGATGATCGTTGAAGGTTGGAGAAGAAATTTGGATGATGAATGATCGAGTAGTAATGAATTTGAATTGTTATCAAATTATCCACAATTATGTGTCTGTGATTGAAGGATATCATATCATATTTACAATTTTGCCACCGTGTATTTTATGTTAAGATGCTAATTAAATGATTGACTGAAAATGATTCCTCCATTCTCAACCTTTTTTTTTCTCAATTGAACCCTCCTATATATATATATATATATATATATATATATATATATATATATATATATATATATATATATATATATATATATATATATATATATATAATAGGGTTGCTCGTGAATTCTAGTACTACAGGGTCACTGTGCAATTGGATCAAACTCATGTGCCGCGTCTTCCCCGCTGATTACCTCTCCGGTTTCCCAATCAGCTTCCATAACTCAAAAAACCTTAAATATAACAACTTTATCATACCTATAACTGCGCTAGAACTTACCGATGTCATGCTTATAATTTTGTAAAGAAAAAAAAGGTCCAGTAATTTAAGTTAGTATGAACAAATTTGTTGTCGTTCATGATTCATTAACTCTACTTCATCCTAATATATCAAATACTAAGAGATGACAACCAACTTGTATTAACATATTATGATAATATAATACTTTTTGGAATATTTGAATACGTTCTCGAATATCATTGCTAAATTTTGATAACTAAAGTAGAACCAAAAATAAAATTAATGGTAACCACAGGATTAACTTTGGAGCGTATTATAAAAAAAGGTAATTATACTTAAACATGAGCCATGGTTTACGCCATGTTAGATTGAAAATTTTGCTTATAGAATATCAAAAGTACATCTTATTTAATTAATTATGTATATCAAAGTTCTTGATCTGTGTTTGACTTAAAACCCAAGGATTTAATTTTTGTCATAAACCATTTTGGAACTGTGGATCGAGTGTGGCTTGGTGATGTTAGGTTTAGTTGATTCTTCCTGTAGAAGGCTCGATCAAGCTTGGCTAGAGAAAGATTATGGCTCGACTAACAGAAAAATTGTTACAGTTAGTTCAAATGTTCAATCCAAAATTATTAATACATACAGGATCTCACAAATTGAATAAAAATCTACATGCATCAAGTCCTTTTTAGCTTACGTCAACTTGTGGTATGTTCCGAGCTCATTTTTTGTACCAGAACTCCGAAAATTTGGACTGAAACGAGATCGAATCGATTTGAAATACGAATAATTTTATTATCTACGATTTTATCCAAACATCTTTTAGTACATATTTTTGATGGATCCAACACATTAATGACAATGAAATACATTTTCATTTATACTTAGTGATCAAGTTGTTTATGATTCTCCCTTGTGATCGAATCTCCCACCTTTTTGATCTCCGCAAGTGTCTCAATCATGTGTTATTCTATTTCACCAATTTTAAATACCTAATATCAAGATTCCTTTTTCCTATATTTAATAAGATGAGACAAATTTGATATTTTTTATAAAGTATATTAGATTTGGTTATATATATTTAATCATTAATAAGTAAAATAAATAAAACTGGAAAATGTAAATTGAAAATGAAACTAATCGAGTATGTTAAAATACCTAAAAAAAGACTTAAAGAATTTGATTCGAATTAGGGTGAATAAAGTTGTTAAATGAATATTATGTCATTACATACATATGGACTTATATGGTATTGGAAGTTCTAAGAAGCAAACAGCGGTGTCAAATCGGGCATTTGTGTCGTATTTTTGTCTAACACGACACGACACGATAAATTTTATGTAACACGAAAATAAAACGACAGGATGTTGTGTTTATTTTCATTAACATGAAAACGAGTCGATTAAAACACGACAAACACGATAAGACATGAAAAATATAAAATAATATAATTATTAGTTTATTTAATTCATATTTAATCACATATAACAAGTCAAACACGAAAACACGACAAAAACATGCCAAATCGTGTTAATCTCATGTCGAATTTTAAACATGAATACGACACGACATAAAATCGTGTTTTTTACACTTAACACGAACACAAATTCGAATTTTATTTTTGTCCCAACTTCGTTTCATGTCATGTATTTTTGTCGTGTCGTGTCGTGTCGTAATTGACACCCCTAGAAGCAAGGTTAGATGATTTGTGTGGAAAACGGGTTGTTTTTTTTGGGTATCCAAAAAAGCTTGATGACATGGTTGGACTATTAAAGTAAAACATTGGTGGGATAATTGTTAATTTGACTATGTTTCTAGTAGTGATATGTGTTATTCAGACGATATTCTTTTCGTACGAGACCCTTCGATCTGTTGTTTCCCGATTTCCGATTTATGACGACTAACTAATTGAACAAATCAAATCAGTCCAGGCCCGGCCAATCACTTACGTTTGTCATCACTAAATCATCGAGGGGCCCATAGATATCGTTTTTATCCCTCCAAGGGTAAAAGAAATGGATAAACTTCGACTCATATGCTTGTTCTACTACTCGTTGAATCATACACAAAGGTACATTTTATAACATCGAGTTACCAATGCGTTTTCGTACAATCAATGTATAACCAACTCATAGTCAACAACTCATATCTCTAGGCTTGAAGAATATAAGATATTATCGTCTCATGATCACTTGTGATAAAATCCATGAAGTGAGTCAAATGATCGTGGGTTTAATCCAATACTTAAAACTTATGAGCACTCATGAATGTTGTAGCAACTCTTGCTATGTCCAACACCTTAGACATCTACAAGCCAACTTCATGACAGTCTTGATTCATATCTACTTCCAACATATGACCGACTGTGGAGAATTTAAATAACTTAGTCATTCGGAAAGAATAACCTAGCTATTCTGGAAGTCAAAACATGCAAAGTGAAACACAAGAATAATACTAATCCTCTATGGTCCCAAGCACCTTTGAGAGTAAATAAAACACCTTTTATTTAAACACCATATTGATTACTCATTATTCATTGTATAATGTTTCAAATAATCAACTTTATACTTGAATCGAAACAATAGTCATGCCATGCTCCAAGCATGCACACTATGTTTGTCCAAACAATAGTTATGCCATACTCCAAGTATGCACACTATGTTAGTCTATGATCCTTACTTTGTGAAACAGACCAATTGAACATGATTCCAATGATGCTCATTTCACAATCCCAAATCCTTACCGTAAATGTAAGAATTCCAATTCCTACCATTTACCGAAATCTGTTAGATTCTAAACTTATATGCATTGATCCTCTTGTAATGACTATGCACAAAGTCACAAAGACTTGCCAACAGACATTACAGAGTATTCCAATGGAGAGCAATTCCATGGAAACGAAGTCTCAAATTCAAAGTACATTGCTTTGAACATCCTTCTTGCATTAAGTTTTCTAATCTTACACAGATTTAAAGAATAACTTCCACCTATGGAAACATTTCCATATTCCCATTTTGACTATCACTTCTGAACAATAGTTGCCTCTTTCCAGAATATGTCAATATGGTCCTTTCCAAAAAATTTACACCATACTCCAACTGTCCATGAGCAACCAATCTTTGGTAAACCTCAGATTGTCCTCGACAATTGCTTAATCATTTTAGTCATATCCAATTCTAGCCCTTTTCCCCTCTTAATGCCCTAGGCATTTGGAAAATTTAGAACAGATAAATATTATAGCACATGAAATCGATCCTATACCCGAAGCATATGGGACAAAATTCATGATGTCTCACATAAAGACATGAACCTAGATCAGTCTTTTGCTACAATATTTTTTATTTGCCATGTTTTCATAATTCGACTATGAAGAGGGATGCCGTAATCATAATCGAATTTGAGAACGCAATATATATATATATATATATATATATATATATATATATATATATATATCCTTGACTAAAGATGATTAAAATCTCAATCTAAGCTTTTAGAATTGAAATGAAGTATAATTTGCTCTCCCTTAATTATAGAAAAACATTCCCAATTGAAACTTTTGTTTTCTATAATTAACATTGCCAATATTGCAACACTTATCATAATTATCATGCTCCCACTAACATGATGATTATTAGCATAACACTTATGCTCCCACTAGCTTTGACATGTACTCAGAAATAAGCTCGACTTCTAGAAATCAATACTTTATTGACTTTCTTACCAAAGTTCAGATTTTTGATACGAGATGCTTTGATAAAACTTTATCAAAATCATACACCTTTCCTTAGATAGCTCACATGTCTGTCTAAACAATTTCCAGAACTATGAAAAGGGATGTCGTAATCATAGTCTCAATTGTTTAGACCTTTTTCATTTCTCACAAGTCCATGTTAGTGTGCCGGTTAACCACACACGCTCCACTAACGACTTTGAGAATGCAAATATCACAATTGCTATCTATTTAAAATCTACTTAGTGAAAGCGTTTCCTCACCATCATTTTCATGAATCAGAGAGAAACCTTATGGCACTTAGATTTTATGGTGTATGTGTTCCTATCCATGTGAATTTGTCAAACCATAATCACAAGAAAAGGTTAGTGACAAATCCAAACTCATATGGACTGAAATTGTGCAATCTTAAATTCTTGCCACCTGGAAGCACAAGGGCCTGCCATTGCCTCCAAGTAGTTATGCAAACAACTGAGAACTTGTAGAACTCAAATGCATAGTCAACTTTAACTGGAATGGGCACAGAAATAGGAATATGTCAACACGATAGGTTATAAACCTCAAGTCGTGCGCTAGTGATAAACTACATGTTTTATTCTTGATTAGTTCTTGAAACTTTTTCAAGATCTTTAAGACTCCCAATGACCTCTTTGTTGGATATAGTGTCTAAGTCCATAACTATATTTGGTATGTAGTTGACCAGACCCGGCATGGTCCATTTGGGTTGCATGGCATTGCAATACTTGGATAGACCAAAATGAGAGAAAGGACACTTAAGGTTATTAATATATTATAAGTACTAATATATTAATAATATTATTTAATTAGTATTGATCAAAGAATTAATCTTGAATTAATTACGTGATCAAAAATAGACTAATTAAATATATTGTGTAAATAATCTATTCTTGTATAGTGGGCTAATGATCCATGGTTTGTATGGATTGGGTTAAAACCCATACGGTTCTCCATGGATAGTCCATGGAGGTTACAAACCCATGGATCATGGAATATGGAAAGCCATGACAATTAGGGTTTAAATGGTGTAACCCTACTTGTGCCACAACTATATAAAGACTCCTAGACAAGCAAAATCGGCACTATTACAAGCAAGTAAGAGGGCTAGCCGATTTTTGAGTATACTGAACTTCTCTCAAGGTTATTCCAAGAATTGTGGTGTTGTGTGAAGCATTTGAGGCATCACATTTGGGGTGCTAGGCTCACAAAGTCATCAAGGAATCCAAGCTACTAAAAGGTATGTTATTCTACTTGAGTTTTATATTACAAGTTCCCCATAACATGCTAGATAGGAAGTAAACCTTGGAAAATCAAATTTGCATGTATTTAGAGAAAACATAGATCCAAGGTTTCTAGGGTTGCATGTACACCATAGGAGTGTTAGAATGCTCAAAACCCAACAGTGGTATCCGAGCCTAGGCTTGTTTTCTTGATACTTGATGCAAAATTGTTGAAAAAGCTCAAAAATCTGGACTCTGCAGCATGAACTCGCCGAGTCCATGGGGGGACTCGACGAGTCCATGTGAAAATTCATCCTACTCGTCGAGTAGGTTCTTGCACTCGACGAGTAGGAGCCCCTGAATGCAGATTTCCGAGTTTTGCTGCTGGAAATGGACTAGAAACATTACCCTAAACTGTTTTGGTGTTTTAAAACTTGTTTTAGTTGGTGTAATGCTTATGCTAATCCATTTACAATGGCTAATATCAAAATTCCATGTTTTATATGTGTTAATATGATTCTTGAAATATTGATATGAATGTTCATGTTCTTATGAGTTTTAGAAGATCATAGGAATTATGTGTAACTTGCTTGTAAGGATGATTCTTGATCTTAATGGCTAATGATGGAGTCCATAACTTGTCCTCAAGTTATGGATAACCAAAAGTCACTTCTTTAAAAGTGTCATTAAAGAATAAGAGGTTACATAAAATGAAGAGACTTCATTTAATGAACCATTAAACTCATAAGTTATGAAATGAAAGGTCTTGAATAGTTTCAATACTTGCCCTCAAGTTTTGGAATTTGTAAAGTCTTACACCCTAATACTTTAATTTCCAAATTGAACCTTGGAATTTTAAAAGTTTAAAATTCAACCCTTATACTATTATTATATTAAAAGTTCAAATATATATATATATATATATATATATATATATATATATATATATATATATATATGTATAAGAGTAAGTCAGTCTTACCGTTAGTAGGCCTCATTCACGAAGCCGGTCTATAAGGGGGGTATAAGGTTGTTGCCTATAAAATGGCAGCTTAATGGGTGTCCACTCTCACCCACCGCTTCCTTGACTGGTGGAGGGTCGTTAGCTGAACGGGTAAGACAAGGACTTTAAATCCTCATTAAAAGTATAATGAAATTATAAAGTAACTATACATTAATAATTCCCAATCTTAGTTACTTTAGGAAAATGTGAAATAGGTGCTAACCCATGAAATTACACTTTGTACCTTACTAAGTCGTTAGTGGAGCGTGTGTGGTTAACCGACACACTAACAAGGACTAGTAAGGGTGGCAAAGGGTAACTTATTTTTATCATAGATCGGTGGAGCGCGTGTGGTTAACCGACACATCGATTAGGTGATAAAAGTTAAGGGTACCAAGTCAATTTGCATGGTTATTCACACCTTGTTTGTGATCCTCGGCATCCCAGTCACAAACTTGAGAGGGCACAATCGAGATTCAAACATGCCATTGAAAGTTCAATGTATCTCAAAATATCTAGGAATTTCAAATCCAATAAAACTTAATAATCTATTTCGTTTTCGTGGTGGAAATTGGTAAATCGTCATTTACCTACCTTCAAATATTTTATAGCTTGGATTACGGCATCCCTCTTCCAACTATAAATAGTTTGTTGGGTCCTAGCCTTAATACTTCATTTGGGTGACTTATTAAGGACTCTTTATCTAATAAAACTTGTATTTCTTTCTTTTCAGATGTCTTCCAACACTGCTATTGGCTCAAACCCTACAGGCTCCTTTTCCCTAGTGAACTTGTGTGGGAAAATCACTTTTGATGGTTCCAATTTCAATGAATGGATTAGGAACATCAGAATGATTACTCGCTATGAGGGAAAAGAGTATGTCCTCGATAAGGAGCTTAAGGTTATCGATGAGTCAACTGCTACTCCTGAGGAGATTGCTGAGTACACTAACCATGAGAAAGATGCCACTAAGGTGTCTTGCATCATGTTGGCCACAATGACAGCAGAACTCCAGAAATCCTATGAAGCTTACTACCCTTTTGAGATGCACCAGGATCTGATGGATAGGTACCATCAGAGTGCTCGTCAGTAGAGGTATGAAATCATTTCCTCCATGATAACAGCTAGGATGAAAGAGGGAGAATCCCTCACCGGTCACTTGCAGAAAATGCAAAGGTTCGTGGACCGGTTATTGAAGCTTAATGTGGACTTCCCTGAGGACATGGCGATTGACATCATTCTCCATTCCTTACCTCCAAGTTATGATCAGTTTCGTATGACTTATCATATGAACAAGGAGGAAGTCTCACTAAGTAAGCTTCAAGGACTTTTAAGGACCGCTGAAAGTGGCCTTAAAAGTAAATCAGCTGTTATTCCTACTCCTACTACTGCTCCTGTCTTGGCAATTGGGCAGGGAAAGGGGAAGAAGAGAAAGACCCCTTCGAAGGGTACCAAAGGAAAGTCTCTTGATGGCTCCTCTTCAAGTGGAACCAAGAAAGGTTCCATTCCTCCTTCTTCAAACCCAAAGGAAGCACAATGCTTCTACTGCCAGGAAAAGGGGCATTGGAAGCGAAGCTGCCCCAAATACTTGCAGGATGTAAAGGATGGGAAATTTAAACCCACCCATGTAGGTATTTACACTATATTGTCTAAAAACTCATTACATACTAACTATTGGGTGCTTGATACAGGTTGTGGTATTCACATTTGTACTAATTTGCAGGGCCTAAGAAGAAGTGAGAAAGTGGAGCACGGGAAGATAAACTTAATCATGAGGAATAGGAAAGCATCACCTGTTACCAAGATAGGAGTTTATTCTTTATTGCTTAATAATGGGTTAATGTTAGATTTGAATAAATGTTGTTACTCGTCTGAAATGGCGAGAAATATTATTTCCTTTCATGGCTTGTACAAACAAGGGTTTTCCTTTTCATTTGATAATGATAATGGTGCTATTAATGTTTATTACAATGATGTATTTTGCTTTAAAGCATTACCTTGTGATGGTGTATATGAAGCTGTGGATGTTGTAGATAATCTAGGAAATAATGTGTTGTGTATTGATTCTTCAAATAGCTTAGACAAAGCATACTTGTGGCAATGTCGTCTAGGACATGTTAACAAGAAGCGCATGGGCCAACTCCAAAAGGTTGGAGTTTTGGAATCATTTGACCTAAAGTCGGATGATAGTTGCGAGTCTTGTTTACTTGGAAAAATGACAAAGTCACCCTTCACTGGTTCTTGTGAGAGGGGTGAGGGTTTGTTGGACCTCATACATGCTGACATGTGTGGACCCTTGAAAACTGCCACAATGGATGCTAATCGGTATTATGTGACTTTTACTGATGATTATAGTAGATATGGATATATCTATTTAATCAAGCATAAGTCAGAAACCTTTGAGAAATTCAAAGAGTTTAAGCAGGAAGTGGAGAATAAATTGGGCAGGAACATCAAGATGCTCCGATCCGATCGGGGAGGAGAGTATCTCAGTATCGAGTTCCTTGACTATCTTAAGGAATGTGGGATTGTCTCACAATTGACACCTCCTAGGACACCACACCTGAATGGTGTGGCTGAGAGGCGCAATCGAACCTTGTCGGACATGGTTCGTTCCATGATGAGTCGAGCTTCGTTACCAATCTCATTCTGGGGGTATGCCTTAGAGACTGTCGCCCACATCCTTAATCTAGTCCCTACAAAGAAGGTTGCCAAAACACCTCATGAGATGTGGACTGGGAAAGTTCCCAATTTGGACCACATCAAGATTTGGGGTTGCGACACATTCGTGAGGCGTGAGTCTCATGATAAGCTCGAACCTCGAAGTGAGAGGTGTATTTTCATCGGCTACCCACAAAGATCCTTTGGTTATCTCTTCTATAGACCTAGTGAGAATGTGGTCTTTGTAGCTAGAAGAGGAGTCTTTCGTGAGAGAGAGTTCATAAGCCAAGGAGACAGTGGGAGGCAAATTGACCTTGAAGAAATTCAAGAGTCAAGTGGTGAAGGAACCTCAAACCCTAGTGACCATCCTGAGGAGGAAACTCCTGTTGATCCGACTGACGAACCCATACCTCTGAGGCGTTCCATACGAGTTAGGAATGTACCCGAGCATTACTATGGTTTCCATATTACTACGAAAGGTGATACACTTATCAGTGATAATACACTGGTAAGTCTGGATGAACCTAATAGCTACACGGAAGCCATGGCAGGCCCTGAGGCTGATAAATGGAAAGAGGCTATGGACAGCGAGATACAATCCATGTATGACAATCAAGTTTGGAACTTGGTTGACAATGTACCAGGTCGTAAGACAGTCGGGTGGAAATGGATCTTCAAGTAGAAGACCGACATGGATGGTAATGTACACACATATAAGGCGCGACTGGTTGCAAAGGGCTATTCTCAAACTCCGGGAGTTGATTATGATGAGACATTTTCATCAGTAGCAAAGATTAAATCTATTAGGGTTATGTTAGCCATTGCTGCATTTCATGACTATGAAATATGGCAAATGGATGTCAAAACCGTTTTCCTCAATGGAAAGTTGGCTGAGGATGTTTACATGAGTCAGCCAGAGGGTTTTGTCAGTACAGAGAACCCTAATAAGGTGTGTAAGCTTGAGAAATCCATCTATGTATTGAAACAAGCACCTCACAGATGGAATCTTTGCTTCGATGAGAAAGTCAAAGAGTTTGGCTTTTCGAGGAGTGAGGATGAGTCCTGTGTATATCTTAGGGCTAGTGGGAGTATAGTTAGCTTTTTGGTGTTGTATGTGGATGACATACTACTCATAGGAAATGACATCCCAACCTTGCAGGAGGTTAAGTTCTGGCTTGGGAAGTGTTTCGCTATGAAGGACCTTGGGGAAGCTGCCTATATCCTAGGGATAAGGATATTGAGAGACAGGAGTAAGAGACTAATTGGACTTAGTCAGAGTACTTACTTAGATAAGGTACTGAAGAGGTTCAGTATGCAGGATTCCAAGAAAGGGGAATTACCGATTCAGAGTAACGCCAAACTGAGTAAGACTCAGAGTCCGAGTACAGAGGCTGAGATAGCTGAGATGAGTCATGTACCATATGCTTCCGTTGTGGGCTCAATCATGTATGCTATGACTTGTACTCGCCCTGATGTGGCCTTTACTTTGAGCATGGTCAGTAGATATCAAGGGAACCCTGGAAAGGCTCACTGTACTGCGGTAAAGAACATTCTCAAGTATCTGCGAAGGACTAAGGACTGGGTCCTTACCCTTGGTGGCAGTGATGACTGAAGAGTGGTAGGATATAGCGATGCTAGCTTTCAGACTGATAGGGATAATTTCCGCTCTCAGACAGGCTGGGTCTTTATCCTAAATGGAGGAGCAATTACTTGGAAAAGTTCCAAGCAGGAGACGATAGCCGATTCAACTTGCGAATCAAAGTATATAGCAGCAAGCGAGGCAACAAAGGAGGCGATATGGCTAAAGAACTTCATTGGAGACCTTGGAGTTGTACCAGCTATAAAAGAGCCAATGAAAAATTTCTGTGACAACGAAAGTGCGGTTGCCTTAGCTAAGGAACCAAGGGATCACGGGAGATCCAGACACATTGACAGAAAATACCATTTCATTAGACATCGAATAGAATAAGGACTCCTCGTGGCAAAGAGGGTATCATCAGATGAGAACCCAGCAGATCCCCTCACGAAGGGACTGAGTAGGGTTAAGCATTTACAGCATGCGAGGCGCATCGGGATGAAGGATGATGTTAGTTTTAATAATTAGATAGTTTTGAAACTTGTAAAATGTAATTGACATTTGATGACTAAATAAAAGTTGTTGTTTATTTATGAGTAAAGTGTTACTATCTTATGTTAATCGTTTACTATTGTTTCAATTTTGCATGTTTTGACTTCCAGGATAATTATACTCTGGGCCCCTCGATGATTTTGTTTTGACTTATGTACCGGGCCCGGTCAGAACCTAATTGATGTGTTCAATTTAGTTCTATGTCAAACAGATCAGAGATCGAGAAACAACTGCTGGACAATAAGTACGACATTGTTCCATGTATTTGTCCGGCTGATATCTTGAGAGCAGAGGATTATATGATCACTTATCTTAAATGGCGTATCATCATCATCACCATCATCTTAGTTCCAAGAGACTTTGAAAGAGCTACGATTGCTAGTCGGATTCTGAAGTCATATCTGCAACTATAGTTATTAGACTTATCCAAGTGGGAGACTGTTGGATATAGTGTCTAAGTCCATAACTATATTTGGTATGTACTTGACCCGACCCGGCATGGTCCATTTGGGTTGCATGACATTGCAATACTTGGATAGACCAAAATGAGAGAAAGGACACTTAAGGTTATTAATATATTATAAGTACTAATATATTAATAATATTATTTAATTAGTATTGATCAAAGAATTAATCTTGAATTAATTAAGTGATCAAAAAGAGACTAATTAAATATATGGGGTTGATTGTGTAAATAATATATTCTTGTATAGTGGGCTAATGATCCATGGTTTGTATGGATTGGGTTAAAACCCATAAGGTGCTCAATGGATAGTCCATGGAGGTTACAAGCCCATGGATCATGGAATATGGAAAGCCATGACAATTAGGGTTTACATGGTGTAACCCTACTTGTGCCACAACTATATAAAGACTCCTAGACAAGCAAAATCGGCACTACTACAAGCAAGTAAGAGGGCTAGCCGATTTTTGAGTATAGTGAACTTCTCTCAAGGTTATTCCAAGAATTGTGGTGTTGTGTGAAGCATTTGAGGCATCACATTTGGGGTGCTAGGCTCACAAAGTCATCAAGGAATCCAAGCTACTAAAAGGTATGTTATTCTACTTGAGTTTTATATTACAAGTTCCCCATAACATGCTAGATAGGAAGTAAACCTTGGAAAATCAAATTTGCATGTATTTAGAGAAAACATAGATCCAAGGTTTCTAGGGTTGCATGTACACCATAGGAGTGTTAGAATGCTCAAAACCCAACACTCTTGACATATAAGATTATCTTGTCAAGAACCATTCCTTGACAAAGCAAATATTTAAGAGTTAGTGCGGATTCTTATCAAGACAAACACTTCACACAATTGGCCTTAGTTGGTCTCTGTTTTATCCAAAACATCACAACTTACCAATTTCAAATGTACAAGAGTAGAACACATTTTACTCTTACATTTGACAAGTGTTATAAACCTTCTTAAGATTATGTCACTCAAGTTACAATCTTGAAGTATTACTCTAAGATTCAATTTTTGGAACGAAGGATGATTCATCTTTTGATTTAACCATTTCAACAATCCATGATTCCTCTTCTTAGCCAAACAAATGTACTAAGATGTCCTTAGAGGATCAATTGTGATATGGTCTCACAATCACTAAGATAATCACAAAACACGATACTATAGTACTCTCCTATCTTTTCAGATTGGATAAACTTTTATCTTTCTGCCTAATTTGATTCTTCTCATTCGTTCTGCCATACATTGAAACTTTTCCAATGTTTCAGAATTATACTTAAACTTGTAAGTATAACCATAGATAGTAAACTTCAGTAAATCATGACGAATAATCTTATCGATCTTTGTGGTGGACTTGACCAGTGCACAAGAATGTGTACTCGATCCCTTAGTCCTTCACTTGACTCACATATACATGTGAACAAGGAATTAGTCTTAATTTTTCGAAAGATGAAAATTCTCATTCATCATACAATACAACTTGCATGATTCCAAGTTTCTATCCAACTGAGACTTGGGTGATGAGAATCTTTCCTTATTTGGTAAATTATGACACTACCACAAACGAAAGAATCAAATCGAATTTCCAATGTTGCTATCAATGGAATCATATAAACAACAATTTTTCACAAATGCCACTGTAAGGATATTTAAAATAAATAGAAATGAAACTTTTCTTTTATTTAAAACTTGCGGAAAAACTTATCCTTACAATGCAAATGCATATGAAAAATATGTTGTTATCTATTCCTAAGCAATCTATCACAACTCTTAAGCAGCAGCTCAAAAATTCTGATCACCAAACCATGCGATCGAAATTCATCTTCGCGATCAGAATCATCTTACTCATCTTTAAGCTTCCTCTTTTTTTTTATTCTTAAAACTTCAACATGTGACCCAGTCACATCATGTAATAAGAATCTCCAAATAGGAACTTAATAGAGTTAGATAGTGGACTTACCTGAAGTAGAGTCAAAATATTTGACTTGACCAACCTTAAGATCTTTTAGGTAAATAGGGAAGCTTTGCAACCAATTCCCCTTCCTTTGGCAATATAAGCATATGTACTCTTTGGGAATGGTACACAAGACTGTCTCAGACTTAGCCTTTCTCTTTACCATTTGGTCAACCGAGTTGCCTATGGACGATCCCTTTCCATTGGGAAGAGAAAGCTTTTCTGGATTTCCAATGTTACCATTGTCAATGTCCATGGAAGTTTGGGAAGTTGATCTTCCAATCAAATTTGCTTTACCCGTGCTCCAAATCATTGCTGATTTAGCAACATCAAGCAAATAGGTAAGATCATTAAGGGTCATGTCATGGTCTGGCATGTAGTAGTCCTAAAGGAACTCACTATGTGACTTAGAAAGTGATTGAAGAACCTAGTCAACAACCAACTTCCGCAAGACCTTGACACCCAACTCTCCTGGCTTGTCAATATGTGACTTTATCTCCAAGATATGAGCACACATAGACTTTACTTGCCAATAGGGCTTGAGTGACCTTGAACTTTTCAAGAACTTGTGGGTTAGGGAGAATTATTAGAGGAGGTGAAGGAAGAGAAGTATGATTTCCATGAACCAACCACGGGACATCATCTTCATTAGGAAAGCTTGTTCCTAGGAATTTGGGAAGATCATAGTTGTCTGAACCAGACATCTACAATGAGAGATATTCAACTTAGTTGATTTAAGTCCTTAATATAACACCCAATATGAAATATTAAGGCTAGGACCCAACACAATACTTTTATAACTTGGAAGAGGGATGCCGTAATCCAAGCTATAAAATATTTGAAGGTAGGCGAATGATGATTCACCAATTTCCACCATGAAAAACGAAATAGGTATTAGGTTTTAATTGGTTTGAAACTCCTAGATCTTTTGAGATTCATTGAACTATTCAATGGCATGTTTAAATCTCGAGTGTGCCCTCTCAAGTTTGTAACTGGGATGCCGAGGATCACAAACAAGGTGTGAATAACCATGCAAATATACTTGGTACTCTTAATTTTTATCACCTAATCGATGTGCCGGTTAACCACACGCACTCCACCGATCTATGATAAACCTTAAGCCACCCTTTGCCAACCTTGTTAAATCCAAGTTAGTGTGCCGGTTAACCACACACGCTCCACTAACGACTTAAGCAAAGTGTAATTTCATGGGTTAGCACCAAATTCACATTTTCCTAAGTAACTAAGATTGGGAATTTATAAGTGTTTAGTTACTTAGTATTTATCATTATACTTTTAATGAAGGGAGAATTAGAGTCCTGCAAACCCGTTCGGCTAACGACCCTCCACCAGTCAAGGAAGCGGTGGGTGAGAGTGGACACCCATTAAACTGCCATTTTATAGGCAGTAACCTTATACCCCCTTATAGACCGGCTTCGTGAATGAGGCCTACTAACGGTAAGACTGACTTTGTTCTTATACATATATATATATATATATATATATATATATATATATATAACTATTAACTATTAATATTATAATAGTATAAGGGTTGAATTTTAACTTTTAAAACTCTAAGGGCTTAACTTGGAATTAAAGTATTCATGGGGAAAATTTACAAATTCCAAAACTTGAGGGCAAGTTTTGAACAATTCAAAAAACTTTTCAATTCCATAAATTATGTGTTTAAAGTAGTTTTAATGAAAAAACTCTTCAAGTTCCATAACTTGAGGACAAGTTATGGAAGACTTTAAAGCATTTAAAAATGAGAATCTTCATTTTCATAACTTATGGAAATCTTATGAGTTTTAAAAATCATAAATGTGACTTTTCATATAACTAGAGGACAAGTTACAAAAACACATTATATGAATAACTTTTAGATTAATTTGGATTGAAAACACATTATCACAAAACTTTTCTATTGATCTAAGTTAACTCATAAGAACTAGATAATTCAAATCATCAATCTTCAAGAAATTAGCATGAACATATAAACTAATACAAATCTTGAAATTATGACAATTATCTTTGAAATTGGATTAGCATGAACATTACCACATCAAAAACAGGTTTATAAGTTCAAAAACAGCTTAGGGTAATGTTCCTAGTCCAATTCCAGCCTTAAAAGTCGAAAATATGCTGTCAGGGGCTTCTACTCGTCGAGTGTATGAACCTACTTGACGAGTAGGACGAATTTCTTCATGGACTCGACGAGTCCATCAGTGGACTCGGCGAGTCCAGTGCCCAGAAAGCCAGAATTTTCGATTTTTAAGCAATTTCAGCAAGTATAACTTGAAAACAAGCCTTGGCTCTGATACCACTGATGGGTTTTGGTATACTACAACATCCTATGGTGCACATACAATCCTAAATACCTTGGATCTATGTTTTCACTAATTATACATGAAAATGGTTTCCAAGGCATTAAACCTATAACTAGCATGCAATTTCATATTACCAAATAAGATACTAGTTAGAGTAACATACTTTTTTGTTTTGTAGCTCGATTCCATGGAGCTTAAGAGCCGAGTGCCTCAAGTGTGACACCTCAAATGGTTCACACAACACCACAACAACTTGGAATAACTTGAGAGAAAAAGTCCTTGTGCTAAAATCGGCTAGCCCTCTCATATGAAACCTTAGTTCCGATTTCTTGAGCCGTGGGGTCCTTATATATTGTGGCTATTAGGGTTACACCATGTAACTCATGTCTTTCCATATTCTTCATGCTCCATGGGTTAAAACCTCCATGTAGTATCCATGGGTTACTCCATGGGTTTAGCCCAACATGAAGAACTATGGATCATAAGCCCACATATATAAGAATGAATGATTTACACAATCAACCCCCATATATTTAATTATTGTCTTTTGATCACAGAATTCATTCCAAATTAATTCTTGATTAATACTAACTAAATAATATGATTTCATATTAATATATTAGAACTTATAATATATTAATAAATCATAAATATCCTTTTCTCACAAAAGTCTATCCAAATCGTTCCGATGCCATGCAACACAAATGGACCATGCCAAGTCGGGTCGAATACATACTAATTATAGTTATGGACTTAGACACTAATCCAACATATATATATATATATATATATATATATATATATATATATATATATATATATATATATATATATATATAAAGGTTGTAAAAATCATTCGACGATAGGTCGACGGTCGACTGGGGTTAAGGGATTAATCGGTCTTGGCGGGGATTAATCGGGGACCATGAATTATTAATAAAATATTAAAATTAATCAAAGAGTAATATATGTTAAGAAAAACAAGTACTTCAAAATTAAAAAAATAAGAAAATTTGTAATTTGAAAATACGAAAATATAAACATTTTGGTATAATATTTGAAATTTTGGAGTAAAAAAAATTGATTTTTTGACTTTTTTATGGCTTTGTTGACTTCTATTGACCGATTAATCTTGCTAAGACCGACTAATCCTGCCAAACCCAATTAATCCCTAATTTCCGTCAATCACCCCTAATACTAGTCGGTTGGAGAACGCCAAGCGATTAATCCACGATTAATCCCGATTTCTGCAACCTTGATATATATATATATATATATATATATATATATATATATATATATATATATTAATATATATATATATATATATATATATATATATATATATATATATATATATATATATATATATATTGGTGCTGCTTGGATGAATTGAGTACATGGTCTTGTGAGTTTCTTCCATACGAAGATCCCTCATTGCTACCATCTTTGTGTAACGTCCAACAATTCATAAACCAAATTTTTTTTGTTTTCATATTAAATAAAACATCAACCAAACGTGTTTATCAAAACCAAAAGGAAATCATAATGTATTCATAATCATCCAAAACACATTAGAGTCAAATAAGTGAAAAGCCATGGTGCGTGCGATGCGATCATCCCGAGATCTTCCCCTTCGATACGGAAGTATCTGAAACATAAATTGAAAACCGTAAGAACGAATCTTAGTGAGTTCCCTAAAATACCGCATACCATACATATATGCCAGCTCTAGGCTGTGCTGGGTCTATTTCACCCCCGAATCTATTTCAACTCATGCGCCTACCCAAGCCGTACCGGGTCTATTTCACCCCCGAGTCTATTTCAACTCATACGTCAGCACAAGGATGTACTGGATCTATTTCACCCGCGGGTCTATTTCACCCCACATACATATAGCAAACAAGCACACATGCATATATCACATACAACATGAGTCACATACAACAGGAGTCACAAAGACTGCAAGCACATAACATATCTTAGTGTCCTACAGTATAGTGAACAAACTCATCTTAGTCTGCTGTTTAGTCAAACAGATGATCGGGCTGCTGAACCAGAAAATCCCCACGCTAAGCAATCAAATAAAACCCCAATTCATAATTGGGTTATAAACTATAACCAGGAATCTAGTTCATTTTTCCGACACCCAGGGTAAATGACTATTTTTACCTTCCCTCAATTGGCCCAATAACCAAGGCCCAACCCTATGGCACTAAAAGCCCAATACTGGCTTAATTCTTAAAGGACACCCAAAGTCCAAAATGGGCCCAAATCCAAGAAGGCCCAAAGTTTAACAATGGCCCAAAGTAAGAAAGGCTAGTGGCCCGACAAGGTCCAAAACCCTAATAGTCTAAATATGGTTGTTAGATGCATTTTATATGCATTTTTAGCACGTTTTTCTCGGTATTTATCTGTAAAAAGCTAACTATCTCCCTAATGGTATTATAAATTATGTGTTCTTCATTATATTTGCAGAATGCTCGTGCTACTCACATTTGTTATGATTTTCAGAGCTATTTGGAGCACAAGGACGAATACGTGAGTTCGGGATGCGTTATTGGAAGCTTTGGAGCTCAATTGGAGATGAAACTAAGGAAGGATGCTGAGGAATGATCAAGAATAGCTTGGAAGGAAGATATGCGACAGAAAAGAGACAAAATAAAGAATATGCAATCACTTATGCTGTTTATGCGATCACAGGTGTGATCGTAGGTTTGAAAGCAAAAGAGTTTCGAGGATTTTTCATGTCAATAATTTAGATGGAAGAAAAAAAGGAATTCATGCGATCACATATAACCCAACATGCGATCGCATGTTGCCAAAAAAGTCTCAGGATAGCAATGTACTTCATTAAACTGGCCCGACACGCGTTTTCATTAAAATATACGATCGCATATGTGGCTACCTGCGATCGCATGTACGCGCGTTTTCTTTGCTGGACGTATAAAAGGCCTCCAGAAAGATCCCAGTAACCTAATTCGTAATTCCAGGAACTAAGAGGCGATTTCGAGAGGTTTTCAAGTGCCAAACACAGATATGAAGAACACGATTCAAGTTTTAGTTCCATTTAACCAGATTAGTCAATTAGATTTCGTTTTTACTTCTTGTAATTCGTTTTTAGCCATGTCAGGCTAAAAACCTTAGATTTCGGTTTTGCAAACGACTTGACTTTTGTGCAAGTAATCATTAGGCACGATTCTTGACTGCATTTACTGTTTAGTTTGATTAGTTTTATGCTGAATTGAAAGTTTGATTTTGATTCAGTTCTTGTTGGCCACTTTAATTGTTTAAAAGTCATTCCAGTTATCTGATTCATTTAGATCCGTAATCGTCTGTATTAATCAGTAAAAGTAACAAATTTTAAATTAATTCTGTGTTTTGGGTGAACTCTAACATAAACTAATCCAACAAGTCTTTATGCTTCCGAGCTTGTGAGAAGTATTGGACTTTACTGAGAATTTTACACTGTGCTTAATGTTACTTTTCTTAATTAATTAAGAGCTTATTTGGTTAATTTAGTAAAAAGTAAAGTTGAATTCAAAGAGCTTGTTTTGGTTTAACATTTTAGTAAAAGAAAATTGTTAGAGCTTATTAATGATTTCCAGTACCAATTTAAATAATACACAGTTCAAGTACCGTGTTGAAGATTATTTGCATGATTAGGAGAGTCACCGCGAAACTGAAATTGTTTTTATCTTCTGAATTTTATTTTAGAGTTTAAATTGCTTTTTCTTTCTTTCATAAATTTCTGTCAAAACTTGATTTAATCAGTCAAAAAATCCCCCCATTTTAATTTCTGTTAACTTTGTGAGTGCCTTACGCAAGAGAGGCATAGACCTTAGGACGTGTCCTTGTGGATTCGACCCTGCTCACCTGTACTACCCCTTAGTGCATTAGAGCATCATTTTTATTTATATTATTTGTTTGTTAGGCATTGCAAAATGCTGTTAACAATGGCCCAAACCACAAAGCCCAAGACTAGGCCTAGTACGCTGCGCATACC
Source organism: Lactuca virosa (assembly GCF_052849685.1). NCBI lineage: Eukaryota > Viridiplantae > Streptophyta > Magnoliopsida > Asterales > Asteraceae > Lactuca > Lactuca virosa. Next base: position 62,836,610 of record NC_136430.1, on the reverse strand, counting down.
AGAGGTACGCCTGACGTACTAGGTGGCTCGCCTGATCTGGGACTCGAACGCATACACTTGCATACGCCTGGTGTACGCTCCTATTAAGCACTTTTTCCATTAAGAACTATTTCCCTACAACCAGACGTCTAAACTTCAGATCCAAGCCTTGGGGAACGTCTTAATTCATAAAGTCATTAACTTGGAGCCTTTGCATGGCTCAAATGAACTCAACCCCCAGATTTAGCATCCTACTTTCACCAAATGGATATAAACACATGCATTGTTGGTCTTCAACCATCAAGATGCTAACTTTATGGACTAGCGACCTCAGAAACATCAAGAGAAGCAACTCCTAACTTTTAGAGTGGAAGAATCCCACTAGATCTTATTCATGTGACTAAAAGGTGAACAAAACTCCATAGAACTAGATCTAAGCATACAATGAGCAAGTTCCAAGCTTTATACCTCAATGAAGCTAGGAATGATGAGTAGAAGCTGGATCTGCAAGGTCTTCATTGATCAAATCTCCTTCTTCAATCTTCTTCTACCTCAAGACTCACCAACACACACTAAAACATACACAAAGAGGGTCAAATCTCCTCTAGAGGGGTTAGGGTTTTGAAATGAGGCTCAAAGGGTAATGGAGGTTGAGAAATGAGGGGATCATAGGTTATAATGATGCTTACATAGGGTCCAAACACTAAAAATTAGGGTTTGTCCTTGGACGAAGTACGCCCAACGTACGCACGCTTTCCTCAAAGTTACATTTTACACCCCTTGGGACCAAATTTGCAAATAATTTACACAATAAGGGTCAAAAATGAAAAGTACCTTAAATTGGGTGTTACAATTCTTCCCCACTTGAATTAGACTTCGTCCTCGAAGTCCGCTGCTGCAAATAACTTCGGGTAATGCTCCCTTATCTTGTCCTCAAGTTCCCACGTCCATTCAGAACCTTCTGGTGCTGCCACTGCTCCTTCACCAGATCCACCACCTTGTTTCGTAAAGTCTTCGTCTTCCTCTCAAGGATCGCTACTGGTCTCTCTATATAATTCAGACAATCATCCACCTAAATGTCCTCCAATGGAACCATTGTGGAATCATCAAACAGGCACTTCCACAGCTGAGAGACATGAAAAGTGCTATGAATCTGACTGAGCTCCTCTGGCAGATCCAAAGGATACGCCACCCTACCCACCTGGGCTAAAACCCTGAAAGGACCTATATACCTGGGGCCTAGCTTGCCCCACTTCCTGAATCGAATGACACCTTTCCAAGGTGACACCTTCAGGAGTACCATATCTCCAACCCAAAATTCCAAGTCTGACCGGCGACTATCTGCGTAGCTCTTCTGCCGACGCTGTGTTGTTTGAAGTCTACCGCTGACATGCTGAATCAATTTCGTCATCTTGAGTACCACCTCGGTACTCCCTATGACCCATTGACCGACCTCTCCCCAACATATCGGCGTCCTACATTTCCTCCCATAGAGCATCTCAAAATGAGGTCGATCAGTGCTGACGTGATAACTATTGTTATACGTAAATTCCTCCGAAGGAAGATACATATCCCAATATCGCCAAAATCCATAACACATACACACAACATATCCTCCAAGGTCTGGATAGTCTGCTCACTCTGACCATCAGGCTGTAAGTGAAAAGTCATGCTAAAATGCAGACGAGTACCCAACTCCTCATGGAATCTATTCCAGAACCTGGAAGTAAACCAAACATCCCTATGAGAGAACATAGAAACCGACACCCATGCCGCGCTACCACCTCCCGAATGTAGACATCATCCAATTTCTCCGCCGAAATACTCTCCAGAATTGGAATGAAATGCACGCTCTTGGTAAATCAATCCATGATGACCCATATCGAATCTACTCCGTGCGTTGTCCGTGGTACCTTTGTGATGAAATCCATCTTAATATCTTCCAATTTCTAAACGGGAACTCCTAACGGCTCCATTTTTCTGTGAGGTCGCTGATTCTCGGTCTTGACTTTCCTACAAGTCAAACACCTCTCCACATACTAGGCCACATCTCGCTTTATGCATGGCCACTAATTGTCGATTCGGAGATCTCTATGCATCTTTGTTGCTTCGGGATGAATAGAGAATCTTGACTTGTGCGTCTCCTCCATCAAAACTTGACGCACACCACCCCAATATGGAACCCACACCCTCTGATGAAGGGTCAATAATCCCCGACTATCATAATCAAAGGAAGCCACCTGACCCATTATGCTCTCACTCTTCCGGTGCTCTTCCTTCATTGCATCAACATGAGCCTCTCGAATTTGCTCTAAAAGTGGGGTAATCACTGTCATCCTGAAACACACATCCCTGATCAGAGCTGTGACCACCTTGCGGCTGAGAGCATCGACCACCATGTTGGCCTTCCCCGGGTGATAAATGATCTCACAATCGTAATCCATCACCACATCCAACCATCTACGTTGCCTCATACTCAGATTCAGCTGATCCACCAAATACCTCAGGATCTTGTGGTCCGTGTAGATAGTACATCGGACCCCATAGAGGTAATTTCACCAAATCTTGAGGGCAAAAACCACAGCCCCCAACTCCAGTTCATGTGTTGGGTAATTCGCCTCATGAGGCTTCAGCTGCCTCGAAGCATAAGCGATCACATGACCTCGCTGATGGGTTTTGAGCATTCTAACACCCCTAAGGTGTACATGTAACCCTAGAAACCTTGGATCTATGTTTTCTCTAATATTCATGCAAATAAGAATTTTACAAGCTTTACATCCTAACTAGCATGGCATGGGGTACTTGTAATATAAAAACTAGTAAAATGACATACCGTTGTAGTTGCTTGGATTCCTTAAGACTTTGTGAGCCTAGCATCCCAAATGTGATGTCTCAAATGTTTCACACAACACCCACAACTCTTGGAATAACTTGAGAGAAGAACACTTTGATCACAAAATCGGCTAGCCCTCCTTGTCTTATCTTAGTGGCCGATTTTGCTCCATATGAGGTTGCTTATATAGTGTGTCACATGTAGGGTTAAACCATGTAAACCCTAATGTGCATGGCTTTTCATTTCCCCCATGATCCATGGGTTTTAACCTGCATGGAGTATCCATGGAGCACCCAATGGGTCCTAGCCCAATCTAGTGAATCATGAACCATAAGCCCACTATATAAGAATGAATGATTTACAAATCAATCCCCATATATTTAATTAGTCTCTTTTGATCACAAAATTAATTCCAAAGTAATTCTTGATCAATACTAATTAAATAATATGATTTCATATTAATATATTAGAAATTATAATATATTAACAAATCGTAAGTGTCCTTATTCTCATTTTGTCTATCCAATTGTTGAGATGATGATGCAACCCAAATGGACCATGCCAAGCCGGGTCGAGTACATACTAAATATAGTTATGGACTTAGACTCCTTATCCAACACTCGCTGCATCAACACTGCTCCCAAACATGTGATTGATGCATCAGAGTACACAATAAAATCCTCAACACCCTCTGGCAGGGTCAGAATCGACACCTCACACAATCTTCGCCTAAAAGTCTCAAAATCTGCCTGCTGCTCAGGGCCCCAATGAAATGTGACGGTCATCTTCGTCGACCGGGTTAAAGGGACCATGATCTTGGAGAAATCCTGAATGAATCTCCGATAGTAATCCGCCAATCCAAGGAAACTCTAAATCTTAGATGGAAACCTCGGATCTTCCCACCTCATCAATGCCTCGACCTTGGCCGGATCACCTAGAATATTGTTATGGTTGATAAGGTGCCCCAAAAACTGCACCTCACGCAACCATAACTCACACTTGGAGAACTTCGCATACAATCTCTCCCTCCTTAGAGTCTCCAATACCTCCCTCAGATGCTCTTCATGCTGCTCCTAGATCTTGGAATAGACTAGGATGTAATCAATAAACACAATCACATACCGATCCAACATCGGCCTGCATATACGATTCATGAGATCCATGAATGCAACTGTAGCATTGGTGAGCACGAAATGCATCACCACAAACTCGTAATGACCATAACGAGTTTGGAAGGTTGTCTGTCACGTATCCTCCTCTCTCACCCTCATCTAATGATAACCCAAACACAAATCAATCTTGGAAAACGAAGATGCACCCTAAAGATGGTCAAATAAATCGTCAATCCTTAGGAGTGGGTAACGGATCTTCACTGTTAGCTTATTCAGCTCCCGGTAGTCAATACACTATCCCGATAAACCCTCGATACCCGTACAGGACGATCATCATCAATCTCAACCTCTAATGGAAAATCCAGCTCCCCTGGAGCATCGACAAACCTCTTGCTGAGGACAAGAAATACAAAGGATTGGGTAGCCCTCGAATCAAACAATACCAAAGCAGAGATATCATGCACATGGAACGATCCAAAAAACAAAACACTTAGATATAAGTAGGAAAACCAACATAAATAAAGAGATAAGGAAAAGATACATACCCGTCACCACGTCAGGTGTTGCATGAGCCTCCTCGGCTGTCAGCTGAAATGCCCTGCTCCTCACAACAGGCACCTCCACCTTGCCCTGACGGCCATCCATAATCCGCAATGTCGCTGGAGTAGGTGCTAAAACTGGTCCCGCTACTGCTAATCTCGGACAATCGACCTTTTTATGGCCCCTCTGATTGCAATGGAAGCAAATCATACTCGATTCCTGGGTGGTGGCTATACAATCTCGACTAAAATGCCCCGTCTTGTCGCACTTGTAGCAGCCCAAACCATCTCCCCTGCAAGCTCCATCATGTGACTTGCCGCACTTGCCATAGAGGACCCGGCCCTGCTGGCCCTTCGATATTGAATCAAAAACCTTAGGCCTCTTTCTCGAACCCTCAGAACCCTGAACATGACCTGTCTTCCTCTCTTCTCCATCTCCAAATCAATCTATCTTATTTTGGATCTCGCTACCATATCCTCCAATGTCCTACAACTGGATATAATTACAAACTGCCTGATATCGCTCCTCAGCATATTGTGATACCTCACCTTCTTCATCTCCTCATCCGCCATATACTGCGGAACTAGAAATTCCCTATCACGAAACATAGACGTTATCTCCACCACTGTCTTAATCATAGGTGCAAACTCAGCCAACTGCTAGACCTCAATCATAGGTGCAAACTCAGCCCGCAACCTCGTCACGAAATCCTCCCAAGTCATAGACTCAACCGCCTTGCCTCCCAAGGGGTGCCCAACCTCCTCCCACCAATCTCGAGCTCTATCTTTCAGAAGATAGGAAGCAAGTCTGACCTTTGCCCCCTCGGGGAAACAGCTAGTCCGGAAGGCATTTGTGACATCCGCTAACCAACGCCTTATCACAATCGGGTCCTTCTTCCCGAAGAACTTTGGGGCTCCACATACCTGAAACTCTCAGAAAGTCAAAGTGCAGGCTCCCATCATCACCACCATCTCATAACGAAAAGCGCCCTAAGAGCTCATCCATAATATTCAAGATACCCTCCTTGATCGTACCACAGATCACATGAGTCTGCTCAAGAATAATTCGGGTAATCTCTGCTGAAATGAACTCACACATCTGATCATCCATAAACCCGAGTCCAGAGCCCAAACCCAAACCGTTTCCAGCACCAGAGCCACTACCAGAACCTCCTCGAGTGATCTCCATACTTTGTATAAACCATACAAACCATCAGGACATACTCGAAGAATCCCATACTTTACAAGATTCTTGGTATCTTCGTGACTCTCCTTAACTCGAGTACGGATGCTCTGCTTCCAGTAGTATGGGCCCATACTACCTTCCTTATCTATCTGTACTTTCCTCAAGAATCTCCACGAATTCCCCAAGTTACTTTTCTATCAATCCAAACATTCCCTCATCTAAACAAGGCTCTCGACACCGAATTGCCACGTAGGTTTTCCTAGGGCTACCACCACACCACTCTCTGCCATCAGTTGCAGAAGGAACTACCCCTTACACCCTCTAACTAGCTTATGAATATAATTACATACCACTAACACCAGATATTTCTTCGAATGAAAGGTCTCACACTACAACGGTTGGACTAAAAAAAGAGCTGCCCAATAGAGTTAAACCTAACCTTCTAAAATTATCTAATCCAAGTAATATGTAATTTAGTGTATTCGCTTACTAGTTAGCTGATGTTAATGGGAACTCATAAAAGCACAAAGAAAGCGACATTCGAGCATTGAGTAAGCGGAATCAAAGCATAACCTAAACATGCCATCCTATCACTGACTGATCAGTACTAGCATGCAAGTCTACAATCTCATACAGTAGGCATATAAAGGCATCTCTCCTAGCATTCTATCATGCAATCCTGAGCTGACCCTTAGCCCTAATCTGGCATGCGATTCACAGATTCACAATTCAAAGCATATCACAAACATTTATGGGTATTCTGGGAAACTTACTTGAGCTCGGTCGATTGCATGCACCACACCGTCCTTTATTAAAAATTTCTTTTATAAAACATTTCTTCTTATATAAAATCAACCAAATCCTCAGTTTGAGTTGAGGCACACCCGAGAGTATGCCCGAATCCCTCAAACCAACACTTTGATACCAACTTGTAACGTCCCAAAATTCATAAACAAAAAAGTTTTGTTTTCATGTTAAATAAAACATCAACCAAACGTGTTTATCAAAAACAAAAGAAAATCATAATGTATTCATAATCATCCAAAACACATCATAGTCAAATAAGTGCAAAGTCATGGTGCGTGCGATGCGATCATCCCGAGCTCATCCCCTTCGATCTGGAAGTACCGGAAGCATAAACTGAAAATCGTAAGCACAAAGCTTAGTTAGTTTCCCAAAATACCTCATAATATACATATATGCCAACTCTAGGCTGTATCAGGTCTATTTCATCCTCGAGTCTATTTAAACTCATACGTTGGCCCAAGCCATACCGAGTCTATTTCACCCCCGAGTCTATTTCAACTCATATGTCAACACAAGGCTATACCAGGTCTATTTCACCCCAGGTCTATTTCACTCCACACACATATAGCAAACAGGCACACAAACATATAACACATACATTAGGAGTCACAAAGATTGCAAGCACATAACATATCATAGTGTCCTACAATATAGTGAGCAAACTCACCTCAGTCTACTATCATTTGGAATTGTTGGATTAGGTGTCTAAGCCCATAACTATAATTGGTATGTACTTGACCCGAGAGTAGCATGGTCCATTTCGGGTTGCATATCACCAGGACAATTTGATAGGATGGATACTTGAGTAAGAGGTTACTTATGAGTTATTAATATATTATAAGTTCTAATATATTAATATGAAATCATATTATTTAATTAGTATTGATCAAGAATTAATTTGGAATTAATTATGTGATCAAATGAGACTAATTAAATATATGGGGGATTGATTTGGTAAATCAATGATTCTTATAGTGTGGGCCAATTGTTATTTAGGATGGGCTAAACCAATATGGTAGTCCATGGATAGTCCATGGAGGTTTAACCCATGGAGCCTAAGTAATATGAAAGGTCATGGGCATTAGGGTTTGCATGGATGTAACCCTAGACTTTGCCACACTATAAAAGGACTCCCTTAGCACCCAAAATCAGACACTAGAATGTTCTTGGAGTTCATAGGAGCCGATTTTGAAGCTAGCAACCTCTCTCACAAGTTCTCCTTTGTCCTAGGTGTGTTGTGAACCGTTTGAGGCATCACACTTGGGGCGCTAAGTTCTTAAAGGCCAAATACAAAAAGTTCAACAAGCTACATAAAGAGGTAATCTCCTAACTAGTGTTTGATGTTGTTTATGTCAATTGTATGCTAGTTGTAGGCTTTATGCTTTGGAAACAATATTGCATGTATAATTAGAGAAAACATAGATCCAAAGCATTTAGGGTTGTATGTGCACCATAGGATGTTGTAGTATACAAAAGCCAACAGTGGTATCAGAGCCATGAGTTGTTTTTTGTTATATTGATGCAAATGTTTGATTTTCAAAGTTGAAAAAAAAAGAAAACAAAACATGAAGTTTGTCAAATTTTAAGATAATTACTTGATTTTATGAAAAACTAATTATTTGTAAAATTTGAGTCATTTTACTACAAGAGTTGAATTAGGCCAGTTTATTAAAAGATAGAATGATATGTTTATTTTATTTGTTTTAAAAGTTTGATCTAAATGTTTTTAAGGAGTTACAAATTTTGTCATAAAATTTTGGAACTCAAAAGTCTTTTTTAAAAGTTATGATCTTAAGAGTTTTTAAACTTCCATAAGTTATGGATGTGAAAAGTCTCATTCATTAACTCTTTAAGTTATGAATTCCAAGAGTCTTCAAAGGTTACAAAATTTGTTATAAATGGCTTTAAGGAGTTTCATAACTTGCCCTCAAGTTATGGAACTTGGAAAGTCTCTTTTACGGAATTCTAAAAGTTTTCAAGAGTTACAAAACTTGCCCTCAAGTTTTGGAATTTGAAAAGCTTTTTTTTATGAGACATTGAATTCCAAAACTAAAGTTATTAAAAGTTTTCACAAGTGTAACTCATGGGTTCATAACTTAATAATAAATTAAATATTTTTAATTTTGTTTTAGCATCTTGATGTTTTGAATAATTCATATTACATCTTTATGGACTTTATTAATAGTTAATTAAAGTGTTTAATTAAAAGAGAATTAATAATTCCATAATGACATGGTTTAAGTTTAATTAAATTAAGAGTATATAGTTTAATTAATAGATTAAACCACTTGGTATTTTAAAAGTTTAAAATACACCCTTATTCTATTATAATATTAAAAGTTTAATAATTATATATGTATAAGTAAAAAGTCAGTCTTACCGTTAGTAGGCCTCATTCACGAAGCCCGTATATAAGAGGGGTATAAGGTTACTGCCTATAAAATGGCAGTTTAATGGGTGTCCACTCTCACCCACCACTTCCTTGACTGGTGGAGGGTCGTTAGCCGAACGGGTAGGATAGGACATTAATTCTCATTAAAAGTATAATGAAAATACCAAGTAACTAAACACTTATAAATTCCCAATCTTAGTTACTTAGGAAAAATGTGCATTTGGTGCTAACCCATGAAATTGCACTTTGCACATTGTTAAGTCGTTAGTGGAGCGTGTGTGGTTAACCGGCACACTAATCTGGGACTGACAGTGCGTGACAAAGAGTAGCTTGATGTTAATCATAAATCAATGGAGCGTGTGTGGTTAACCGGCACATTGATTAGGTGATTTGTAACATTGGGTGTACCAAGCTAATTTGCATGGTTATTCACACCTTGTTTGTGATCCTCGGTATCCCAGTCACAAACTTGAAGGGCATAATCGAGATTTAAACATGCCATTGAAAAGGTCAATGAATCTCAAAGAATCTAGGAATTTCAATTCATTTAAAACTTAATGTTCTATTTCGTTTTTCATGGTGGAAATTGGTAAATCGTCATTTACCTACCTTCAAATATTTTACAGTTGGATTACGGCATCCCTCTTCCGAATTGTAAAATATTGTGTTGGGTCCTAGCCTTAATATTTTATTTTGGGTGTTATATTAAGAACTTAAATCAACTAAACTTGAATTTCTCCCTGTAGATGTCTAGTTTTGACAACTATGGTCTTCCCGAATCTTTTAGAAAAAGCTTTCCTCGTGAAGATGATGTTCCCCGAAATCATACTTCACTTCCTCCACCTCCTCCAATAATTCTCCCTGACCCACATGTTCGAAAACTTGAAAAGTTCAAGGTCATTCAAGCCCTATTGTCAAGAAAACATGAAGATGGAAAGTCTGTATGTGCTCACGTCTTGGACATGAAGCTGCATATTGACAGGCTGGGAATGTTGGGTGTCGTGTTCCCAAGGAAGTTGGCTGTTGACTTGGTTCTTCATTCACTTCCCAAGTCATATAGTGAGTTTGTTAAAGACTACTATGTGACAGATCACGACATGACCCTTATCCATCTTACCTATTTGCTAATTGTTGCTGAATCAGAAATGATTTGGGGCACTGGTAATGCAAATTTGAATGGAAGATCAATTTCCCAAGCTTCCATGGACATTGACAATGGAAACATTGGAAGTCCAGAAAATATTTCTCTTTCCAAGGGAAAGGGAAAGGCTAAGTCTGAGATTGTCTCATGTGCCGATGCGAAAGAAACCATTTGCTTCTACTGCCATTTGGAGGGACATTGGAAGCGAAGCTGCCCTGACTACCTGAGAGATCTAAGAGATGGTAAAGTCAAAATGTTTGACTCTACTTCAGGTAAGTCCACTGTCTAACTCTATTAAGTTCCTATTTGGAGATTCTTAATAAATTATGTAATGTAATTACATTTTGATGTTTTGTAGAATCGAAGAAAAGAAATGAAGCTTAAAGGAAGAGTAAGCTGAATCTGATCGCGAATAGATAGATTTCAATCGCATGGTTCGATGATCGGATTTTTGAGCTGCTACGTAGGAGTTATGATAGATTGCTTAGAAATATGTAGTAACATAGTTTTCATTTGTTATTGCATTGTAAGGACAAGATTTTCCGCAATTTTTATAAATAAAGAAAAATTTTGAAATTTATCTTATTTTATATTTTCTTACAATGACATTTGTGAAAAATTATTGCTTATATGTTTCCATTGTTAGCAATATGGATTTGATTCTTTCGTTTGTGGAAGTGTCAAAATTACCAAATAAGGAAAATTCTCATCACCCAAGTTTCAGTTGGATAGAAACTTGGAATCATGCAACGTGTATTGTGTGATGAATGAGAACCTTTGTCCTTGGGAAATTAAGACTAATTACCTGTTCACATGAATATGTGAGTCAAGTGAAGGACTAGGAGATTGGGTACACTTGGTTGTGCGCTGGTCAGGTCCACCACAAAGATCTATAAGACTATTCGTCATGATATACTAAAAGTTAGTAGATATGGTTATGCTTAAAAGTTTAAGTGTAGTTCTAAAACATTGGAAAAGTTTCAATGTATGGCACAATGAATGAGAAGAATCAAATTAGGCAGAAAGATAAAAGTTTCTCCAATTTGAAAAGATGGGAGAGTACTTTAGTATCGTGTTTTATGATCATATTAATGATTATGGAAAACCATATCACAATTGATCCTCTAAGGATATCTTAGTGCATTTGTATGGCTAAGAATAAGAATCGTGAATTGTTGAAATGGTTAAATCAAGAAGATGAGTCATACTTCGTTCCAAAACAAGTCTCGGAGTCATACTCCAAGATTGTACCTTGAGTGACATAATCTTAAGAAGGTTTAAAACACTCATCAAATGTTGAGTACAATGTTTTTTACTCTTGTACATTTGAGATTGGTAAGTTGTGATGTTTTGGATAAAACAAAGACCAACTAAGACCAATTGTGTGAAGTGTTTATCTTGATAAGAAACCGCACTAAGTCTTGAATATTTGTTTGTCAGGTAATGTTTCTTGACAAAGAGAATCTTATATGTCAAGAGGTCAGTGGGAGTCTTAATGATCTTGAAACGTTTCAAGAACTAATCAAGAGTAAACCTATTGTTAATCACTAGCACACGACTTGAGGTTTGTAACCTATCGTGTTGACATATTCTTATTTTTGTGCCCATTCTAGTTAAAGTTGGCTATGCATGTGAGTTCTGAGAGTTCTCAATTGGTTTCATAACAACTTGGAAGCAATGTTAGGCCCTTATGCTGCCAGGTGGCAATAAATTAAGATTAAACATGTTCAGTCCATATGAGTTTGGATTTGTCACTAATCTTGTCTTATGATTATGGTTATGACAAATTCACATGGATAGGAACACATACACCATAAAATTTAAGTGTCATAAGGTTTCTCTCCGCTTCATGAAAATGATTGTGAGGAAATGCTTTCACCAAGTAGATTTTAAGAAGACAGCAATTGTGGTATTTGCATTCTCAAATTTGATTATGATTACGACATCCCTCTTCATAGTTTGAATTGTGAGAAATGGAAAAGGTCTAAACATTTGAGACTTATCGTTGTAAGTTCTAAAATTGTTTAGACATACATTCGAGCTATCTAAGGAAAGGTGTATGAGTTTGAGAAGCCTAGATAAAGTCTTATAGAAGCATCTCGTATCAGAAATCTGAACTTTGGTTAGAAAGTCAATAAGTATTGATTTCTAGAAGTCCAGTTGATTTCTGGGTACATGTCAAAGATAGTGGGAGAATAGGTGTTATGCTAGTAAGATAATAATTATTATGCTAGTGGGAGCATAATTATTATGGTAAGTGTTGCATGTTAGCAATATTAATTATAGAAAAACAAAAGTTTCAATTCGTAAAGTTGCAGGGGTTGAAAAGTTGTTTTGCTATAATTAAGGGAGAGGAATTCATACTTTATTTCAAATCTAAAGGCTTAGATTGTGAGATTTTAATCAAATTTAGTCAAGGATATACATGAATGTTATGTTGGAATGGTTCAACATATGCAAATTCTATATATGGAAATATTATAGCAAGAGACTTGTAAAGTATCACGTCTTTATGCGAGACATTATGGATTGTATCCCATATGCTTCGAGTATAGGGTCGATTGCATATGCTATAATATTTATGTGTTCTGAATTTTCCAAATGCCTAGGGCGTTAAGAGGGAAAATGGACCAGAACTGGATTTGACTAAAATGGTTAAGCAATTGTCGAGGAAAATCCGAGGTTTACCAAAGATTGGTTGCTTATGGACAGTTGGAAGTATAGTGTAAATTTTGGAAGGACCATGTTGGCATACTCTAAGAAGAGGTAACTTTTCTTAAGAAATTATAGTCAAAATGGGAATACGGAAATGTTTCCATAAGTGGAATTTATTCTTTAAATCTGTGTAAGATTAGAAAACTTAATGCAAGAAGGATGTTCAAAAGAATGTACTTTAAATGTGAGACTTCGTTTCCTTGGAATTTCTCTCCATTGGAATACTTTGTAATGTTTTTTGCCAAGTCTATGTGACTTTTGTGCATAGTCATTACAAGAGGATCATTGCATATAAGTTTAGAATCTAACAGATTACAGTAAATGGCAAGAATTTGGTATTCTTACATTTACGGTTAGGATTTGGAATTGTGAAATGAGTTTCATTGAAGATGTGTTCAATTGATCTATTTCTCAAAGAAAGGACCATATGCAAACATAGTGTGCATGCTTGGATCATGGGATAACTATTGTTTTAATTCAAGTATTAAATTGATTAATCGAAACATTATACAATGAATAATGTGTAATCAATATGGTGATTAAATAAAAAATGTTTGTGTTTATATTCATAAGTTCTGAGACCATATTGGATTCGATTATTCTTGTGTTTCACTTTGCATGTTTTGACTTCCCGAATAACTAGGTTATTCAAACCATCCACAGTCGATCATACTTTGGAAGTATATATTGAGGCAAGACTGTCATGAATCTAACTGTAGATTGTCTAGGTGTTTTAGACATAGCACACCTTTGCTGCAGTATTCATGAGTACTCATGGAATAAGATTCAAGTATTGGATTAAACCCACGCTCATCTGAATCACTTCATGGATTTTATCACGAGTGATTATGAGACGATAATATCTTATATTCTTGAAACCAAGACATGTGTGGGTCTAAAAATATGGTTTATACTTTACTTTTCTAGGCAACTGTATTTTTCAGTCTAGGACCGTAAACAGCCTGGTGTTTACGGCTGTTTGGGTGTTCATGGTTGTAAGGTGTTCACGGCTGTGAACCCATTTACGGTCAAGAGGAGCATATTGTAGAGAGAGAAAGTAAGAGAGAAGAAGAGTGTGTGTGAGAATCTTGTGTTGGATCATAACTCTTATAATCAATACATTGAAGATTCATCTTATTCTTCTTCTCCTTCTTCTTCATTTGATCTTGCATCATCCAATTGATTGGGATTCCGCACCATCAATTGGATCTGATTGATACGTCAAGAAAATTTGGGACTTACAGTTGGTATCAGAGGTTGGATTGTATCAATCAATTTAGCAGATCTGGAGCGTTTTTTGATATTTTTCTTGAAGGATTTTGCATTTTTGGATAGATCTTGGCAAAATAGTAGGGGTTTGTTCTTTGTGTTTTTCATAAAAACGAGTTTTTGATCGAGTTTTGGTGCTAAAAAGTCGAAAAATCGCGAGTTCTGGCGGCCATTTTCGCACAGCTCCGAAGGGTTCACGGCCTCCGAAGAAGGGTTCACGGCCTCCAAAGAAGGGATTTCGGCCGAGTCCGAAGAAGCTTTCACGGCCTGCAAAGAAGTGTTCACGGCCGTCGGAAGAACCTTTTACGGCCGGTCTTGCACGTGTTCGGTCCTCGCGTTTACGGCTCAACAACCTCGTTTGCGGTCAGCCTCGTTTGCGGTCTGCAATCTCGTTCTCGGCCCAACAGCGTGCTTGGCCCAGCAGGTGTTTGGTCCAAGCATTCCCGGTCCGGTTCAGCATCTCGCGTTCGCAGCCATCAGCGTTCAAATTTTTTTTAGGGGTTGCCAGGTTTCGAACCCGAGTCTCCTACTTCCTCATCCAGCCGCGTTACCAACTCATCCAGCTACCCTGGTGTTACATTCCTTCCCGATTTAATTCAAAAGGACTCGTTATTTCGGTTCCAATTTCGCAAGTTTGACTTTTAATTTTTGACTTTTGACCTTAAAAATTTGACTTTGACTTTCAAGTTTGACCTTTGACTTTAAACTTTGACTTTTTCATTTAACCTTCAAATTTTTACTTTTAGCTTTTCGGTTTGACTTCTAAGTTTGACTTTTCAAGTTTGACTTTTAAGTTTGACTTTTTAAGCTTGACTTTTAAGGTTGAGTTTCTCGGTTTGTAGTCAAAGGGCATTTTTGGTAAACATTGAGTTCTTCAAGCATCCCGATCAATGAAGTTTCATGTACTCCATCTTATGAAGCTACGATTAAATTTTTACGTGAGCAAATTGAATTGATAAAAAGGGAGAACGATGACCTTAAGTATGAAGGTTATACCCTTAGAAAAGGCCAAAGACCTCTAAAAGAAAAATTAGAGATCAAGACTCAGGACTTTAGAAGACTACAGGAAGATTATAGCAATAAGTGTGAGTGCTACAATTTTATCGAGAAACAACTTGCCATTGTGACTGCCGAGCTTGACACATTGAAAAATAAGTTTGAAAATGCAGATTTTAATTTCAGAAATTTTGATGTGTCAAGTGAAGTAGTTGCGTCAATGATGGAAAATAGATTGAAATTTAAAGATAACCAGCAAAAGGGTCTAGGTTATGATAAAGTTCCTCCTCCTTTTAATCACACTTATCCGTTTAACCTATTGACCAAAGAAGAAATGGACATAGATGCACATCTTGAGTATGGCAAACCAGCCGTGGTTGTGCCAGAAGGTGTTGAGCTGAACGATTCTAATGCTTCAATTTCTTATGCAGGTAAAGTAGTAGGGGATGAGGACAAGGAGAACATAACTAATTCTAGTTCTGCAAATTCTGATGATTGTCAAACCAATGACTCCTTGAACTTAGAATCTGTTGCTTCTAACTCAGTTACTTCTGACAAACCTGCTGTTGGTAAATACTGGCCACCAATTCAAGCTAAACAGAGTGCCTGTTGCAAGTGTGCTTGTGGGAAAAATCAGCGACAAGGCAAGGACACGCCACCAGGGGTAGGAAGAAACAAATCGCACGTGAAGAAAAAGATATGTTTTCACTGTGGAACACCTGGACACATTGTCGGACATTGTCCAAATCGCGCATACGTTCCCTACTATGCACAAGGATGGCAAAATGCACCAAGAAGGAGATTCTACAAAAGAAGCCTTTCCAGGTCACAATCGCGCAATGGTGACTGGAACGCGCAATAGGCCAAGAATCCAACTCCAAAGGCCAAGAATCAAAATCCCAAGGACAAGAAGGGAATGTCGGCCAAGAAGCCAAGCTCAAAAGATGCTCCAGTTAAACAAAGACCGGTTAGGTCAAAGTCATCTCGTCGGCCGACTTCAAGTTCCAAAGCCAATGCTAAGCCACCCAACCGAGCGAGCAAGAAATGGGTTAAACCCGACTACAGATGGGTTCTGAAGGTTCACTCTCCCAAATCTTCTTATAACTCTAATATTTCTTCATCTTCTGTCTGTAATAAACAGGATATGTCATGGGATAGAGTACCGTGCGTTGATGACATAGGTCAACCCAGTTTCAAAATGGACTGGGTTCCAAAGATCAACTGATCCTGTACTTTGTGCTGGAGCAGCTATGGAGGAATATCATCAGACTTCAGTTTGTTGATAGTAGCTGTTCCAAGCACATAATAGGGGACATCTCTCAACTGTACAACATTCAGAACTTTGTTTGAGAGTATGTGTCCTTTGCGGGAAAGGAAGAAAGGAGAGGATCACAAATGGGGTTTGTGCTTAAAGATTTGAAGAATTTTCGGATTTGTTCCGAGATTGAAACAAAGCTAAGGCTGAATTTGTTGCTGCTTGCGTCCTTAATTGCTGACTTTCGGTTTGAATTCTTTCGATGCACCTGAGCTTTTCTTAAAATGATTCATTTTAAAGACAAATTTCTTAAAATAAAAAAAAATTAGAAAAATAAAAAAAAATTAAAAATTTTCATTTTGTATTTTACTTTTGTTTTTGATTAAATTTGTTCATATTTTCTTATATGCACAAATTTAGGGGGAGAATTAAAAAAACAAAACAAAATATTTATAAAATTTCAAAAATACAAAAATATTTTCATTTATTTTTTTATTTCTTTTTCAGAAAAATCAAAAATCCAAAAAATAGTGTTTTTAAGCGTATTTTACTTTTATTTTTATTGCTTAGTGTGCTAAGTTTGCTTTTATTTTTTGTGTTTATCTCAAAATTTTCATTTGTCTTGAAAAGTGAATTCAGGAGAAGATGAGACTCAAGGAGACTGTATCGAAATATTCTGAGCAATGAGAAGAAACCTGAAAGGGAAAAGGAATTGACGGTCATTACACTTCACACTACTTTCACAAGGAATTGACGGAAAATTTAAATGCGAGTGATAGACTCTTTCATATTAAGACATATACCAGTCTTAATAGGAGTCTTCGCATCAAATGTTAATGATTAAAGGTCATTTTCACCATGGCCAATGTGAAACACTCAACCATTCTTCACCCATATCTAAAATTTTCTCCATCAAATCATTTCCACGTACTGGTACCCCTTGAGGTTCGAGTATAAAACAACTCGGCTGACGGTTGCCAAAAAGTCTTTGTTTATGATCTTAGATGTTGTTGTCACCATGACTCTAAATGAAACCCAAAATCCAAAACCATTTAATTCTGAATTCACGGTGAACGTTTTTAATGTTCTAGATTTCACCCATGAATTGACGGATAATGGCTCATACCTGGTGTGACATTGTACAAAATGCCAGTCAGGCAGTTTCTTTTTAAGAACTGTCGTATCTAAGGAATTAAAAGTATGAAACGGTACAAATTGTCAGATTGGTCTTGTCAGCTTTCTTTACCTAAGAACTGTCACGGCACCAGGGCGATTCACCAAATAGGGAAACATGTATCGCTGAACGTCTCGCCAAGGGCCAAGTTAACTCGTTAACTTGATAACTGTATTGAGATGTATGATCAAGGATATACAGGGGCTAACATCAAAACTAGCCACGAGTAGTTCTCCGATACTCAACAAATCGCAATGCGTTCCTCCGAGTTCACACAGATACTGCGAGAAGTCTCTTTTTGAGCCAAGGATTCATCCTTGAACAACTTGTTGGGTTTTGAGCATTCTAATACTTCCTAAGTGTACATGCAACCCTATTAAACCTTGGATCTATGTTTGTCTAAGATACATGCAAAATATTATTTTCCAAGGTTTATAACCTATCTAGCATGGCATGGGGTACTTTTAACCATAAAAGAACTAGATGAATTACATACCTTTTGTTGATTGTTGATTCCTTGGAGTTTGAGAGCCAAGCACCAATAATGTGAATGCCTCAAATGGAAATCACAAATCACCACAAACTTGGAAAATGTATGAGAGAGTATATTAACTCTTGATTTTGGCCACCACACTTACACACACACACAAGGGTGTTTTTCATGCAACATAAGCTTGTTTATATAGTGTACATGGTTAGGGTGAAACCCTAATAACCCATGTCTTTTCCTCTTCCAAGGATCCATGGGTAAAAGCTCCATGGATCATCCATGGACTTCCATATAAGCTTAGCCCATTCCCAAATGAGTGTTAGCCCACACCATATAAGTATAATAGCCCATGATTTAATTAGTCTTCCTTTTAATCACTAAATTAATTCATAATTAATTCAAGATTAAAACTAATTAAGTAACATGACATTATATTAATATATTATAACTTATACTATATTAATAAATCGTAAGTATACAACTCTCATAAAATTATCCATAACTAGTTTGGGTGAAGTGCAACCCAAATGGACCATGCCGGGTCGGGTCAAGTATATACCAAATAAGTTATGGACTTAGACACCTTATCCAACAGACTCCCACTTGGATAAGTCTAATAACTGTATTTGCCTATATTACTTCAGGAACCAACCGGCAATCGTAGCTCTCGAAAACTCTGTTGAACTATGAAGCGCCATTTTAGATAAGTGATCATATAATCCTCTGCTCTCATGATATCAGCCGGACAAATACATGGAACAATGTCTTACTTATTGTCTAGCAGTTGTTTCTCGATTTCCGATTTGTTTGACAAAGAACTTAACTGAACACATCAATTTAGTTCTGACCGGGCCCGGTACATGGGTCAACACAAAATCATCGAGGGGACCAGATATCGCTTCTATTTCTAGAAGGAACAGATAAACTTCGACTCATATGCTTGTTCTACTACTTATTGAATTGCACACAAAGGCACGTTTTATAACATCAAGTTACTGATGCGTTTACGTGCAATCAATGCACAACCAACTCAAAGGTAACAACTCATATCTCTAGGTTTGAAGACTTATATGATATTACCGTCTCATGATCACTCGAGATAAATTCCATGAAGTGATACAAGTGAGCGTGGGTTTATTCCAATACTCATAACTTATGAGTACTCATGAATGTTGTAGCAACCATTGCTATGGCTAAACACCTTTAGTCATCTATAATCCTAATTCATGACAGTCTTGATTCATACCTACTTCCGACATATGACCGACTGTGGAGAGTTTGAATAAATTAATTATTATGGAAGTCAAAACATGCAAAACTGAAACAATAGTAAATAATTGACAATGATAGCAACACTTTACTCATAAATAAATCACAAATTTTATTCATCATCAAACGTCGATTACATTTTACAAGTTTCAGAAAAGGCTATCTAATCTGTAAAACTAATATCGTCCCTCAGCCCGATGCGCCTCGCATGCTGCAAATGCTTCACCCTCGTCAGTCCCTTCGTAAGGGGATCCGCAGGGTTCTCATCTGACGATACCCTCTTTGCCACGAGGAGTCCCTCTTCTATCTTGTGTCTTATGAAGTGATATTTTCTTTCAATGTGTCGGGATCTGCCATGATCTCTTGGTTCCTTGGCTAAGGCAACCGCACTATTGCTGTCACAGAAAATCTCCATAGGCTCCTTAATAGCTGGTACAACTCCAAGGTCTCCGATGAAGTTCCTTAGCCATATCGCCTCCTTTCCCGCTTCACTCGCTGCTATGTACTCTGATTCACAAGTCGAATCAGCTACAGTCTCCTGTTTGGAACTCTTCCAAGTGATTGCCCCTCCATTTAAGGTAAAGACCCAGCCCGACTGAGAGCGGAAGTTATCCCTATCAGTCTGAAAGCTAGCATCACTATACCCTACTACTCTCAAGTCATCACTCCCACCAAGGGTAAGGATCCAATCCTTAGTCCTCCGCAGGTACTTGAGAATATTCTTTACCGCAGTCCAATGAGCCTTGCCAGGGTTCCCCTGATATCTGCTGACCATGCTCAAAGCGAAGGCCACATCAGGACGGGTACAAGTCATATCATACATGATCGAACCAACAACGGAAGCATAAGGTAATCGACTCATCTCAGCTATCTCATCTTCTGTACTCGGGCTCTGAGCCTTGCTCAGTTTGGCATTGCTTTGGATCGGTAATTCTCCTTTCTTGGAATTCTGCATGTTGAACCTTTTCAACACCTTATCCAAGTAGATACTCTGACTAAGTCCAATTAGTCTTTTACTCCTTTCTCTTAATATCCTTATCCCTAGGATATAGGTAGCTTCTCCAAGGTCCTTCATAGCAAAGCACTTCCAAAGCCAGGACTTAACCTCCTGCAAGGTTGGGATGTCATTTCCTATGAGTAGTATGTCATCCACATACAGTACCAAAAAGCTAACTATACTCCCACTAGCTCTGACATACACGCAGGACTCATCTTCACTTCTTGAGAAACCAAACTCTTTGACCTTCTCATCGAAACAAAGATTCCAACTTCGAGATGCTTGTTTCAATCCATAAATGGATTTCTCAAGCTTGCACACTCTATTGGGGTACTCTGCACTGACAAAACCTTCTGGCTGATTCATGTAAACATCCTCAGCCAACTTTCCGTTAAGGAAAGCGGTTTTGACATCCATTTGCCATATTTCATAATCATGAAATGCAGCAATGGCTAGCATAACCCTAATAGACTTAATCTTTGCTAATGGTGAAAAGGTTTCATCATCATCAATACCCTAAGTCTGAGTAAACCCCTTCGCAACCAGTCGAGCCTTATAAGTGTGCACCTTCCCATCCATGTCGGTCTTCTTCTTGAAGATCCATTTGCACCCGACTGTCTTACGCCTGGTACATTGTCAACCAAGTTCCAAACTTGATTGTCATACATGGACTGTATCTCGCTGTCCATAGCCTCCTTCCATTTAGCAGACTCTGGGCCTGCCATGGCTTCCTTAACACTGTTAGGTTCATCCAGATTTACCAGTGTACTGTCACTGATAAATGTATCACCTTCCGTAGTAATATGAAATCCATAATAAAACTCAGGTGTGTTCCTAACCCTTGTGGAACGCCTCGGAAGTATAGACTCGTCAGCTGGATCAACAGGAATTTCCTCCTCAAGTTGATTGCTAGTGTCTGAGGTTCCTTCACCAATTGAGTCTTGAATTTCTTCAAGGTCAATTTGCCTCCCACTGTCTCCTTGGTTTATAAATTCTCTCTCTCGAAAGACCCCTCTCCTAGCCACAAAGACCACATTCTCACTGGGTCTGTATAAGAGGTAACCAAAGGATTTTTGTGGGTAGCCGATGAAAATACACCTTTCACTTCGAGGTTCGAGCTTGTCATGAGTTTCGCGCCTCACGAAAGCCTCGCAACCCCAAATCTTGATATGGTCTAGATTGGGAACTTTCCCAGTCCACATTTCATGAGGTGTTTTGGCAACCTTCTTTGTAGGGAATAGATTAAGGATGTGGGCGGCAGTCTCTAAGGCATACCCCCAAAAAGAAATTGGTAGCGAAGCTCGACTCATCATAGAGCGAACCATGTCCAACAAAGTTCGATTGCGCCTCTCAGCTACACCATTCAGCTGTGGTGTCCTGGGAGGTGTCAATTGTGAGACAATCCCACACTCCTTAAGATAGTCGAGGAACTCAGTACTAAGATACTCACCACCTCGATCGGATCGAAGCATCTTAATGTTCCTGCCCAATTGATTTTCTACTTCCTGTTTAAACTCTTTAAACCTTTCAAAAGTTTCTGACTTATGTTTGATTAAGTAGACATAACCATATCTACTAAAATCATCAATAAAAGTCACATAATAGCGATTAGCATCCCTTGTGGCGGTTTTGAATGGTCCACATACATCAATATGTATAAGGTCCAACAAACCCTCACCCCTTGCACAAGTACCAGTGAAGGGTGATTTTGTCATTTTTCCAAGTAGACAAGACTCACAACTATCATCCGACTTGAGGTCAAACGACTCCAAGACTCCATCCTTTTGGAGCTGGCCTATGCGTTTCTTGCTTACATGTCCAAGACGACAATGCCACAAAGATGCTTTATCCAAGCTAGTAGAAGAATCAATACATAATACATTATTTCCTAAATTATCTACAACCGATACAACTTCATACACACCATCACAAGGTAATGCTTTAAAATAAAGAACATTATTAAAGAAAGCATTAATACTACCAACTTCATTATCAAAAGAAAGGTAAAACCTTGTTTGTACAAAGCATGAAAGGAAATAATATTCCTCGCCATTTCAGACGAGTACACACATTTATTCAAATCTAACTTTAACCCACTATCTAGCAACAAAGTATAAACTCCAATCTTGGTAACAGGTGCAACCTTCTTGTTCCCCATGATTAAGTTTATCTTTCCGTGCTCCACATCCTCACTTCTTCTTAGGCCCTGCAAGTCACAACAGATGTGAATACCACAACCTGTATCAAGAACCCAAGAATTAGAATATGGTGAGTTATTAGACAATATAGTGTAAATACCTGCATGGGATGGTTTCACTTTCCCATCCTTGACATCCTGCAAGTACTTTGGGCAGTTTCGCTTCCAGTGCCCCTTATTTTGACAGTAGAAGCATTCAACATCCTTAGGGATGGCAGAAGGAGTGATAGAACCACCTTTGGTTCCAGATGAGGAGCCTTCAAGGGACTTTCCCTTGGTACCCTTCGAAGGGTGCTTCCTCTTCTTCCCTTTGCCTTGCCCGATAGCCAAAACAGGGGTAGTAGTAGGAGTAGGAGTAGCAACCGACTTACTCTTAAGACCACTTTCGGCAGTCTTCAGAAGTCCTTGAAGCTTACTGAGTGTGACTTCCTCCTTGTTCATGTGGTATGTCATACGAAATTGATCATAACACGATGACAAGGAGTGCAAAATGATATCAATTGCCAACTCCTCAGGGAAGTTCACATTCAGTTTCATTAGACGGTCCACATACCTTTGCATTTTCTGCATGTGGCTCGTGATTGGTTCGCTATCCTTCATACAGGTAGTGATCATGGAGGAGATTATTTCATACCGCTCTTGACGAGCACTCTGATGGTACCTTTCCATCAAATCTTGATGCATCTCAAAAGGGTAATAGTCCTCATAGGACTTTTGGAGTTCAGCTGTCATGGTGGCCATCATGATGCATGCCACCTTGGTGGCATCTCTTTCATGTGCCTGATACTCAGCGACCTCCTCAGGAGTAGCAGTGGACTCATCAAGCTCCTTTAGCTCCTTATCGAGGACATATTCCTTGTCCTCGTAACGAGTAACCATCCTGATGTTCCGGATCCAATCCATGAAGTTGGAACCATCAAAGATGACCCTCCCACAAAGGTTCATGAGGGAAAAGGAGCTAGTAGGGTTAGAGCCCGAAGCATTGTTGTTGGAAGACATCTTAAAAGAAGAAAACAAGTTTAGATTAGATATATGTCGAATTCTTAATAATACACCCAAATGTGATATTAAGGCTAGGATCCAACACAATATATTATAACTTAGAAGAGGGATGCCGTAATCTAAGCTATAACATATTTGAAGGTAGGTGAATGACGATTCACCAATTTCCACCATGAAAACGAAACGAATTATTAGGTTTAATTGGTTTTTGAAATTCCTAGATTCTTTTGAGATTCATTGAACTTTTCCATGGCATGTTTCAATCTCGATTGTGCCCTTCAAGTTTTGTGACTGGGATGCCGAGGATCACAAAACAAGGTGTGAATAACCATGCAAATTCACTTGGTACCCTTAATATTATCACCTAATCAATGTGCCGGTTAACCACACACGCTCCACCGATCTATGATAAACATTAAGTCACCCTTCGTGATCCTTACTAGTCCAAGTTAGTGTGCCGGTTAACCACACACGCTCCACCAACGACTTGGTAAGGTACAAAGTTTGAATTTCATGGGTTAGCACCATATTCATATTTTCCTAAAGTAACTAAGATTGGGAATTTATATAAGGTTTAGTTACTTTATAATATTCATCATACTTTTAATGAGAATTTATAAGTCCTTGTCCTACCCGTTCGGCTAACAACCCTCCACCAGTCAAGCAAGCGGTGGGTGAGAGTGGACACCCATTAAGTTGCCATTTTATAGGCAACAACCTTATACCCACCTTATAGACTGGCTTCGTGAATGAGGCGTACTAGCGGTAAGACGACTTTGATCTTATACATATATATAATAATTAACCATTAATGTTATAAATAGTATAAGGGTTGAATTTTAACTTTTAAAACTCTAAGGGTTTGGAATTAAAGTATATTAAAGTGTGTGTAACTTTACAAATTCCAAAACTTGAGGACAAGTTTTGAAACTATTCAAAACCTTTCATTTCATAACTTATGAATTAAAGGTTCATAAAAATGAAGACTCTTCATTTCCATGTAACTTATGTGTTTTAAGTGTGTGTTTAAAAGAAGTGACCTTTGGATATCCATAACTTGAGGACAAATTATGGACTCCATTAAAACACATAAATGATCAAGAATTAATCCTAAACAATTCAGCAAATAATTCCTATCATCTTCTAAATTCATAAGAACATGAACATGATCATCAAAGTTTCAAGAATTATATGAACACATACAAAACATGAAATTTTGATATAAGCTATTGTAAATGGATTAGAACAACCATTACACCAACTAAAACAAGTTTTAAAACACCAAAACAGTTTAGGGTAATGTTTCTAGTCCATTTCCAGCAGCAAAAGTCGAAAATCTGCATTCTGAGGCTCCTACTCGCCGAGTGCACGAACCTACTCGCCGAGTAGGATGAGTTTACTCATGAACTCGGCGAGTCCCCCCATGGACTCGGCGCGTTCATCAGGCAGACAGCAAAAAATTCGACTTTTTTCACTATTTTGCATCAAATATCAAACAAACAAGCCTAGGCTCTGACACCACTGTTGGGTTTTGAGCATTCTAACACTTCCTAAGTGTACATGCAACCCTATTAAACCTTGGATCTATGTTTGTCTAAGATACATGCAAAATATTATTTTCCAAGGTTTATAACCTATCTAGCATGGCATGGGGTACTTTTAACCATAAAAGAACTAGATGAATTACATACCTTTTGTTGATTGTTGATTCCTTGGAGTTTGAGAGCCAAGCACCAATAATGTGAATGCCTCAAATGGAAATCACAAATCACCACAAACTTGGAAAATGTATGAGAGAGTATATTAACTCTTGATTTTGGCCACCATACTTACACACACATAAGGGTGTTTTTCATGCAACATAAGCTTGTTTATATAGTGTACATGGTTAGGGTGAAACCCTAATAACCCATGTCTTTTCCTCTTCCAAGGATCCATGGGTAAAAGCTCCATGGATCATCCATGGACTTCCATATAAGCTTAGCCCATTCCCAAATGAGTGTTAGCCCACACCATATAAGTATAATAGCCCATGATTTAATTAGTCTTCCTTTTAATCACTAAATTAATTCATAATTAATTCAAGATTAAAACTAATTAAGTAACATGACTTTATATTAATATATTATAACTTATAATATATTAATAAATCGTAAGTATACAACTCTCATAAAATTATCCATAACTAGTTTGGGTGAAGTGCAACCTAAATGGACCATGCCAGGTCGGGTCAAGTATATACCAAATAAGTTATGGACTTAGACACCTTATCCAACACAACTGTGGTGAGAAGGGTCTTTTCGATTCTTTTTGTGATCCACATGGACTTTTTAGTCACGGTTACTTTTCAAGACGCATCGGTGATCATTCAAGAACATTCATTCGAAGGAACAAGAAATGAAGATCATTTTTCAACATTCAATCTTTTAACCCCAGAAGCAAGGTGAAGCTGCACTTGAAGATTATGTGACAGATTGCATTGAAGCCTCCTCAATCAATTTGCTGCTATCTATGTACCTGCTGAAGTGATCCAGAAGTTTCGTTCTCTATTCTCTTTGAAGATTCTCAAGCTGAAAGCGCAAATTTTCAAGAATCTCTACATGAAGCCTCCTCACCCAACGTTCGTTCAAAGTCAAATCTTGAAGAAAAGCCCATCCGCTCAAGATGAAGTCACTCACTTAGAAGTTTCATATGTTCATCTTGAAGCTGTGAAGATATCGAAGATTAACGCTGAAGCCAAGCTCCAAATGAAGATTGACAAGAATAGCCAGCTACATTTTTAGGGGGAGTTTGTTGGGTCAAAGAAAAGAAAGCTATAAACCAAGGGGGGAGATTGTTGGGTCTAAAAATATGGTTTATACTTTACTTTTCTTGGCAACTGTATTTTTCAGTCTAGGACCGTAAACAACCTGGTGTTTACGGCTGTTTGGGTTAAAGTTTGGGTGTTCACGGTTGTAAGGTGTTCACGGCCGTGAACATGTTCACGGCTATGAACCTATTTACGGTCAAGAGGAACATTTTGTAGAGAGAGAAAGTAAGAGAGAAGAAGAGTGTCTGTGAGAATCTTGTGTTGGATCATAACTTTTATCATCAATACATTGAAGATTCATCTTATTCTTCTTCTCCTTCTTCTTCATTTGATCTTGCATCATCCAATTGATTGGGATTCTGCACCATCAATCTGATATGATTGATACCTTAAGCAAATTTGGGACTTACAACATGTGAGTTATAGTTTACAAGTCGGTTGCACATTGACATATGTAAACGCACCAGTAACTTGGTGTTATAAAACATATTGTTGTGTGTGATTTGATGAGTAAATATAGCAAGCATATGAGTCGAAGTTTATCCATTCCTTTTTCCCTTAGAGGGATAAAAGCGATATCTGTGGGCCCCTCGATGATTTAGTGATGACACCCTAAGCGCTTGTCCAAGCCTGGACTGATTTGATTTTTTCAATTAGTCAGACGTCATAAATCGAAAATCGGGAAACAACAGATGGACAGAGAGAATGATTATAATCCATGTCTTAGTCCATATGATATATTTTAGAATGGAGGAATATATGATCCCTTATCTAATGGACGCGTCATTGACTAGGTCAGAGCTCGACATCGACTTTTAAGAGCTACGATTGCTAGTCGGGTTGTGGAGTCGTACTTGCAATAATAGTTATTAGACTTATCCAAGTGGGATACTGTTGGATTAGGTGTCTAAGCCCATAACTATAATTGGTATGTACTTGACCTGAGAGTAGCATGGTCCATTTCTGGTTGCATATCACCAAGACAATTTGATAGGATGGATACTTGAGTAAGAGGTTACTTATGATTTATTAATATATTATAAGTTCTAATATATTAATATGAAATCATATTATTTATTTAGTATTGATCAAGAATTAATTATGTGATCAAAAGAGACTAATTAAATATATGGGGGATTGATTTGATAAATCAATGATTCTTTTAATGTGGGCCAATTGTTATTTAGGACGGGCTAAACCAATATGGTAGTCCATGGATAGTCCATGGAGGTTTAACCCATGGAGCCTAAGTAATATGAAAGGTCATGGGAATTAGGGTTTGCATGGATGTAACCCTAGACTTTGCCACACTATAAAAGGACTCCCTTAGCACCCAAAATCGGACAATAGAATGTTCTTGGAGTTCATAGGAGCCGATTTTGAAGCTAGCAACCTCTCTCTCAAGTTCTCCTTTGTCCTAGGTGTGTTGTGAATCGTTTGAGGCATCACACTTGGGGTGCTAAGTTCTTAAAGGCCAAATACAACAAGTTCAACAAGCTACATAAAGAGGTAGTCTCCTAACTAGTATTTTATGTTGTTTATGTCAATTGTATGCTAGTTATGCTTTGGAAACAATATTGCATGTATAATTAGAGAACATAGATCCAAAGCATTTAGGGTTGTATGTGTACCATAGGATGTTGTAGTATACAAAACCCAACATGAATCTAGTTCATTTGTCCAACACCTAGGGTAAAAGACCATTTTACCATTTCCTCACTTGGCCCAATAACCGAGGGCCAAATCAATGGCACCAAAAGCCCAATAGTGGACCAATTCCTAAAGGACAACCAAATCCCAAAAATAGGCCCAAATCCAAGAAGGCCCACAGTTTAACAATGGCTTACATTCAGAAAGGCCAGTGGCCCAACAAGGCCCAAAACCCTAATAGTCCAAATATGGCCCAACCCACAAAGCCCTTGACTAGGGCTAGTACGCTGCGCGTACCAGTGGTACACCCGACGTACTAAATGGCTATCCTGATCAGGGACTCGAACGCGTACGCTTGCATACGCCCAACGTACGCACCTATTAAGCACTTTTTCTATTAAGCACTTTTTCCCTACAACCAGACGTCCAAACTTCAGATCCAAGCCTTGGGGAACATCTTATTTCATAAAGTTGTTAACTTGGAGCCTTTGCATGGATCAAATGAACTCAAACCCTAGATTTAGCATCCTACTTTCACCAAATGGACATAAACACATGCATGGTTGGTCCTCAACCATCAAGATGCTAAATTTATGGACTAGGGACCTCAGAAACATCAAAAGAAGCAACTCCTAACTTCTGGAGTGCAAGAATCCCACTAGATCTCATTCATGGGACTAAAAGGTGAACAAAAATCCATAAAAATAGATCTAATCATACAATAAGTAAGTTCCAAGCTTTATACCTCAATGAAGCTGGAAATGATGAGTGGAATCTGGATCTACAAGCTCTCCCTTGATCAGAGCTCTTTCTACCTCAAGGCTCACCAACACACACAAAATCTCCTCTAGAGGGGTTAGCGTTTCGAAATGAGGCTCAAAGGGTAATCGAGGTTGAGAAATAAGGGGGTCATGGGTCGTAATGATGCTTAAATAGGGTCCAAACCCTAAAAATTAGGGTTTGTCCCTGGACGACGTACACCCAACGTAATAGGAGTACGCCCCACATACACACGCTTTCCTCAAAGTTACATTTTACATCCATTGGGACCAAATTTGCAAATTATTTACACACTAAGGGTAAAAAATGAAAAGTACAGTGAATTGGGTATTACAGTTTGGCACCCAAATTATGTTTTGAAATACCTTTAATCCTTGACTGTTTGTACTGAACACTAACGTTTTGCCCAAACATTCTTCCTTTCGGTTATCCCCCTCCAAAGCTTCCTCCTAAGCTTTCCAGATACTTTCTACAATCGTTGAGACAATTTCAATTCTTAATTCCCTTGGTCGTTTCCTCTCCAGCTTTATTTTTCTACTCAAAGTGTCTGCTATGGCATTCGCTTTACCAGGGTAGTAAAGTATCTCACAGTCATAATCTTTTAGTAACTCTAGCCAACATCTTTATCTCATGTTCAACTCCTTCTAATCAAAGAGATACTGAAGACTCTTATGATCGGTGAAAAGTTTACACTTAGTGCCATAAAGATAATGTCTCCATATCTTTAGCATGAAAACCACCTTGCCAACTCCAAATCATGAGTGAGGTAGTGCTGTTTGTGCGCTTTTAGTTGCCTGGATGCATATGTTATCACTTTATCTCTCTAGGTCAGAACACAACCTAACCCAACTACTGATGCATCATTATAAACTGCAAAGTCTTCAACTCCGTCACGTAATACACGGTTTGGTGCTTCACGCAATCACTTCTTTAGGTTTTCGAAATCTTCTTCATTCTTTTCACTCCATGTGTAGGTAGCTCCTTTATGGGTCAATGTTGTCAATGTAACATCCCAAAATCATAATAAAAATTTTCATTTTTTAATTAAGGAGAAATCATTATTTTCAAACAAACTTAAGTCATTAAAAGACAAGATCAAATACAAATGTTCCAAAATCAATGTATCATAACATATCCAAAACATGTCATCAAAGGATTTGTACGATCACGCCTTTGCTTTCCCCCGATCATCTGAAGTACCTGAAACATAAAACTTAAACCATAAGCTAAAGCTTAGGGAGTTCCTAAAAATACCACCACAAAAACATATAACAACAAGAATAAATGAGTCTTCAGCTTTACTGGACCGCCTAACAGGGCCTATAGCCTATCTGGACCGCTCTCTGGGCCTTCAACCTAACTAGACCGCCTTTCAGGCTTTCAGTCTATCCGGACGACCCTGGGTGTCTTGGCATTCAACACTAAGCAGGACCGCCTCAACTCAACAAACCATAACATATCGACCTATACAAATGACAATCAATAACCAATAACATCGGTAATCATACAGATCTACAAATCTAACGCTTACTTAGTCAACAAAGGTAATCTTGGAAATCTACTAATCTAACACATACTCAACATAACATCAAATCAATATACCACGATCCATGATCCAGTGGGCCGACATTGGTGCCTTAGACCCACAAGTACAGTGAGGGAAAACTCACTTCTCAATATGAAAAGATAGCTCAACACGACACGACTCCGGATACCAACTCTACAGGTCACATGTACAACAAACAGTGACCTAGTCTCAAACTATTGCTTCAAATACCCAAAATACCCCTAGGTTAAACTTGGTTAAAAATCATAGTCAAAATTCAACTTAGTCAGTCGCCACGATGTGGCTAGCCACTAGCCACGTCATGGGGACTACATGATAAAATAGTCGCAAGGCCGCCATCCGTCACGTCGTGGTGACCCTTCGCCATGTCGTGGGAACTATTCATAGCAGCTTAATCCGATAAGCTCTTAATCCATAAACCCAACCATTCAATCTTCCCATAACACATTTCTCTCATCCAATGGACCATAAAATCATTGTTCTATAGACATGCATGTCCAATGTCTGTCTTGAGCTTAAGCTAGGTCAAATAGAGTAAAAAGGGGACAAGTGAATGGTCTAGTATGCTAAAGAGTCATATTAAAGTGATATTGCTAATTAACATATGATACTAATGGGTCACGCTAACAACAACTTGATATAATTGACTATTTATTAGAAATTGATTTTAATAAATATTCAATAAAACTCTTATAATTGATTGGAAATTATTTATTTAATTGAAATATTAATTTTCAATTGCAAGTAACATCATATATCATATGGTATGATTTATTATGTCATGTACATTATTTTGGACTAGAAAGACTTTTGTTTTTTAGCTAAAAGCCGAAGTTTATATTTTATAAAAGAAGTTTACAAAATTTACAAACTTTTGTCTTCTTTTATATCTTTATAAGAATGAATAAAAGAAGCATGGCCTTTTGATTATTTAAATCAAAAGAAAGCATGGCTTAAAGTTACGGGGAAAATTAGGGACATAGTAGGTCTTAAAGTGCTAAGACCTTATGGGTATTACCTTTGCTTTAAGACCATACCATGAAGGCTTTCATTTTTGGTGCTTTTTTAGTGTAAAAACCGTGACCTCTCTCCCCCTCTTACTTCTCTCTAGTTTTTGGTTAAAAACTTGAATAATACTTGCTTATCTTTTGCTCTCTTGAAGTTCATATTGGTTATGAACTTCAAGCTTAAGAGTTAAGAGTTTATGGACTAGCATCTACATAAAGTTGAGTCATTGTTGGTGTCTCAAAGGTTCCACATTCTTCATCAACTTCCAAGCCACCCAAGAGGACCCAAAGAACAACAAAGGTTGTTATTTCTTCATCATTTCTTTGGTTGGTGTTTAAATCTTTCTATAACTTGCAAGATGATCCTTAGTGGGTATAATTAGCTTAAGTTATTTCGAAAAATTAAGTCTTCCGTTTGCCATATTTTATAGTTTATGAAACTAATTTTGAAATAAAACCCAACAATTGGTATTAGAGCCACCTTGCAAGTTTGGTTAGATTTTTGTTTTTGAAAATCTTAGTTTTTGGAGAATATGGATAACTTGTTTTAGTATAAAAATAAGTTTAATACATATTTTCTATGACAACTTTATATTTGTTATTTTATGTGACAAAATCTTCATGCATCTTTTGTCATTTAAAGTTGTCTTAGAAAAACAAAGGTTGTTTTATGTGTATGTTGATGTGTATAATGTGCATAAACTAGCCAAGGGCCATTATTATTGTTGTGTAGTTGTGTTTGTTGTTTTTATTATAAAAATAATTGTAATAGTTTATTTATTCATATGGTATGTAATAATTAAATAGATTAGTTTTCTTGGTTATTTTTGTAAAGTAATAGATTAGTTTTTATAAATAATTTATTCGTACAAAGATGTAACAAGAAATGAAGTTGGAGTCATTTTTTGAAGACAAAAAGAAAATTTCGAGTTTAACATGTGCTGGGCAGAAAGATGACACTTTCTGAAAAGTGTCATGAATGCTACGCATGTGATGTACACGTGCTGAACAGAAAGATGACACTTTCTGAAAAGTGTCATGAAAGCTGAAATTTTTCCTTTAAAGAAGTCTTTCAAAATCTTTTGCAAGTAATGGGTGTTTACTCAAGTGGGAGTTTCTACAACAACATTACAAGAAGATTTTCGGTCCCCTTAAATGTCCCTTTAAGAATTGACTTGACATCTTTTGTGTTTGCTCACAAAATGTCATTAGTTGGTTATGTTTATGCACATATCTTTTTATGCATGTTTGTGTTGTTTATTTTATGCAATTATTATGTGTGGTTGATAAATTAGTTTTTCACATGCTAACATAATTTTGGACAAAATAAACATCACATGAAGTTTGAGTTACAAAATTAGACATAAGATGTAACAAATTATTATTTTTGAAATAAAACTCGGTTTTATAAAATCGTTAATAACGACAAATTTTGAAATACTCCATTATAAGTTTTAAAACGGTGATTTTTGTAACTTATACAAACTACAAATATATAAGTAATAAAATGAAGTTTTATTAAAGATATAAAAGGTTCAAATGCACTCAAAATTAATACGGGTTATTAAAATTGAATTGCGTCAAATTATATAAAAAATAGTTTTTATATAGAACCTTTAAAAGTGATTTTATTTTGAAAATCGATACCATGGTTTATTATATGCATGTAATAAACATGATATCATATATTTTTTAAACTAGAGTTATAAAACATATAAAGACCCTTTTTACAAACCTCAAATCTATGCAATCCTTTTGAAGAACACTCGTACATCTCTTGTATTCACTAGTGAGATAAAAGAAACCTAACCGCTTAGTGTTGTCTTTTGATGGCCGGTGTGTCTTCGCGATTTCTATAACCAAGTTATAGGCAGATTACATAAGTTTTTCAAATTTGATGATTTGATCGGAAATCTTTTGTGATAAAGGATACCCAAGCAAGAGAAATCTGAGGCACAGATGAGATCAAACTTGTCTAATTAAATTTGTTATTAGGGATCCCATAAATCTAGGAATTATATAGCAAGATATAATTGATAATCGATATCTACCAGGTTGAATTCAAATGGTTGGGATAAAGGACACCTAACCATTTATTTGTTTTGCAACTTGGATAATAGACTTTGATAATTAATGTTTTTGGAAACTAAAAGGGTGTTAATTATTGAAGATTAAATATTGAAAATACTAAATGAATTTTGTTAAAATTTTGTGGTTAAATAATCCATTCTCATTGTCATGAATTGTCATTTTCTTTAATGACTTAATGAAAGAATAACATTCAATAGATACAACTTCAATGAATGGGTTCATGTCTTAAGAGACAATCTCGTGAGAGATATGAAATTGTATACACTTAAAGGTCTTGGTCCTAAACTATTTGCTTTGAGCAATAAACCTGAACATGATACCTAGTAAAGGCATCACTCTGATGCTAAAGATGCTTCTAACATCAAGCTAGGAATAGTTATTCATCACTTCTAAGAAGTCTTGGACAATTTAAACATATATCTGATGATGTAACAGATCAAACAATATTCCAATAAATATAGTGATATTTTATTTAAAGCTTCTTTAAACATTCGAATAATGCAAGGCTCTAAAAGAGTCACCTAGTGTGATCTAAGAGGCCCATGTTTTATGGACTGAACACATTTAAGCCCAAGAAATCAACTAAAGCCCACATAGATGGATCTTGTTTCTTTTATGAAGAAACTGGACACTGGAAGAGGATTTAATCCTCTTATTTGGAAAGAAAATCTGGAAGAGATTAGTACTTCTAGTATCTACTAGATAGAACTCATACTTTTCATATAACACTTAGGTACTTGATACTTCAAGGTTAATCTAATATTTGTGAATGGCTTGCTGATATTTATTGAAGAGTAGCCAAGCTGAGCACAACCAAGTTGGAACTACACTCTCAGAGTTTAGTTTATTATTTATGCTCAGAATATAAATTACTTGTAATGTAAAACAATATTTGTTCTGGAACAATGTATGTTTTAATTTAGCATGTCTAAATTTATGTCTCACTTATTATATCGAAATGTTTGATAATTTACTCAATCGTTTTTCATAACGATAATATTCATATTTTGAAATGATTAACTTCTATTTATGAGACTAGATCTCTTAATAGAATTGTAAAGTAAATATCAACGTTTTATAAATAAAATCAAGTTCTATATACAGGAACTTTTGACTTAAACTTGTTTTAAATCAAACTCATCTTTGACATTGTTATCTTGATTATATAAATGGCATTCACAAATTCCAACTTCAAGAAAGGTATATTTGAAGGCAAATAATGTAGTTTATGTGACATATGTGAACCTTATTTATATGTAAAGGATTCCTAATGATATTTTCACTAAAGTGTAGAGAAAATAATTAAGGAACTATACACTTTGGTGTATGACTTCCTTTCTAATGAATATATGAGATTAAGCACAAGATACCAAATCAACTTTATTAACAACTGTAGTAGTTTTAATTATATTTTACGTGGTAAAGCATGATTGTGAAATCTTTGTTGAAGGTTTCAAAAGTTGAGATACAAACCGGTAAGAACCATCCAAGGTCTTAATGATAATAAAGGATGAATTAAATCTTACTTGGTATGATTTACTTTCTAATCTGTAGAAATACCCCCCTTTAATCTTTTTGGGATAATACTTCAATCACTATTAATTGTATCTAGAATACAAATATCAACTAATAAGTAGATTAAACACTTTATAAGACTTAGTATGGAAAGGCTCCATCCTCATCTTACTTAATGTTTTATGGATTTGAAGCCAATGTTGGACTAAAGCTTCTAAACCCAAAATCTACTAAATACATATATGTATAATACTCTAAATGTGGCTTAGATTGTTATATGTAAACCCACCAAGAATAGGTTCTTTTATTCTTGTGAAAGCTAAGTTAGTAGAAAACAAGCTTCTAATGACAAAGCAAGTGGTAGGTACATGGAACTTGAAGCAGCTCAAGAGCCATAACCTTATGTAGTAATAGTTGGCACTAGTCTTAACAAGGATTGTTAAAATTGAATAATAGCTATTCACAAACACAAATTGTTCGCATTAGTGCTAGAAATCATCTATGACTTGAGAAATGTGGAATCTCTTATTGATGAGCTGTTATTAATAGTTTCTGGAAAATCCATCAAGTACCAAGATGTTATGTCAGATCTCGAATCTAATAAATAACTTAAAGTCATGAACATGAGATGTAATCCATGTATGAGAATCAAGTATGGGCTTCATTAAAATTTATCCCTATAGCAAGGCTAGAAGGAGAAAATGATTCTTCTAGAAAGAATAAATTACATAGATAACCATACACATTTAAAGCAATACTTGTAATAAAAGGATTTTCGCATACTCATGTCATTGACTATGGTCCTCATCATACTCATGACATTGACTATGATCAAAGTTTTTTTCACAAGTAGCTATGACTAGATCAACAAGGATATTATTTACTATAAATTCATATTCTTAATATGAGATATAGCAAATAGATTTCAAGAAAGACCACTTTTCTTAATAGACATCTACTAGAAGGTATCTATATAGAATAGTCTGGAGGTTTTCTTAATCCATGTTATCCTAACAAAATGTGTAGAGCTTGAGATCCACTTGTGGATATTAAGCAAACATCTCAATGTTGCAATCATCATTTTAATGTAATACCACAAGGTATGTTTTTATATCAAAATGAATAGAACATGTGTGTTTACTAAGAACTAGTGGGAGCATAGTGAAATTCCTAATCTTGTATGAATGAGACATACTTAATCATTTGAAATCACATTCTGACTAAGCAAGGTCGTTTTCACCTTGACTGGGAAAGTGTTTCTAAAATGAAAGACTTAGGAAGGAAAAGATACATTCTTGGAATGTAAAATCTATAAGGAATAGATAAAATAAATGTTAAAAGTTTCATGTCCTTATACATATATTGGCAGTATCTTAAAATGGATCAAGACACAAGATTCTTTTGGACAATCCTTCGCATTATTATATGACACCATTTTGAGCTAGCCTTAAAAGTACATAGCTCACAGGCTTGAACTAGATGAAGTGATTTATATTCCATTTTCTTGGCAAATGAATTCATCATTTATGCCATATTATACATAGGACATGGTATTTGATCATGCTGTAAGCATGTCATAGGATACTAATTGAATACGTGGTTAAGTCACTCGATGACTAAGAGAGCATTTTAAGAGTACTTTAGAAGAACTAAGAGAATATACATGAGCCAATCAGTTTAGAAAGGATCTTTATGGAAAAAGCTACACAAGATGTTAATTTCTAAACAGATATAAATGATTATGAATTATAATTGGATTTTGACTTCATTATGGAATGAAAGGTAAGTTTTGTTGGAATGAGGTCCAAGCAAAACCTAATGACATAATCTACTACAAAATAAGAATACACTACTTTAGAAGTTGAATTCAAATATGATTGGATGAATGAGATCACTGAAAAATTATGTTGATTTCTTCCATTCAAGGATCACATAGAAATCTTTGTGAATTTGAGAGTATACTTAGTCAAGCTAAGAGTCTTTATGTCACGAAAGAACGCCAATCATATTCTCTAAGATATTTAACCATACTTAGAGTAAATTGAAGTATGGTGATGATAGTATTCACATAATTCACACAAATTGAATTTTGACAGATCCATTGATAAAGTCATTCTTTTGATCTAAGTATGAATGGTCACACTTTAGCTATAAGAATGTATTATTTTAGAAATGGGTTTTTGTTTTGGATTTAGTATTTGGATATTGGAACATTATAACAACAACTATTAGATAATGTTATGATATATTGGGATATTGTCATCACATTAATACTTGTTGTGTTCTACATTAACATGTTTAATCCATAAATAATGTTATTATTCTAGAATTTCATAGTCGGGTATAATTGTGGGAGCAATTATGAAGTAAGACTAATATGAATTGGATTGGTTGACTCTCACTAGATTAAAGTAGGCAAGTGGTTGTAACCAAGTTTCATAGGTACTTGTCAGAGAACTAGTATTGAACTGACCCGCATCAAGATCATCTTACGGATCGCTATCATAAATGATACTTTGATTAAAAGGTACTATATTTGTATCCTTAACACCTGAGATACGTAGTGGGACTTGAGTGTAGGGAGTACTATGCGTTGATATGGTCAAATGTTATTCCTTAATTGGGCAGTTATAAAAGCGATTTTCGGGTATGGTGTGAACTATGAAAGAGGCTTATGTAGTTAAGATGGGACTTGTTACACTTATGTATTGAGAGTTAGACATCTAAGGCGCCTTACCAAAAGCTGAACAACTAATGATATTGATCGAGATCTGTATCTCATGTTCAACATGATGTCTGTAGCAAAGGGATAACTGATAAACTTACCTTATACACCAATTGTAGACTTGAGCTTTTTGGGAATTAGGAGTGGATAGAATGGAACAGAGTCGTATGTTATTGGGGGCAGTGAAATGTTGCTAGACGGTCACCAATGTCTATATCAGTCTAATATGTGTCTTGCGCAAGTTGGAGATTGAAATGTATAGTATGCTCAAGAGTCATATTAAAGTGATATTGCTAATTAACATATGCTACTAATGGGTCACACTAACAACAACTTGATATAATTGATTATTTATTAGAAATTGATTTTAATAAATATTCAATAAAACTCTTATAATTAATTGGAAATTATTTATTTCATGGAAATATTAATTTTCAATTGCAAGTAACATAATATATCATATGGTATGATTTATTAAGTCATGTACATTATTTTGGACTAGAAAGACTTTTGTCTTTTAGCCAAAAGCCAAAGTTTATATAAAAGAAGTTTACAAAATTTATAAACTTTTGTCTTCTGTTATATATTTATAAGAATGAATAAAAGAAGAATGGCCTTTTTATTATTTAAATCAAAAGAAAGCATGGCTTATAGTTATGGGGAACATTAGGGACATGGTAGGTCTTAAAGTGCTAAGACCTTATGGGTATTACCTTTGCTTTAAGACCATAGCATGAAGGCTTTCATTTTTAGTGCTTTTTTAGTGTAAAAACCGTGACCTCTCTCCCCCTCTTACTTCTCCATAGTTTTTGGTTAAAAACTTGAATAATACTTGCTTATCTTTTGCTCTCTTGAAGTTCATATTGGTTATGAACTTCAAGCTTAAGAGTTAAGAGTTCATGGACTAGCATCTACATCAAGTTGAGTCATTGTTGGTGTCTCAAAGGTTGCACATTCTTCATCAACTTCCAAGCCACCCAAGAGGACCCAAAGAACAACAAATGTTGTTATTTCTTCATCCTTTCTTTAGTTGGTGTTTAAATCTTTATATAACTTGCAAGATGATCCTTAGTGGGTATAATTAGCTTATGTTATTTCGAAAAATCAAGTCTTCCGTTTGCCATATTATATAGTTTATGAAACTAATTTTGAAATAAAACCCAACACGAATATCTCATGCAAGAGTTCAAAAATCAATAAAAACTCTAGATCCAACACTCCTAACCACAAAAGGATTCTAGGGATCCATAAATTGGCACCTTTATGGAACCCCAACACTCCAATGTGTCCCAATATGAAGAATAAGGCATATAAACCTAGGTTTATGCACAATAAACCAAAAGCCTGGAACTTAGGGACTTACAAGAGTCTAAAAGATGCACAACTAGATGATGAGAATAGTTGTTTGCTGAATCCAAGTCCAAATGACACCTTCTTCTTCTTCCAATCCCCAAAATCAACACAAAAAGCTTAGAGAGAAAAAACGGAGGTTAGGGTTTGCTTGGGGGCTGAGAGGATGTGATGGAGGTTGAGGGTGAGCAACCCTATCCATCATATTTCCTTAAATAGGGCGCAAACCTCGGATATTAGGGTTCCTCATTAAACAGTCGGCACATCGTAACCATAGGCTGGCACGCTGTGGCGGTCATTTAAAATCCTCGATACATCAACCATTACCACATTGTGGGATGCCTTCAACACGACGTGGTGCCGCCTAAAATCCAAAATACATTAAATTTAAATACCTCCAAGAATCTGGATGTTACAATTCTCTCCCACTTAAATTAGATTTCGTCCTCGGAATCGCTCCCTACTACACCCCATGCCATTCAGACAATCCTCCCCGAAACCCGATCAAAACTAAAAAGTCGAATCATAGACAACTGCCTTCTTATACTATAATCCACCCAATCTTAGTGAAACTCACGTACCCCGACTAATAATGAGTCCTTGACCCATTAACTTTTACCACTGAAGGATAACCATCACAACTCTGCCTGAAATCCAAAAATGCATTACCTTGTATAACTCCCAAGTAGGCAAAACCATCTCGGAACATAGTCATTACAACTTCACTTTACAAACCGAACCATATGGGACCCTTCTGACCCCGAATTACCTTGCTGATACCACTAGGAACAAAACCCTTGACTATTCATTGTTGTTGAACCCTCCATTCGAAAACAAGGCGACTCCCAACATGAGTCTCAACTAAATAACCGTTGTAGAGAGACACATGCAACGCAACAAACAACCCCATAACTTGAGAATACTCAATCGCAATGACTATCTTTCTCCGTCTAACTATAAGACCTAACTTCCAGTGAGAACCACACAGCTGGGGATTCTCGAAACTACAACCACAAACCAACTCCATCAATATGCTTCCCAGGACCGAGAACCTATCAGTTCTAAACTTCAGAAACCATACTCTAAAACTGATGTTCATCCATTCATTGAACCAACCCCTTGTCCCTAACTAAGAACACCACCAAAACATTTGGAAAAAATACTCAAAACACACCCATCGTGAATTTCAACCAATCCTAAATCCGGAAGTTGTGCTAAAATGTAACATCCCAAAAATTTCAACAAATTTAAACCTTTCAAAAACGACCCATTTATTAATAAAAGTGTTTACAAATTATTATTTCCAAAACATTGATTAAAATCATAGTCTTCCAGGATCCAATTAGTTGTAAACCAAGGATGTGCACGATCACGCCTTCGCCTTGCCACGGTCCACTGAAGTACCTGAAACTAGGGGTGTTCAAAACCGAATATCCGAAAATTCGGATATCCGAATTTCGGATATCCGAATTTCGGATATCCGAAAATTCGGATAGTTGATTTTTGATATCCGAATCCGTATCCTAAATTTCGGATATCCGAAATTCGGATATCCAAAATTTCGGATACGGATTCGGATATTAAACCGGATATCCGAATTTCATTAGTTTTAAATAAAGAAAATAAACCCTCCAAGAACAAGAACATTTCCGTGCATTTGTTAGGTATAATAAGACTTCATTTGGTCCGGTTAAATGCAAGTTACCTCATGATACCTGAAGATCTTGAGAAATCAAACTCAAATTACTAAAATCAACATAAAAAAAGGTAACATTTATACCATCCTCACTTTGCGTGCCAAGTAAAAATGTTAATAATTTGTCTTTTTGAATTTCAAATGAAAAAACCCAATGCATTAAAACTATTTTTAATAAATTTTTATATTATATATTTCGGATTTCGGATATCCGAAATATCCGAAATTTTCACGTTTTAATATCCGTATCCGAATCCGAAAAAACAGATATCCGAATTTCGGGTATCCGAATTTTCGGATATCCAATTTTTTGGGTATTTTCGGATCGGATTTTCGGATTTTTCGGATCGGATGTTCGGATGCGGATATTTTTGACCACCCCTACCTGAAACCATAACCCAAAACTGTAAGCACGAAGCTTAGCGAGTTCCCCCAAAATACCACCACACGAACGAATAACGTATACAACCAAATAACAGTATACTATGGGTCCAATCAACCATCGGGTTGGAATACCCCATGCCCCTCAACCATCAGGTTGGAATGCCAAAATACTATTAGTCCAATCAACCATCGGGTTGGAATACCCTAGGCCCTCAACCATCGGGTTGGAATGCCAACATACTATGGGTCCAATCAACCATCGGGTTGTAATGCCCCGGGCCCTCAACCATCGGGTTGAAATACCCCAGCCTGTCGGCTTACACACAAAATAGTGAAGCCTCAGCCAACGACCAAACATGTGAACATATAACAAATAATCATATAACAGTCTACAACCAGCCATACAGATCTACAAATCACTAAGCATAGCAACATCCTATCTACTAGGATGCCGATCTAACAGATCATAACAATACAATAACATGCATAACAGTATATCAATCCAAAGAGTTGGCATTGGTGTGTTCGACCCGCAAGTATAGTGAGGACAACTCACCTCGCACTGCCGAATGTCACGGAAAGAATCATCAGTTGCTGGATCGCAAGATTCCCCGCGCTATCAATCACAAGATAAACATCCATCAATAATCGGATCTGACCCACACTAAGTGTCCAAACTAGGGTAAAAGACCTTTTTACCCTCTTCATAACTTAGACCCAAAGCCAAGGCCCAAATAAACAACCCAAAAGGCCCAAACATGGCCCAAAACATCCCAAGGCCAACCCTGATCAAACTTCTTGTCAAAGTCAAAGTCAAAAGCCCATGTTGATCAAACACGCCGTGTTTCCCCTTGGACACGCTGTGTTCTTCAATCATCCAGATAATCGGGAAAACCCCAGCTAACACGCCGTGTTGGCCTTGCAAACACGCTGTGTTTGCCCGAGTTTCAGCAGCTTAATACATTCAACTGTTTTCTTCGA
Organism: Lactuca virosa; assembly: GCF_052849685.1. Taxonomy (NCBI): domain Eukaryota; kingdom Viridiplantae; phylum Streptophyta; class Magnoliopsida; order Asterales; family Asteraceae; genus Lactuca; species Lactuca virosa. The sequence continues at coordinate 62,794,702 of NC_136430.1, read as the reverse complement.
TCCCATGGATCCCAAGGCTCAGATCTAGACCCAACTTTATGAAATCCAACCATTCCAAAAACCCAACCTCAAGGCTTGAAGATTCAAGGGCTTAACCCAATAAGCACTAAATCCTTGAAGTCAAAAACCCATCCTTTCCAGAAGAGGTTATAGCACCAAAACCATCACAAAGGTCGGTGATTTATAGACATGCATGTCCAATGCATGTCTTGAACCCAAAAATAGGTCAAAAATGGGGATAAATGACCTACTCTCCATGCATGGCATCAAAACACGACTATAGGCCAGATCCAAGACTCTAAAAGGTCACTTAGACGTGGAGATTCATAAAGTTGCTAACTTTATGAGATCCAACCATTCCCCCACTCAAGAACAACAAGAGAAAGGTACAAAACTCAAGATCTAGCAACATAGAGGAATAAAAATCGGATCTTGGAAACTTATAAAGGTCCAGAAGAGTGCGAAACTGGAGAATGGGAGCTTGCTTGCTGGATCTTTGCTTCCCCATTCCACCTTCTTCCTTCTTTTGCTCCAAAAACACCACATCAACTCAAAATGAGAGGGAAAGATGATTAAGGTTTCTCTTAGGGTTTTAGGGGCTAATGGGGGTTGAGGGTGAAAAAACCCTAGCATCCTCTTTCCTTTAAATAGGGGGCAAAACCCGACACATTAGGATTTCATTCCCAACCATCAACACGCCGTGTTCCAGGAGGAACACGCCGTGTTGCCTAATTGCAACCCACACCTTTTCCTTATCTACACACACTATGTTGGTGCCTCCAACACGCCGTGTCAAATTCTCAAAAGGGAATTATACTCAAAGTTGCTTCTCAAATTTTCGGGTGTTACACAAAAACCATAAATACACCCTTGACTCTCTGACAAGTCATCTCCAACCTACTGCTCCTATGAGTAAAAAGATGGTCAATCCAAGAATTCTCACATTGCATCCAAATCCTTATCAACTCAGGTGTACCTCCACCTGACAATTCACTCGAGACATTGACAATGAACTTCATGACTTGAGGTTCCATAACCAATACCCAATTACCCATCATGGGTAACCAAACTCCTAATAAACAGTCTGCAAGCAACGAGATTTATATTGCAACACTCCGCAAGAGACTTTTGATGCACAAATGTTACTCCTAACAACCTTTAACTGCCCACATGATCCAAACTAGCTGGTTACCGAGTCTCCCGAATCCCACAATGCGCTAACACCCAAACATGCCCAGCAAACTAATGATCTGAGTCCTAAGAGCCTCAAACAATTGACTATCGAGTCTTTCCCATATGAATCATTCCACCACTTGTTCACGATACATCGTGACACTATCTAACCATCGAGATGAGAAGCTCACAGTTCCTCACCACATTTCCACAACTACCATGGGCATTTCCCATGGTTTTGCAAACCATCCACAATAATACCTAGTCGAAGATCAATATGAGTCGGATCCCCGGTCGAGATAACCCAAATCCTTAATCTCTAATTCCCTACTTATGATAAAAAACCAACTATTCTCCCGCCCTCATATATGAATTCCAAACGGTTCTCCCCCACTTGGAATCAGCCCCTCCCTAACGACTTCAAAACTTTTACTATACATTCACAATCCATAGCGTCCAAGCCCTAAGCTTTCCAGCTTGATTACTATCCATATCAGTAAACGTCCCAACCATAAAAAAATTTCAAGGAAATTTTCCAGATAAAATAATCGAATGGATCCTACATTTTTCTCAACATGATTGAATCAAACTTTTGAATGCCATCAGAACCGTGGTCAGACTAACTCCTTTCGAACCCTACCGGTGCGACCCTGCTGAAAAGGGATTCCACACAGATCTGAATTTCTTCCAGGAAATTGATCAATGTTACTCCGACACCTTATTCGTGGGTTTAAAAAGGCATGTTTCTCTATTTGAAGAAAGATTGATCCACACATAGCACCATCAACTGATATTACTTGATAATTTCTCAAACAATCTCATCCACTAAACCCACACCCATGCAAAAGTGCGTCCATTACACCCTGAAGTAGATGATAACTCAACAATAGCTCTACCCCTACTAATGAGCGATCGATTTAACGAGCCAACCTCGCCTTCACTTTTTATTCAAACCGATCAATACATACTCTTGTTAACTCTATTTCGTTGTCCCGGAAGGGACAGCCGACTACAACGAGATCTTTTCTAGAAGCTTCCAACGCAAGGACTGCCTGCACAACCCCGAGTAAAAAACTAACAACAACTCACCCTGCACCCACTTCAGATCAATCTCTCAGTCCTCCCCAACATAAAAGATCTCACCAATCTCGAACATCAGAAATCTAACGAACTTACACTGTAATTTCCTTCGACCCATCTCGCAAAAATCATCAAAATCAATTCGGCTGTTGATCCTTCAAGCAAAACACTCAGTCCTCCCCCGCTCAGGGCTTGCTTCCTCATTGGCCGACGTCTTCTACATCGAAGCCTAAAACAGGTTCATCCAAATACCCTCTAAACGAAGCTCCCGGTATGAAAAATGGCATATGACAATTTTGAATAATAACTAGCAATCGCAAGGAAATCCTGCACCTTAGATGGTGACGCCAGAAGCTTTCCAAACAACAGAACTCCGAACCCTTCGCGAACGAACCTTTTACTTTATGATTTATGGAGCACCTTGAAAGCCGCATCCCTGATCCTTTAAAACCCATCGATGCTAACATAATAACCCTAGCAAGCTAACTATACAAATATCTATCTAATTGGCATTACAATAAAGATGTACATTTGTTCAAGACAAAACTGAGGGTCAAAATCCATACCTGCGATTTCTTGAGATTCAACCTTGACCTCCCGTAGGACGATGGATGTTTGGGCTTGCGCCCCCTCCACAAACCATTCATGACAGTTGGGTTTGAGATGACCTGGATGGTGACAGTGGAAACACATCCGATCCTTCTTGCAGTCGCGAACGACATGCCCTTTATCTCTACACTTGTAGCATTTGAACTTGCGACAAACAAACCCGTGGGTTCCACCACACTTCATGCATATATCAAATCATCCTTGACTTCCAACACCGAAGTTAGTAGCCTCAGACTCTTTGTCCATCGCTGAATGAGACCTCTTTCTCGTTTCGAGACGTATGCCTACATCAAGATCTCCCCCAGTAGTTACCTCAATAGTCCCCCTCACAGTCTGCAAGGCTGCAGTTCGCTCCTTGAACTTGGAAATTAGCCTGCCAGTGATTTGATCAATAATGCTAGGTAACCTTCTTGCAATATCTTTGAAACCTCAATGGAAATTATCACCTGTATCTGATCATCGGTCAACCCCGACCTCTCCTGGCCACCAGCTCCGGATCCTAAACCAGATCCTCTCGTGAACATCATACTGAAAATGAGCCAAAATATATCAGAAAGACTAAATCCTCGGGGTTTGTGACTCCCTTGATACGCGTACGGGTCATGTGCTTTCAGTAGTACGGGCCCATACTACCTTCCACACCTACCCATATTTGTCTCAACGGATCATCATAAACTACCCGAAAACAATCCTAATAACTAGGATACGTATACATCTTATCCTCACTCTCTCGAGAGTGGCTAAACATTCCTTAGCTAGCCTGCTACACACACTCACCCATAATGATACTCCCAACACCTTCTAAATAGAGCACCAGGAGTACTACACACTCCCTAGGATATCCTAGGATCTTCACCTCACCCTGCTATCAGCTACCAAAAGACCCCCCATTGGTTCTTGTTAACTATTTTGTGAATACAATCACATGCAACATAACTTAAATAATCTTAGATTAAAAGATTCAACCCTATAACAGTTGGACTCAGACAAGAGCTGCGCAATAGGACTAAATCCTTTACTATAAGATTATTTAACCCATGCAACATGTGACTTAACATATTCAATTAGTAGTTAATTCACACCCGAAAGAGTCCTATAAGAAACAAGCAAGTAACATTCGAGCATAAAAACTCTATAGGAATAAGGCATCATAATTCAGGAAATTCTATCATGCAATTCCTAAAGATCCATACCCTACAAATAACATTCAGTTCTATCATAAGAAAATAACAGTGTGGGTTTCTTGGGGTATACTTTCTTGCTCTGGCTAATCGTACACATCTCATCCTTCGTTGGTTACCTTTGAAAGCAATTTTGAAAATAACTTTGAAAACAACTTTGAAAATTTTTTGAAAACAACTTTGAAAACAATTTTCAAAACTATTACAAATCCTTTGTTTGAGCATGGATTCACACCAACGCTCATCCAATTCTCTCAAACCTGGCTCTGATACCAACTTGTAACATCCCAAAATCACAAGAAAAATTTTCATTTTTATATTAAGGAGAAATCATTGTTTTCAAACGAACTCAAGTCATAAAAACATAAGAACAAATACAAATGTTCCAAAATCAATGTATCATAACATCTCCAAAACATGTCACCGAAGGATGTGTACGATCATGCCTTTGCTTTCCCTTGATCATCTGAAGTACCTTAAACATAAAACTTAAACTGTAAGCCAAAGCTTAGTGATTTCTCCAAAATACCACCACAAAAACATATAAAAACATGCATAAATGAGCCTTCAACATGACTGGACCCCCAAGCAGGGCCTATAACCTATCTAGACCGTTATCCGGGCCTTCAGCCTAACTGGACCTCCTTGTAGGCCTTCAGTCTATTCGGACCAGCCCGGATGTCTTGGCCTTCAAGACGAAGCAAGACCGCCTCAACCTAACAAAAAATAACATGTCGACATATACAAATGACAATCAATAACCAATAACACATGTAATCATACATATCTACCAATCTAACGCATACTCAATGAACATAGGTAATCATTCAGATATACCAATCTAACACATACTCAACATAACATCAAATCAATATACCGGGATCCATGTTCCAGTTGGCCGACATTGGTGCCTTCGACCCATAACTACAGTGAGGGAAAACTTACCTCTCAGTCAGAATATATAGCTGAACATGGCATGGCTCCAGATACCAACTCTATAAGTCACCTGTACAACAAACAGTGACCTAGTCTCAAACTATTACTCAAATTACCTAAAATACCCCTAGGTCAAACTTGGTCAAAAATCCTTCTCAAAAGTCAACTTAGCCAGGTTCCACGTGGTGGCTAGCCTCTAGCCACGCCGTGGGGACTACAGGACAAAACAATCACAAGGCCGCCATCCGCCACGTTGTGGTGACACTTCACCATATCGTGAGAACTGTTCGGAGCTGCTTAATCCAATAAGCTCTTAATCCATAAAACCAACCAGTCAAACTTCCGAAAACGCATTTCTCTCATCTAATGGAACATAAAAATCGTTGTTTTATAGACATGCATGTTAAATGCATGTCTTGAGCTCAAGCTAGGTCAAATAGAGTAAAAAGGGGCCAAGATCTCATTCAAGAGTTCAAAACTCAATAAAACTCTAGATCCAAAACTCCTAACCAAAAAAGGACTCTATGGATCCATAAATTGGCACCATTATGGAATCCCAACACTCCAATGTGTCCCAATATGAAGAATAAGGCATATAAACCTAGATCTATGCACAATGGGACTTACAAGAGTCTAGAAGATGCACAACAAGATGATGAGAAGATTTGCTTACTGAATCCAGGTCCTAATGACACCTTCTTCTTTTTCTTCCAATCCCCAAAATCAACACAAAATGATCAGAGAGCAAAAATGGAGGTTAGGGTTTGCTTGGAGGCTAAGAGGGTGTGATGGAGGCTGAGGGTGAGCAACCATAGCATCACATTTCCTTAAATAGGGGTGCAAACCCTGGATATTAGGGTTTCTCATTAAATAGTCGCCACACCGTGGCCATAGGCTGACACGCCATGATCTTCATTTAAAGTACACGATACATCGACCATCACCACGTCGTGGGATTCCTTCACCACAACATGGTCCCACCCAAAATCCAAAATACATTAAATTTAAATACCTCCAAGAAATCAGATGTTACAGTTAATGGAACAACTATTGAAGAAATGCCCTAGGTAAACCTTATGTAATATCCAACTAATCCATACAACTACAAATATCAATGGGACTTTTGGTCGTTCCCACTTCATCATTGCTTCAATATTTAATCGATCAACCATTATTCCTTCTTGGTTAACCACATGACCCAAGAATTGCACCTCTCAGATCCAAAAATCGAATTTAGAGAACTTGGTGTTGGATTAGGTGTCTAAGTTCATAACTATTTCTGGAATGTACTTGACCCGATTAGCATGGTCCATTTGGGTTGCATGGCATCATGCATTTGGATAGACTAAAATGAGAGAAATAACACTTAAGGTTTATTAATATATTATAAGTTCTAATATATTAATAGTATTATTTAGTTAGTATTCATCAAGAATTAATTTGGAATTAATTAAGTGATCAAAAGAAGACTAATTAAATATATGGGTTGATTGTGTAAATCATCCATACTTATATAGTGGGCTAATGCTTCATGGATTATCAAGTTGGGCTAAAACCCATAGGATGCTCCATGGTGGTTATAGAACCCATGGGTCATGGAAATGAAAAGGCATGACAATTAGGGTTTACATGGTGTAACCCTAATTGTAACACACTATATAAGCATCCTTATGTTCACCAAAATCGACTACTAAGCATACAAGTGAGGGGTAGCCGATTTCCAAGTGTTATTTATTTCTCTCTAAGTTATTCCAAGTACATTTGGTGTTGTGTGAGACATTTGAGGCATCACACTTGAGGTTCTAGGCTCATAAGGTTTTCAAGGAATCCAAACTACTACAAGGTATGTATTTCCTACTAACTTTTATATTGAAAAGTTTCTCATGTATGCTAGATAGGTTATGAACCTTGGAAAATCAATTTTGCATGTATCATAGATAAAACATAGATCCAAGGTTTCTAGGGTTGCATGTACACCATAGGAGTGTTAGAATGCTCAAAACCCTACAGTGGTATCGGAGCCTAGGCTTGTTTGTTTGATACTTGATGCAAAATTGTGAAAAAACTCAGTTTTTCTGAACTCTGCAGCATGAACTCGCCGAGTCCATGGGGGGACTCGATGAGTCCGTGAGTAAACTCATCCTACTCGTCGAGTAGGTTCTTGCACTCGACGAGTAGGAGCCCCTGAGTGCAGTTTTTCGAGTTTTGTTGCTGGAAATGGACTAGAAACATTACCATAAACTTTTTTGGTGTTTTAAAACTTGTTTTAGATGGTGTAATGTTTGTGCTAATCCATTTACAATGGCTAAAATCAAAATTCCATGTTTATATGTGTTCATATGTTCTTGAAATTTTGATATGAATATTCATGTTCTTATGAGTTCTTGATAGATCATAGGAATTACTTGTTAAATTGTTTAATGTTTAATTCATGATCATTATGTGTTTTAATGGAATCCATAATTTGTCCTCAAGTTATGGATTACCAAAAGTCATTATTTTAAAGTCCATTATTAAACACATAGGTTACATAAAATGAAAAGTCACTCATTTTATTACATCATTAACTCATAAGTTATGAAAGATGAAAAGTTCTGAAAGTTACAAAACTTGCCCTAAAGTTTTGGAACATGTAAAGTCACTTTAAATACTTTAGTTCCAACCCCTAGAATTTTAAAAGTTAAAATTCAACCCTTATACTTTATATTATTATAAGTTTAATAATAATTATATATATATATATATATATATATATATATATATATATATATATATATATATATATATATATATAAGAACAAGTCGTTTTACCGTTAGTAGGCCTCATTCACGAAGCCGATCTATAAGGGGGGTATAAGGTTGTTGCCTATAAAATGGCATCTTAATGGGTGTCCACTCTCACCTACCCCTTCATTGACTGGAGGAGGGTCGTTAGCCGAACGGGTAAGACAAGGACTTTAAATTCTCATTAAAAGTATGATGAATATAAAGTAACTAAATGTTTTTATAAATTCCCAATCTTAGTTACTTTAGGAAAATGTGAATAAGGTGCTAACCCATGAAATTACACTTTGCACTTTGATTAAGTCGTTAGTGGAGCGTGTGTGGTTAACCGGCACACTAACCTGGACTTAACAAGGTAGGCAAATGGTAACTTAATATTTATCATAGTATCGATGGAGCGCGTGTGGTTAACCGGCACATCGATTGAGGGGTAAATATTAAGGGTACCAAGTAATTTGCATGGTTACTTCACACCTTGTTTTGTGATCCTCGGCATCCCAGTCACAAAACCTGAAGGGCACACTCGAGATTGAAACATGCCATTGAAAAGTTCAATTAATCTCAAAGAATCTAGGAGTTTCAAAAACCAATTAAAACCTAATAATTTATTTTGTTTTTTCATGGTGGAAATTGGTGAATCGTCATTCACCTACCTTCAAATATTTTATAGCTTGTATTACGGCATCCCTCTTCTAAGTTATAAAATATTGTGTTGGGTCATAGACTTAATATTACATTTGGGTGTTTTATTAAGGACTATCTTTATATCTAATATAAACTTGTCTTTCTTCTTTTCAGATGTCTTCCAACAATGCTGCTTCTGGCTCAAACCCTACAGACTCCTTCTCTCTCATGAACCTTTGTGGGAGAGTCATCTTTGATGGATCCAACTTTATGGATTGGATCAGGAACATCAGGATGGTCACTCGGTATGAGGACAAGGAATATGTCCTCGACAAGGAGCTTAAATAACTCGAGCCTACTGCTACTCCTGAGGAGGTCGCTGAATATCAGGCTCATGAAACAGATGCTACCAAAGTGGCATGCATCATGTTGGCCACTATGACAGCCGAGCTCCAAAAGTCCTATGAGGACTACTATCCTTTTGAGATGCACTAGGATTTGATGGACCGTTACCATCAGAGTGCTTGTCAAGAGCGATATGAGATCATCTCCTCCATGATAACAACCAGGATGAAGGATGGTGAACCCATCACGGGCCACATGCAGAAAATGCAAAGGTATGTGGACCGTTTGCTGAAACTGAATGTGAACTTCCCAGAGGAGTTGGCAATTGATATCATTTTGCACTCCCTACCTTCATGCTATGATCAATTCCGCATGGCATAGCACATGAACAAGGAGGAGGTTACACTCAGCAAACTTCAAGGACTTCTGAAGACTGCAGAAAGTGGTCTTAAAGGTAAGTCAGTTGTTACTAATCCTACTCCTACTGCGGCCCCTGTCTTGGCAATCGGGCAAGCCAAGGCAAAGGAAAGAAGAGGAAGAGCCCTTCGAAGGGTACCAAGGGAAAGTTCCTTGATGTATCCTCTTCAAGTGGAACCAAGAAAGGTTTCTTCACTCCTTTTGCGAACCCTAAAGAGGCTGAATGCTTCTATTGCCATGAAAAGACGCACTGGAAGCGAAACTGCCCAAAGTACCAGCAAGATGTTAAGGATGGGAAAGCAAAACCCAACCATGCAGGTATTTACACTATATTGTATAATAACTCACCCTATTCTAACTATTGGGTCCTTGATACCGGTTATGGTATTCATATTTGTTCTGATTTGCAGGGACTAAGAAAAAGTGAGAATGTGGAGCATGGAAAGATAAACTTGATCATGGGGAATAGGAAAGCTTCACCTGTCACCAAGATTGGAGTTTATTCTTTGTTGCTAAGTAGTGGGTTTACATTAGATTTGAATAAATTTTGTTACTCGCCTAAAATGACAAGAAATATTATTTCCTTTCATGCTTTTTACAAACAAGGTTTTACCTTTTCATTTGATAATGATAGTGGTGGTATTTATGCTTTTTTTAATAATGTTCTTTATTTTAAAGCATTACCTTGTGATGGTGTGTATGAAGCTGTGTCGGTTGTAGACAATCTAGGAAATAATGTGTTGTGTATTGATTCTTCTAATAATAACTTGGATAAAGCATCATTATGGAATTTTCGTCTTGGACATGTAAGCAAGAAACGCATAGGCCAACTCCAAAAGGATGGAGTCTTGGAATCATTTGACCTAAAATCAGATGATAGTTGTGAATCTTGTTTTCTTGGGAAAATGACAAAGTCACCCTTCACTGGTACATGTGCTAGGGGTGAAGGTTTGTCGGATCGTGTACACACTGATGTGTGTGGACCCTTCAAAACTGCCACAAGGGATGCTAATCGTTATTAGGTGACTTTTACTGATGATTTTAGTAGATATGGATATGTCTACTTAATCAAGCATAAGTCAAAGACCTTTGAAAGATTCAAAGAGTTCAAACAGGAAGTGGAGAATCAGTTGGGCAGGAACATTAAGATGCTTCCATCCGATCGAGGTGGTGAGTGTCTTAGTACAGAGTTCCTTGACTATCTTAAGGAATGTGGGATTATCTCACAATTGACACCTCCCAGGACACCACAGTTGAATGGTGTGGCTGAGAGGCGTAATCGAACCTTGTTGGATATGGTTCGTTCCATGATGAGTCGAGCATCGCTACCAATATCATTTTGGGGGTATGCCTTAGTGAATGCCGCCCATATCATTAATCTAGTCCCTAGAAAGAAGGTTGCCAAAATACTTCAGGAGATGTGGACCGGAAAAGTTCCCAATCTGAACCACATCAAGATTTGGGGTTGCGAGGCTTTCGTGAGGCACGAGTCTCATGATAAGCTCGAACCTCGAAGTGAGAGGTGTATTTTCATCGGCTACCCACAGAGATCCTTTGGTTACCTCTTCTACAACCCAGTGACAATGTGGTCTTTGTAGCAAGGAGAGGAGTCTTTCGAGAGAGAGAGAATTCATAAGCCAAGGAAACAGTGGGAGGGAAATTGACCTTGAAGAAATTCAAGAGTCAAGTGGTGAAGGAACCTCAAACCCTAGCAATCTACCTGAGGAGGAAACTCATGTTGATCCGACAGAAGAGTTTGTACCTATGAGGCGTTCCACGAGAGTTAGGAATGCACCTGAGCATTACTATGGTTTCCATATTACTGCGGAAGGTGATACACTTATCAGTGATAGCACACTGGTAAGTATGGATGAACCTAACAGCTACACGGAAGCCATGGCAGGCCCTGAGGCTGCAAAATGGAAAGAGGCTATGGACAGCGAGATACATTCCATGTATGACAATCAAGTTTGGAACTTGGTTGACAATGTAGCAGGTCGCAAGACAGTCGGGTGGAAATGGATCTTCAAGAAGAAGACCGACATGGATGGTAATGTACACACTTATAAGGCGCAACTGGTTTCAAAGGGCTTTTCTCAAACTCCGGGAGTTGATTATGATGAGACCTTTTCACCAGTAGCCAAGATTAAGTCTATAAAGGTTATGCTAGCCATTGTTGCATTTTATGACTATGAAATATGGCAAATGGATGTCAAAACCACTTCCTTAATGGAAAGTTGGCTGATGATGTTTACATGAGTCAGCCAGAGGGTTTTGTCAATGCAGAGTACCCTAATAGAGTGTGTAAGCTTGAGAAATCCATCTATGGATTGAAACAAGCACCTTGCAGATGGAATCTTTGTTTCGATGAGAAAGTCAAAGAGTTTAGCTTTTCGAGGAGTGAAGATGAATCTTGTGTATATATCAAGGCTAGTGGGAGTATAGTCAGCTTTTTGGTATTGTATGTGGATGACATACTACTCATAGGAAATGACATCCCAACTCTGCAGGAAGTAAAGTCCTGGCTTGGGAAGTGTTTCACTATGAAGGACCTTGGAGAAGCTGCCTACATTCTAGGGATAAGGATTTTGAGAGGCCGGAGTAAAAGACTAATTGGACTTAGTCAGAGTACCTACTTGGATAAGGTGCTGAATAGGTTCAGCATGCAGAATTCCAAGAAAGGAGAGTTACCAATCAAGAGTAATGCCAGACTGAGTAAGACTCAAAGCCCGAGTACAGAGGACGAGATAGCATAAATGAGTCGAGTACCTTATGCTTCCGCTGTAGGCTCGATCATGTATGTTATGACTTATACTTGTCCTGATGTGGCCTTTGCACTGAGCATGGTCAGCAGATATCAGGGGAACCCTGGCAAGGCTCACTGGACTGCGGTAAAGAATATACTCAAGTACCTGCGGAGGACTAAGGACTGGGTCCTTACCCTCGGTCGGAGTGATGACTTGAGAGTATTAGGGTATAGTGATGCTAGCTTCCAGACTGATAGGGATAATTTCCTCTCTCAGTCAGGATGGGTCTTTACCTTAAACGGAGGAGAATTTTCTTGGAAAAGTTCCAAGCAGGAGACAATGGCTGATTTAACTTGCGAATCAGAGTATATAGCGGCAAGCGAGGCAGCAATGGAGGCTATATGGCTAAAGAACTTCATTGGAGACCTTGGGGTTGTACCAACTTTAAAGGAGCCTATGGAGATTTTCTGTGATAGTGAAAGTGTAGTTGCCTTAGCCAAGGAACCAAGGGATCACGGGAGATCCAGACACATCGACAGGAAATACCATTTCATCAGACATCGAATAGAAGAAGGACTCCTCGTGGCAAAGAGGGTATCATCGGATGAGATCCCGGAAGATCCCCTCAAGAAGGGACTGTTAGGTTTTGAGCAAACTAACACTCCTAAGGTGTTCATGCAACCCTAGAAACCTTGGATCTATGTTTGTCTAAAATACATGCAAAATAATTTTCCAAGGTTCATAACCTATCTAGCATACATGGGGTACTTTTAAACATAAAAGATACTAGAAGAATTACATACCTTTGTTAGTGAGTTGATTCCTTGGGAGTTTGAGAGCCAAGCACCAATAATGTGAATGCCTCAAATGGAAATCACAAATCACCACAAAACTTGGAAAACTTATGAGAGAGCACTCTAATACTCTAGAAATCGGCCACACCTTATACACACACACATAGCCTCTTTTCAAGAACTATAAGCCTCTTTATATAGTGTAGATGATTAGGGTTATGAACCATGCAAACCCTAATAACCCATGTCTTTTCCTATTCCAAGGATCCATGGGTTAAAAGCTCCATGGATCATCCATGGACTCCCATTCAAGCTTAGCCCATTTCCTTATGAGTGTTAGCCCACACTATATAAGTACAATAGCCCATTATTTAATTAGTCACCTTATGATCACTAAATTAATCAATAATTAATTTAAGATCAATACTAATTAAATAATACAATTTCATATTAATATATTATAACTTATTATATATAAGTAGGCTGCAAATATACTCTTCTCATAATGTTATCCATATAAATAGTTCGGGTGAAGTGCAACCCAAATGGACCATGCCGGGTCGGGTCAAGTATATACCAAATAAGTTATGGACTTAGACACCTTATCCAACAGTCTCCCACTTGGATAAGTCTGATAACTGTATTTGCTTATATAGCTTCAGGAACCAACCGGCAATCGTAGCTCTCGAAAAATCTGTTGAACTATGAAGCGCCATTTTAGATAAGTGATCACATAATCCTCTGCTCTCATGATATCAGCCGGACAAATACATGGAACAATGTCTTACTTATTGTCCAGCAGTTTGTTTCCCGATTTCCGATTTGTTTGACAAAGAACTTAATCGAACACATCAATTTAGTTCTGACCGGGCCCGGTACATAGGTCAAAACAAAATCATCGAGGGGCCCAGATATCGCTTCTATTTCTAGAAGGAACAGATAAACTTCGACTCATATGCTTGTTCAACTACTTATTGAATTGCACACAAAGGCACGTTTTATAACATCAAGTTACTGATGCGTTTACGTGCAATCAATGCACAACCAACTCATAGGTAACAACTCATATCTCTAGGTTTGAAGACTTATATGATATTACCGTCTCACGATCACTCGAGATAAATTCCATGAAGTGATACAAGTGAGTGTGGCTTTATTCCAATACTCATAACTTATGAGTACTCATGAATGTTGTAGCAACCATTGCTATGGGTAAACACCTTTAGTCATCTACAATCCCAATTCATGACAGTCTTGATTCATACCTACTTCCGACATATGACCGACTGTGGAGAGTTTGAATAAACTTATTATTCTGGAAGTCAAAACATGCAAAGCTGAAACAATAGTAAATAATTGACAATGATAGCAACACCTTACTCATAAATAAATCACAAATTTTATTCATCATCAAACGTCGATTACATTTTATAAGTTTCAGTAATAACTATCTAATCTGTAAAACTAATATCGTCCCTCAGCCCGATGCATCTCGCATGCTGCAAATGCTTCACCCTCGTCAGTCCCTTCGTAAGGGGATCCACAGGGTTCTCATCTGACGATACCCTCTTTGCCACGAGGAGTCCATCTACTATCTTGTGTCTTATGAAGTGATATTTTCTGTCAATGTGTCGGGATCTGCCATGATCTCTTGTTTCCTTGGCTAAGGCAACCGCACTATTGCTGTCATAGAAAATCTCCATAGGCTCCTTAATAGCTGGTACAACTCCAAGGTCTCCGATGAAGTTCCTCAGCCATATCGCCTCCTTTGCCGCTTCACTCGCTGCTATGTACTCTGATTCACAAGTCGAATCAGCTACAGTCTCCTGTTTGGAACTCTTCCAAGTGATTTCCCCTCCATTTAGGGTAAAGACCCAGCCCGACTGAGAGCGGAAGTTATCTCTATCAGTCTGAAAACTAGCATCACTATACCCTACTACTCTCAAGTCATCACTCCCACCAAGGGCAAGGATCCAATCCTTAGTCCTCCACAGGTATTTGAGAATATTCTTTACCGCAGTCCAATGAGTCTTGCCAGGGTTCCCCTGATATCTGCTGACCATGCTCAAAGCGAAGGCCACATCAGGACGGGTACAAGTCATAGCATACATGATCGAGCCAACAGCGGAAGCATAAGGTAATCGATTTATCTCAGCTATCTCATCTTCTGTACTCGGGCTCTGAGCCTTGCTCAGTTTGGCATTGCTTTGGATCGATAATTCTCCTTTCTTGGAATTCTGCATGTTGAACCTTTTCAACACCTTATCCAAGTAGATACTCTGACTAAGTCCAATTAGTCTTTTACTCATTTCTCTTAATATCCTTATCCCTAGGATATAGGCAGCTTATCCAAGGTCCTTGATAGCAAAGCACTTCCCAAGCCAGGACTTAACCTCCTGTAAGGTTGGGATGTCATTTCCTATGAGTAGTATGTCATCCACATACAGTACCAAAAAGCTAACTATACTTCCACTAGCTCTGACATACACGCATGACTCGTCTTCACTTCTTGAGAAACCAAACTCTTTGATCTTCTCATCGAAACAAAGATTCCAACTTCGAGATGCTTGTTTCAATCCATAAATGGATTTCTCAAGCTTGCACACTCTATTGGGGTACTGTGCATTGACAAAACCCTCTGGCTGATTCATGTAAACATCCTCAGCCAACTTTCCGTTAAGGAAAGCAGTTTTGACATCCATTTGCCATATTTCATAATCATGAAATGCAGCAATGGCTAGCATAACCCTAATAGACTTAATCTTTGCTACTGGTGAAAAAGTTTCATCATAATCAATACCCTGAGTCTGAGTAAAATCCTTCGCAACCAGTCGAGCCTTATAAGTGTGCACCTTCCCATCCATGTCGGTCTTCTTCTTGAAGATCCATTTGCATCCTACTGTCTTACGGCCTGGTACATTGTCAACCAAGTTCCAAACTTGATTGTCATACATGGACTGTATCTCGCTGTCCATAGCCTCCTTCCATTTAGCAGACTCTGGGCCTGCCATGGCTTCCTTAACACTGTTAGGTTCATCCAGATTTACCAGTGTATTGTCACTGATAAATGTATCACCTTCCGTAGTAATATGAAATCCATAATAAAACTCAGGTGTGTTCCTAACCCTTGTGGAATGCCTCGGAAGTATAGACTCGTCAGCTGGATCAACATGAATTTCCTCCTCAAGTTGATTGCTAGTGTCTGAGGTTCCTTCACCAATTAAGTCTTGAATTTCTTCAAGGTCAATTTGCCTCCCACTGTCTCCTTGGTTTATAAATTCTCTCTCTCGAAAGACCCCTCTCCTAGCCACAAAGACCACATTCTCACTGGGTCTGTAGAAGAGGTAACCAAAGGATTTTTGTGGGTAGCCGATGAAAATACACCTTTCACTTCGAGGTTCGAGCTTGTCATGAGTCTCGCGCCTCACGAAAGCCTCGCAACCCCAAATCTTGATATGGTCCAAATTGGGAACTTTCCCAGTCCACATTTCATGAGGTGTTTTGGCAACCTTCTTTGTAGGGACTAGATTAAGGATGTGGGCGGGAGTCTCTAAGGCATACCTCCAAAAAGAGATTGGTAGCGAAGCTCGACTCATCATAGAGCGAACCATGTCCAACAAAGTTCGATTACGCCTCTCAGCTACACCATTCAGCTGTGGTGTCCTAGGAGGTGTCAATTGTGAGACAATCCCACACTCCTTAAGATAGTCGAGGAACTCAGTACTAAGATACTCACCACCTCGATCGGATCGAAGCATCTTAATGTTCCTGCTCAATTGATTTTCTACTTCCTGTTTAAACTCTTTAAACCTTTCAAAAGTTTCTGACTTATGTTTGATTAAGTAGACATAACCATATCTACTAAAATCATCAATAAAAGTCACATAATAACGATTAGCATCCCTTGTGGCGGTTTTGAATGGTCCACATACATCAGTATGTATAAGGTCCAACAAACCCTCACCCCTCGCACAAGTACCAGTGAAGGGTGATTTTGTCATTTTTCCAAGTAGACAAGACTCACAACTATCATCCGACTTGAGGTCGAACGACTCCAAGACTCCATCCTTTTGGAGCTGGCCTATGCGTTTCTTGCTTACATGTCCAAGACGACAATGCCACAAAGATGCTTTATCCAAGCTAGTAGAAGAATCAATACATAATACATTATTTCCTAAATTATCTACAACCGATATAGCTTCATACACACCATCACAAGGTAATGCTTTAAAATAAAGAACATTATTAAAGAAAGCATTAATACTACCAACTTCATTATCAAAAGAAAAGGTAAAACCTTGGTTGTACAAAGCATGAAAGGAAATAATATTCCTCGCCATTTCAGACGAGTACACACATTTATTCAAATCTAACTTTAACCCACTATCTAGCAGCAACGTATAAACTCCAATCTTGGCAACAGGTGTAACCTTCTTGTTCCCCATGATTAAGTTTATCTTTCCGTGCTCCACATCCTCACTTCTTCTTAGGCCCTGCATGTCACAACAGATGTGAATACCACAACCAGTATCAGGAACCCAAGAATTAGAATATGGTGAGTTATTAGACAATATAGTGTAAATACCTGCATGGGATGGTTTCACTTTCCCATCCTTGACATCCTGCAAGTACTTTGGGCAGTTCCGCTTCCAGTGCCCCTTATTTTGACAGTAGAAGCATTCAGCATCCTTAGGGATGGCAGAAGGAGTGATAGAACCACCTTTGGTTCCAGATGAGGAGCCTTCAAGGGACTTTCCCTTGGTACCCTTCGAAGGGTGCTTCCTCAGCTTCCCTTTGCCTTGCCCGATAGCCAAAACAGGGGTAGTAGTAGGAGTAGGAGTAGTAACCGACTTACTCTTAAGACCACTTTCGGCATTCTTCAGAAGTCCTTGAAGCTTACTGAGTGTGACTTCCTCCTTGTTCATGTGGTATGTCATAAGAAATTGATCATAACACGAGGGCAAGGAGTGCAAAATTATATCAATTGCCAACTCCTCAGGGAAGTTCACATTCAGTTTCATTAGACGGTCCACATACCTTTGCATTTTCTGCATGTGGCTCGTGATTGGTTCGCTATCCTTCATACGGGTAGTGATCATGGAGGAGATTATTTCATACCGCTCTTGACGAGCACTCTGATGGTACCTTTCCATCAGATCCTGATGCATCTCAAAAGGGTAATAGTCCTCATAGGACTTTTGGAGTTCAACTGTCATGGTGGCCATCATGATGCATGCCACCTTGGTGGCATCTCTTTCATGTGCCTGATACTCAGCGACCTCCTCAGGAGTAGCAGTGGGCTCATCAAGCTCCTTTAGCTCCTTATCGAGGACATATTCCTTGTCCTCGTAACGAGTGACCATCCTGATGTTCCGGATCCAATCCATGAAGTTGGAACCATCAAAGATGACCCTCCCACAAAGGTTCATGAGGGAAAAGGAGCTAGTAGGGTTAGAGCCCGAAGCATTATTGTTGGAAGACATCTGAAAAGAAGAAAACAAGTTTAGATTAGATATATCGAATCCTTAATAATACACCCAAATGTAATATTAAGGCTAGGATCCAACACAATATATTATAACTTAGAAAAGGGATGTCGTAATCTAAGCTATAACATATTTGAAGGTAGGTGAATGACGATCCACCAATTTTCACCATGAAAACGAAATAAATTATTAGGTTTAATTGGTTTTGAAATTCCTAGATTCTTTTGAGATTCATTGAACTTTTCAATGGCATGTTTCAATCTCGATTGTGCCCTTCAAGTTTTGTGACTGGAATGCCGAGGATCACAAAACAAGGTGTGAATAACCATGCAAATTCACTTTGTACCCTTAATATTATCACCTAATCAATGTGTCGGTTAACCACACACGCTCCACCGATCTATGATAAACATGAAGTCACCCTTCGTGATCCTTACTAGTCCAAGTTAGTGTGTCGGTTAACCACACACGCTCCACCAACGACTTGGTAAGGTACAAAGTGTGAATTTCATGGGTTAGCACCATATTCACATTTTCCTAAAGTAACTAAGATTGGGAATTTATTAAAGGTTTAGTTACTTTATAATATTCATTATACTTTTAATGAGAATTTAAAGTCATTGTCCTACCCGTTCGGCTAACGACCCTCCACCGATCAAGGAAGCGGTGGGTGAGAATGGACACCCATTAAGTTGCCATTTTATAGGCAACAACCTTATACCCCCCTTATAGACCGGCTTCGTGAATGAGGCCTACTAACGGTAAAACGACTTAATCTTATACATATATATAATAATTAACCATTAATGTTATAAATAGTATAAGGGTTGAATTTTAACTTTTAAAACTCTAAGGGTTTGGAATTAAAGTATATTAAAGTGTGTGTAACTTTACAAATTCCAAAACTTGAGGACAAGTTTTGAAACTATTCAAAACTTTTCATTTCATAACTTATGAATTAAAGGTTCATAAAATGAAGACTCTTCATTTTCATGTAACTTATGTGTTTTAAGTGTGCATAAATGAAAGTGACCTTTGGAAATCCATAACTTGAGGACAAATTATGGACTCCATTAAAACACATAAATGATCAAGAATTATCAATAAACAATTTAGCAAATAATTCCTATGATCTAACAATAATTCATAAGAACATGAACATCATATCAAAAATTCCAAGAACATATGAACACATATCATCATGAAATTTTGATATAAGCCATTGTAAATGGATCAGCATAAACATTACACCATCTAAAACAGGTTTTATAACACCAAAACAGTTTAGGGTAATGTTTCTAGTCCATTTCCAGCAGCAAAACTCGAAAATCTGCATTCTGAGGCTTCTACTCGTCGAGTGCACGAACCTACTCGACGAGTAGGATGAGTTTACTCATGGACTCGGTGAGTCCCCCCATGGACTCGGCGAGTTCATGCTGCAGAATGCAGAAAACTTGAGTTTTTCAACAAGTTTGCATCAAGTATCAAACAAACAAGCCTCGGCTCTGATACCACTGTTGGGTTTTGAGCAAACTAACACTCCTAAGGTGTTCATGCAACCCTAGAAACCTTGGATCTATGTTTGTCTAAAATACATGCAAAATAATTTTCCAAGGTTCATAACCTATCTAGCATACATGGGGTACTTTTAAACATAAAAGATACTAGAAGAATTACATACCTTTGTTAGTGAGTTGATTCCTTGGGAGTTTGAGAGCCAAGCACCAATAATGTGAATGCCTCAAATGGAAATCACAAATCACCACAAAACTTGGAAAACTTATGAGAGAGCACTCTAATACTCTAGAAATCGGCCACACCTTATGCACACACACATAGCCTCTTTTCAAGCACTATAAGCCTCTTTATATAGTGTAGATGATTGGGTTATGAACCATGCAAACCCTAATAACCCATGTCTTTTCCTATTCCAAGGATCCATGGGTTAAAAGCTCCATGGATCATCCATGGACTCCCGTTCAAGCTTAGCCCATTTCCTTATGAGTGTTAGCCCACACTATATAAGTACAATAGCACATTATTTAATTAGTCAC
Source organism: Lactuca virosa (assembly GCF_052849685.1). Lineage (NCBI taxonomy): Eukaryota > Viridiplantae > Streptophyta > Magnoliopsida > Asterales > Asteraceae > Lactuca > Lactuca virosa. The sequence continues at coordinate 62,774,472 of NC_136430.1, read as the reverse complement.
CTTATGATCACTAAATTAATTCATAATTAATTTAAGATCAATACTAATTAAATAATACAATTTCATATTAATATATTTTAACTTATAGTATATTAGTAGGCCGCAAATATAGTCTTCTCATAATGTTATCCATATAAATAGTTCGGGTGAAGTGCAACCCAAATGGACCATGCCGGGTCGGGTCAAGTATATACCAAATAAGTTATGGACTTAGACACCTTATCCAACAGGGACTGGGCAGGGTTAAGCATCTCCATCATGCGAGGCGCATAGGGCTGAAGGATGATATTAGTTTTAGTAATTAGATAGTTTTGAAATGTGTAAAGTGTAATTGACATTTGATGATGAATAAAAGTTGTGTTTATTTATGAGTAAAGTGTTACTATCTTTTTTCAATCGTTTACTATCGTTTCACTTTGCATGTTTTGACTTCCAGAATAATTATGTTGTTGTATTTCATATTATTCAAATTCTCCACAGTCGGTCATATGTTGGAAGTAGATATGAATGAAGACTGTCATGGGTTGGCTTGTAGAGGTCCAAGGTACTGGACATAGCAAAGTGGTGCTACAACACTCATGAGTGCTCATAAGTTCTGAGTATTGGATTCAACCCACGCTCGCTGGTATCACTTCATGGAATTTATCTCGAGTGATCGCGAGACGATAATATCATATAAGTCTTCAAACCTAGAGATATGACTTGTTTCCTATGAGTTGGTTATTCATTGATTGTACGAAAACGCATTGGTAACTCGATGTTATAAAACGTGCCTTTGTGTATGATTCAACAAGTAGTAGAACAAGCATATGAGTCGAAGTTTATCTGTTCCTTCTTGGATTAGAAGCGATATCTGGGCCCCTCGATGATTTTGTGTTGACCCATGTACTGGGCCCGGTTAGAACTAAGTTGATGTGTTCAATTAAGTTCTATGTCAAACAAATCGGAAATCGGGAAACAAACTGCTGGACAATAAGTAAGACATTGTTCCATGTATTTGTCCGGCTGATATCTAGAACATAGGATTATATGATCACTTTTCTTAAATGGCGTATCATCATCATCTCAGTTCCGAGAGACATTGAAAGAGCTACGATTGCTGATTGGTTCTTGAAGTTATTCTTGCAGTTATAGTTATTAGACTTATCGAAGTGGGATACTGTTTGATTAGGTGTCTAAGTTCATAACTATTTCTGGAATGTACTTGACCCGATTAGCATGGTCCATTTGGGTTACATGGCATCATGCATTTGGATAGACTAAAATGAGAGAAATAACACTTAAGGTTTATTAATATATTATAAGTTCTAATATATTAATAGAATTATTTAGTTAGTATTGATCAATAATTAATTTGGAATTAATTAAGTGATCAAAAGAAGACTAATTAAATATATGGGTTGATTATGTAAATCATCCATACTTATATAGTGGGCTAATGCTTCATGGATTATCAAGTTGGGCTAAAACCCATAGGATGCTCCATAGATGCTCCATGGTGGTTATAGAACCCATGGGTCATGGAAATGAAAAGTCATGTCAAGTAGGGTTTACATGGTGTAACCCTAATTGTAACACACTATATAAGCATCCTTATGTTCACCAAGAATGTGTACTCGATCCCTTAGTCCTTTCCTTATTCACATAAGGAATTAGTCTTAATTTTCCAAGCTGAAAGTTCTCATTCATCATACTATACAACTTGCATGATTCCAAGTTTCGGTCCAATTGAACCTTGGGTGATGAGAATCTTTCCTTATTTGGTAATATTAGACACCACCACAACCGAAAGAATCAAATCCATTTTTCCAATATTGCTATCAATGGAATCTTATAAGCAACAACTTTTCACAAATGCCATTGTAAGGATACTTAAAATAAATAAAATCAAAACCTTTTTCTTTTATTTTAAAACTTTGCGGAAAAACTTATCCTTACAATCCATATGAAAACCTTGTTGTTATCTATTCCTAAGCAATATAGATATCATAACTCTTAAGTAATAGCCCAAAATTCTTATCACCGAACCATGCGATTGAAATCCATCTTCGCGATCAGAATCAGCATGTACTTAATCGAGTTAGACAATGGACTTTACCTGATGTAGAGCCAAACTTATTGACTTTAACATCCTTAGGTAAATTTGGCAGCTTCGTAACCAATGCCCCTTCCTTTGGCAATAGTTACCTATGGACCCTTGATAATGGGACTATCTCAGACTTCGCCTCTCTCTTTACCATTGGGTCAACCGAGTTGACTATGGTCGATCCCTTTCCATTGGGAAGAGAGAGCTTTACTGGATATCCAATGTCATCATTGTCAATGTCCATAGAGTTTTAGGAAGTTGATCTTAACAAATAGATAAGATCATTAAGGGTCTTGTTTTAGTCTGTTTCATAGGATTCCCAAAAGAACTCACTATGTGACTTAGAAAGTAGTTGAGCCACCAACTTTCTCAAGACTTTGACACCCAACTCTCCTGGCTTGTCAATATGTGACTACATCTCCAAGATGTGATCACACCTAGACCTTGCCTTGCCAATAGGGCTTGAGTGACCTTAAACTTTTTAGGAACTTGTGGGTTAGGGAGAATAATTGGAGGAGGTGAAAGAAGTATGATATCCATGGGACATCATCTTCATTTAGGCAAGCTTGTTTCAAGAGATTTGGGAAGATCATAAATGTCTAGACCAGACATCTTTTTGGGAGATATTCAAGATAGTTGATTTAAAGTCCTTAATATGACACCCAATATGAAATATTAAGGCTAGGACCCAACAAACTATTTTATAACTTAGAAGAGGGATGCCGTAATCCAAGCTATAAAATATTTGAAGGTAGGTGAATGACGATTCACCAATTTCCACCATGAAAAACGAAATAATTTATTAGGTTTTAATTGGATTTGAAAGTCCTAGATCTTTGAGATTCATTGAACTGTTCAAAGGCACGTTTCAATCTCGAGTGTGCCCTTCAGGTTTTGTGACTGGGATGTCGAGGATCACAAAACAAGGTGTGAATAACCATGCAAATATACTTGGTACCCTTAATATTTACGCCTTAATCAGTGTGCCGGTTAACCACACACGCTCCACCGATACTATGATAAATATTAAGTTACCCTTTGCCTACCTTGTTAAGTCCAGGTTAGTGTGCCGGTTAACCACACACGCTCCACTAACGACTTAAGCAAAATGCAAAGTGTAATTTAATGGGTTAGCACCAAATTCACATTTTCCTAAGTAACTAAGATTGGGTATTAATAAGAGTTTAGTTACTTAGTATTTATCATTAATACTTTTAATGAAAGGAGAATTATAGTCCTTGTCCTACGCGTTCGGCTAACGACCCTCCACCAGTCAAGGAAGCGGTGGGTGAGAGTGGACACCCATTAAACTGCCATTTTATAGGCAGTAACCTTATACCCCCCTTATAGACCGGCTTCGTGAATGAGGCCTACTAACGGTAAGACTGACTTTACTCTTATACATATATATAAATATTATTAACTTATAATATTATAAAGTATAAGGGTTGAATTTTAACTTTTAAAATTCTAAGGGCTAACTTGGAATTAAAGTATTCATAAGTGAAAACTTTTCAAATTCCAAAACTTGAGGGCAAGTTTTGAAACTATTCAAAACTACTTAATTCCATAACTTATGAGTTTAAAGTAGTTTTAATTAAAAAAAAAAAAACTCTTCAAGTTCCATATCTTGAGGACAAGTTATGGAAGACTTTAAACTAACTAATAAAAAACCATTTAATTAGAACTAGACTCTTCATTTTGTAACCTTTGCCAACTTTTATGAGTTTTATGATTCTTAAATGTGACTTTTCATATAACTTGAGGACAAGTTACAAAAACACACTTTGGAATCAACTCTTAGATTAAAATGGATTGAAAACAACTATTTCACGCAACTTTTCTATTAATCTAAGAACCTCATAAGAACAAGATAATTCAAATCATCAATCTTCAAGAAATTAGCATGAACATACAAACTAATACAAATCTTGAAATTATGACAATTATCTTAGAAATTGGATTAGCATGAACATTACCACATCAAAAACAAGTTTATAAGTCCAAAAACATCTTAGGGTAATTTTCCTAGTCCAATTCCAGCCAAAACAATCGAGTATATGCATCCAACTCGATTTTTCAGCTACTTTTGCAAGTATAACAAGAAAAAAATCAGTCTCTGATACCACTGTTGGGTTATGAGCATTCTAACACTCCTAAGTGTACATGCAACCCTAAATACCTTGGATCTATGTTTTCTTTATTATACATACAATTATGAACATCCAAGAATGTGTACTCGATCCCTTAGTCCTTTCCTTATTCACATAAGGAATTAGTCTTAATTTTCCAAGCTGAAAGTTCTCATTCATCATACTATACAACTTGCATGATTCCAAGTTTCGGTCCAATTGAACCTTGGGTGATGAGAATCTTTCCTTATTTGGTAATATTAGACACCACCACAACCGAAAGAATCAAATCCATTTTTCCAATATTGCTATCAATGGAATCTTATAAGCAACAACTTTTCACAAATGCCATTGTAAGGATACTTAAAATAAATAAAATCAAAACCTTTTTCTTTTATTTTAAAACTTTGCGGAAAAACTTATCCTTACAATCCATATGAAAACCTTGTTGTTATCTATTCCTAAGCAATATAAATATCATAACTCTTAAGTAATAGCCCAAAATTCTTATCACCGAACCATGTGATTGAAATCCATCTTCGCGATCAGAATCAGCATGTACTTAATAGAGTTAGACAATGGACTTTACCTGAAGTAGAGCCAAACTTATTGACTTTAACATCCTTAGGTAAATTTGGCAGCTTCGTAACCAATGCCCTTCCTTTGGCAATAGTTACCTATGGACCCTTGATAATGGAACTATCTCAGACTTCGCCTCTCTCTATACCATTGGGTCAACCGAGTTGACTATGGCCGATCCCTTTCCATTGGGAAGAGAGAGCTTTACTGGATATCCAATGTCATCATTGTCAATGTTCATAGCGTTTTAGGAAGTTGATCTTAGCAAATAGATAAGATCATTAAAGGTCTTGTCTTAGTCTGTTTCATAGGATTCCCAAAAGAACTCACTATGTGACTTAGAAAGTAGTTGAGCCACCAACTTTCTCAAGACTTTGACACCCAACTCTCCCGGCTTGTCAATATGTGACTACATCTCCAAGATGTGATCACACCTAGACCTTGCCTTGCCAATAGGGCTTGAGTGACCTTAAACTTTTTAGGAACTTGTGGGTTAGGGAGAATAATTGGAGGAGGTGAAAGAAGTATGATATCCATGGGACATCATCTTCATTTAGGAAAACTTGTTTCAAGAGATTTGGGAAGATCATAAATGTCTAGACCAGACATCTTTTTGGGAGATATTCAAGATAGTTGATTTAAAGTCCTTAATATGACACCCAATATGAAATATTAAGGCTAGGACCCAACAAACTATTTTATAACTTAGAAGAGAGATGCCGTAATCCAAGCTATAAAATATTTGAAGGTAGGTGAATGACGATTCACCAATTTCCACCATGAAAAACGAAATAATTTATTAGGTTTTAATTGGATTTGAAAGTCCTAGATCTTTGAGATTCATTGAACTGTTCAAAGGCATGTTTCAATCTCGAGTGTGCCCTTCAGGTTTTGTGACTGGGATACCGAGGATCACAAAACAAGGTGTGAATAACCATGCAAATATACTTGGTACCCTTAATATTTACCCCTTAATCAGTGTGCCGGTTAACCACACACGCTCCACCGATACTATGATAAATATTAAGTTACCCTTTGCCTACCTTGTTAAGTCCAGGTTAGTGTGCCGGTTAACCACACACGCTCCACTAACGACTTAAGCAAAATGCAAAGTGTAATTTCATGGGTTAGCACCAAATTCAGATTTTCCTAAGTAACTAAGATTGGGTATTAATAAGAGTTTAGTTACTTAGTATTTATCATTAATACTTTTAATGAAAGGAGAATTATAGTCCTTGTCCTACCCGTTCGGCTAACGACCCTCCACCAGTCAAGGAATTGGTGGGTGAGAGTGGACACCCATTAAACTGCCATTTTATAGGCAGTAACCTTATACCCCCCTTATAGACCGGCTTCGTGAATGAGGCCTACTAACGGTAAGACTGACTTTACTCTTATACATATATATAAATATTATTAACTTATAATATTATAAAGTATAAGGGTTGAATTTTAACTTTTAAAATTCTAAGGGCTAACTTGGAATTAAAGTATTCATAAGTGAAAACTTTTCAAATTCCAAAACTTGAGGGCAAGTTTTGAAGCTATTCAAAACTAATTAATTCCATAACTTATGAGTTTAAAGTAGTTTTAATTAAAAAAAAAAAACTCTTCAAGTTCCATATCTTGAGGACAAGTTATGGAAGACTTTAAACTAATTAATAAAAAAAAATAACTTTTTTTTATTGTAACTTATGGAACTAATTAAGATTACACTTTCTTTTTAATTTAATGAAGAGACTCTTGAACCTCCATAACTTGAGGACAAGTTATGGAGTCATAAAACCATTTAATTAGAACTAGACTCTTCATTTTGTAACCTTTGCCAACTTTTATGAGTTTTATGATTCTTAAATGTGACTTTTCATATAACTTGAGGACAAGTTACAAAAACACACTTTGGAATCAACTCTTAGCTTGAAAACAACTATTTCACACAACTTTTCTATTAATCTAAGAACCTCATAAGAACAAGATAATTCAAATCATCAATCTTCAAGAAATTAGCATGAACATACAAACTAATACAAATCTTGAAATTATGACAATTATCTTAGAAATTGGATTAGCATGAACATTACCACATCAAAAACAAGTTTATAAGTCCAAAAACATCTTAGGGTAATGTTCCTAGTCCAATTCCAGCCAAAACAATCGAATATATGCATCCAACTCGATTTTTCAGCTACTTTTGCAAGTATAACAAGAAAAAAACCAGTCTCTGATACCACTGTTGGGTTATTAATATTCTAACACTCCTAAGTGTACATGCAACCCTAAATACCTTGGATCTATGTTTTCTCTATTATACATACAATTATGAACATCCAAGGTATTATCCTAATCTAGCATACAAAATAATAAATATAACAAGATAGAAAACATACCTCTTTGATGTAGAATGTCTTCATGAAACTTGAGTGGCTAGTGCCCCAAGTGTGACACCTCAAATGGTTCACACAACACCAAATACACTTGGAATAACTTGAGAGAAACTTGAACACTCCTTAAAATCGTCTAGCCCTCACACTCACACATTAGTGCACGATTTCTTGAGCCATGAGATTCTTTTATATGGTGGCTATTAGGGTTACACCATGTAACTCATAACTTTACCCATTCCTTATGCTCCATGGATTTTAACCTCCATGGAGTATCCATGGGTCACCCCATGGACTTAGTCCAACATAAGGAATCTTGGATCACAAGCCCACATATATAAGAATGAATGATTTACACAATCAACCCATATATTTAATTAGTCTCCTTTTGATCACTTAATTAATTCCAAATTAATTCTTGATCAATACTAATTAAATAACCTTATTAATATATTAGAACTTATAATATATTAACCAACCTTAAGTGTTATTTCTCTCATTATAGTCTATCCAAATGCATGATGCCATGCAACCCAAATGGACCATGCCGGGTCGGGTCAAGTCTTACCAATTATAGTTATGGACTTAGACATTAATCCAACAGTCTCCCACTTGGATAAGTCTAAAACTATTATTGCGTATGACTTTAGGAACCGATCAGCAATCGTAGCTCTCAAAAGCTTCTGTCGAACTCTGACCTTGTCGATGAACTCTGACCTTTGTCAATGACTTGTCCATTAGATAAGGGATCATATATTCCTCCATTCTAGATATCATATGGACTGAGACATGGATTATCAATCATTCTCTCTGTCCATTTGTTGTTTCCTGATTTCCGATTCATGATGACTGACTGATTGAACAAATCAAATCAGTCCTGGCTTGGCCAAGCACTCACATGTATCATCTTTAAATCATCGAGGGGCCCACAGATATCGCTTTTATCCCGAAGGTAAAAGGAATGGATAAACTTCGACTCATATGGCTTGTTCTACTACTTGTTGAATCATACACAAAGGCACGTTTTATAACATCGAGTTACCAATGCGTTTTCGTGAAATCAATGTATAACCAACTCATAGTAATTCCTCATGAAACTTATAAAACTATGTCAAATCCGTTTAACTCAATGGGTAGTAATTCCTCATGAAACTTATTCTCTTTCAAGTCGATGACAATGTTCTTCATGCATTCTCTAATAGGTACAAACTTGCAACTAGCAGCTTCTACTACTAGAGCATTATCTAGTCTATCTATAGGCAATGCTAGTCTTCTGCCAAAAGTTTACGAAATAAATGAGTAATTAGCACCAGAATCAAACAAAATATTGGCAGGAAAATCATTCACTAGGAAAGTACCAGAAGCGACATCTACTTCCTCCTTTGATGCTTCCAGAGTCATCTAGAATGCTATCGCCTTTGGCTTCGACAACACATTAGGCTTCACAACATCCTTCTTCTTTGGACAATCCTTCTAAATGTGTCCATCCTCTCCATAATTGTAGAACACTCTCTTTTTGAATGTGCACTCGTTGGAGTAGTGACCGGTTCTCTCATATTTGAAACAAATCACTTCATCATTGCATCTTCCACGGTGCTTCTTTATGCACTTCTCGCACCACTTAGCTTCACCACTTCCCCCAAAATTCTTGTTGCTGGGGCTAGATTTTGAGAATATACTATTCTTCTTGGATCTAGAAGATCCATCAAACTTTCTTTTCTCTCCTGAACCCTCCTTCTCCAGATCCTTCTCTCTTATTTAAGTCTCAACATTCTTAGCTGCCATATGGCTGCTTTTAAGGTGGTTGCTAGCGTCACCGTTGGACTGAAATCCGTCAGTAGTCAACTAGCAAACTTTTTGATATTGGAGAGTTCAGTTGGAACCAGGTAAGGAACAAGGTTCATTTTCTACGTAAAACATGCATCATACTTGTTGACGCTCATCTTGCCCTTCCGTAGGTTATGAATTTTGTTGTTAATCTCCAGAAGATCATGCTTAGAGTAGTATTGCATTTTAATTTACACTAGAAAGTATTCCTAAGACATCTTACTAGCTACTCCCTTGGGAATGGTATCAACCAGTAACTTCCACCAGCTTAATACCCCAATCTTCAACTGTCTGGCCACGAGAACAGTCTCCTGCTTGTTGCTATAGTTGCAACTCTCAAATACCATCTCCATTTCAAATATCCAATTCATGACTTCTATCGATGTTGGGCTTCCAAAAAAACTCGGTGGCTTGGATCCCATGAAGTCCTTGTACTTTCATCCACATCCATTGTTTCCTCCATATGGTTGGTTTTTTAACCACTCGTGGCTCATCCTAGCTAATAGTCCGGTTGTAGTTTCCCTTCTCAGACTATTCTTTATTTAACTCACGTTGCACAACACGTGCGGTGGGTTCAACCCTATTATCACGTAACATTTGTATCATCTCCTCCCTTTATTCTACCATCATAGGCTTATCATTTCTTGGACTCCTTCCATCGTGACAGGTTCAACTACTGGTACCATTCAAGTGCACACTCGATCACATGGGGCTCATGTTGTTGATTCCCATTTCCGTTTCCTAGTCCACTTCGAGTTTTCACCTTGACAATCTATGCACCAAAGCAGATGTTCAGTGTACCCAGACGCGAGTTTATTATGATATGGAAGGTTTTAGACGCATAATTCTCCTTATCACTCTGAAAAGTTATATGATAGTTCTAATACCGTAATTAAATGTTTAGAACCCTAAACACATAAAAATGTTAAATCTAGGTTGGCAATAGACCATCGATGGATTCAAATAATAACATCCTAGGTAGGCAACCTAAAACACGCTATAATACAAATCATTTAGCTCATAAAAGCAATTTAGGCATTTTTCCTAAAGTACACTAGTGCTTGTGCCAATTTAGGCGTACTACCTAAAATATAGAAGACACACACCTTATGATCATCGCTTAGCATTTTAAGTTTAAGTCTATAAACCCTCAATTATTCCTAGTTCGCTTAAACTAATGTGTTGATACCAACTATGATATCCCCATTTTAACGGCCAATTTACAAATTTGTATTTATGCTTTATTTATTTCAGAGTATAAAACTGAATGTGGAATTTGTTCCTAAAATATGATAATATTATTATCAAAGCATTTCCAAGGAAATGTATTTCATTTATATTGAAAATCATGGGATATTATCTTCAATATAGATACATCAGCATAAACAAGTCTTAATAGCTCTTACAACATCTTATTATACTATAGCCTACGGATTCCTCAAATCACTTTCCATCCATGGGTTTTCGTAACGCTACTTGCGATACAAAGAAATTGAGTGGGTCAAGTTTTGGGGCCTTCTGAGCACATAGGGTTTTCAACCCATAGTAATTAAGTTCTTTAATTATATAATTCACATAAAATAATTTACCCGATTACTTATTCCCATTATTCTTATATACCAATCCTAAAATACTGATCTCGAGGGACCAATCCTAAGTATCATCATCATCAATAGGTAGACAATATTGATTAGGCGATTCCTTTAATAATATATGTAAATAAGGCAACCATGGGGGGATAGAGTACATCAAATGAACATATAGTTCATTAAAACCTACAGGTTACGAGCCTGGCAGCGTTTCCACTTATCGACAGACTCCTATTATCGAGATCTGCGATTCTCATTTAGATTGTTTTGGTTAAAAATCAATCGATCCAAATTTTGATTTCTGTGTCCGCACTGTTGCGCTGAAAATTTAAAAAATCATAACTTCCTCATACGAAGTCGGATTTAGGCGTTCTCTATATGCTCGCTCTCAGTTTACGATTGATACAACTTTCGTTTAGATTGCTTAGGCAAATAAGCAACCTATCAAAAATTTATTTTTTTACGACACTCGTTGCCATATCTGGTCGAACGCAAAACTTCAACGAGTCACAACTTCTTCGTTCTAAGCCCGATTTGAGCATTCCTTATACCCTCGGAATCCTCATCACAAATACTTTGAATTTCATCAAGGTTAATAGGCCTAATTATTATTCTATTTAAGACACACATTTTTATTTCTTATTTTCTCATATCGCTTTAAGGACGTATACCACATATAACTACACATAGAACACATAATACTCAATAATTATCTTTATTTACTTGATATATAGGTTAAAACTGTTGACCATTACAAGTATATCATCTTATTAATGTCTAGCAAGAAAATGCGGGCGTTACAGGGGTACTATGAACTTATAATGCTAACATACAAGCATTTATACATTCTTATAACCCCATGGTGTTACAGTCACCAAGACCAATACAAACAACAAATGTCAATACAATAGTGTTATAGTCACTAAGACCACTACATATAACTAATCCCATGACAGGTTTCGAGCCTATCCAAGATCAAAAATTGGGTAACGGAATAAAACAAACAATTCTAATATAAGACTAGAAACATCTAGATCTAATTCTACTATCCATGCAACTTATAGAACATAATAGAATAGAATCATAGCTTTGTTTTCTTCGTAGGTTTCTTCTTTTGACGAGCCAGTTGAATGGTCTAGAGAACCCAACATATAGTTACTCTTGTAAAATCCCACCCAATAAACAACTTACAAGCAGATCTAAGCAACCCTCAAACTGTGAGCTTCAAACAAAATCGAAATCTTGATTATGTGGTTGACCATGACGTGGTAAACTATCTTCCACGACGTGGGAACTGCACTTTTGGATTCATTAGTGTTTTTGAGGATTCCGAACTTTTGAGACTACGAGGTATTTTTCACAAGTGTCAAAACTGTATTTCGATCCCTCTATTTATAGGGAGGTAATTTGAAACCCTACAGATAACTACCAACTATAATATTACTTATCTATGGCATTCAACTCATTTTGGAATATTCCATATTCCTTTATTTACTATTAATCAATAAACAAAATAAGTCCCTCAAATAAATATCTTTTCTATTATGCTTTATTTTTTTCCTGTGTGTAATATAAAAAGACAATGTTATTGTGGAATATTCCATATTCCTTTATTTACTATTAATCTATTAACTCTCACTTGCACTTAGGCATCAACAATTGACCGTTCATAATACTTACTAGGAACAACATTGAGTGGTAGTCCAATGCAACTACTGTACTTATACCAACATTGGTATAAACAACCCTAAGACTAATAACTTCAAATTCCTTTGATCTTCTTGATATCTTATTATGTACTAGAGACAGGTATCTAGGGTCAATATCATGGTTCAAGGTTATGTTTCTCGATACCTACTTGTGGTGACTTTCAAACTGACTGTCAAATCTAATCAACTAAGTCTCATCTTGGCCAAGAATTTGTTCTCAACACCAAACCAACGAGGGGCCAAGAGGTATCTACTTCTGCATTTCTAGAAGAAGGATCAAATAAACTTTGACTACATAGGTCAATGATATTCCTCGTGCAATATGTAGTCAAACCGTGTATAACTGCTAGTTACGAACAATGTTGGGGTAAAACCAATACATAACATATTGTTGAACATAACCTCATGCATCTCCATATGAATAATATGAAACATAGTCATCTTAGTTTACTCATGACATGATCCATAGAGTAATCTTTAAGCATGGTTACTCAAATACATTTTCAAGTACTCATCAGTATTGATCGCAAGGCTATGAAATGTTCATCCCTATGAACAGTCTCCCAATACTATCATAATCTTAATTCACTACTATCTCTTAATTGTATACCTGATTATGGAGGTTTGTATAAAATATTACTCTATAAGTGATTCTAAACATTCAAAATTAGGAACATAGATAATATGAACACACATAGTAACTTATTAATAATCACCAAAAGCATAATATTTAAAAAGTTAAAAATGATCAAACTAAAAATTGTGAAATCAAACCAATTCACTAGCAAATCTAATGCCAATAAAACAAGTATGGGCATCATTCTTGATTTGTGACAATGGTTTAGTGAGCGGATTAGCTGGATTATCTTCTGATGTCTACTCACAGTGATGTCTCCATATTCATCTAGCTTCCTTTTATAGTGCAACTTTCTCTATATATGTATTGTGCACTTATGATCTAAAGGTTCTTTAGCTAAGGCAATTTCACCCTCGTTATCATAGAAGATCTCAACTGGTTCGACTATGTTAGGAACAACACCCAAATCGTTAATAAACTTCTTTAGCCATACTACTTCCTTGGCCGAAATATACTCCGACTCTGTAGTTGAGTTTGCTATAGTCTCGTGCTTGGAACTTCTCCAAGTCTTTGCTCCTCTATTCAACATGAGTACAAAACCAGACTGTGATATGAAATTACTCCTGTCATTTTGGACACTTGCATCAAAATATCCTTTTATTCTTAGCTCTTCTTTACCACCGTAAACCAAGAACATTTTGAAACAAGAACATATATTTAGTCCTCTTAAGATACTTCAAAATGTTCTTGACTATGGTCCCATGACTTTTTCCAGGATTGGCTTGATAATGACTCGTCATACTAATAATGTATGAGACGGATGGCCTTGTACATATCATGGCGTACATGATCGATCCTATAGCCTAGGCGTATGGGAATCGACTCATTCTATCTAGTTCTTTACTAGTAATGAGCATTGGGTTTTACTCAAAATTGTGCCATGTTGTATAGGTACAAATCCCTTGTTAGATTCTTCCATATTGAATTTCTTTAAGATTTTATCTAAGTATGTATTTTGGCAAAGTCCTATTAGTTGCATAGATTTATCCCTATAGATCTTAATACCAAGTATGTAAGCAGCTTCTCCCTTGTCTTTCATAGAGAAAATCTTCCCAATCCATGCTTTTACATTATTCAATGTTGGGATGTTGTTTCCTATTAGATGAATGTCATTGACATATAAGACAAGGAATACAACTACACTCCTACTAGATCTAACATACACACACTGTTCATCTTCATTTCTTAAGAAACCAAACTCCTTGATCGTCTCCTCGAAACAGATGTTCCACATGCGAGGTACTTGTTTGAGTCTATATATCGACTTTTCAAGCTTGCATGCCATATTAGGAGTATAACAGATGTTCCCCAGTGTTAGTTTCCTATTTAAGGAAAGCGGTTTTTACATTTATTTGCCATATTTCATAGTCATGAAATGCAACTATGGAAAATAGTATCCTAATCGACTTAATCATAGCTACTGGTGAGAAAGTTTCATTATGGGCAGTTTCTTGAGTCTGAGTATAACCTTTCGCAACCAGTCAAGCTTTGTAAGTTTGTACGTTCCCATCCATGTCAGTTTTATTCTTGAAGACCCATCTACACCTAGTGATTTTAAGGCCAGGTGTAGGATCAACCAAGATCCATACTTGGTTATTGTACATAGACTGAATATCATTGTCCATCGCCTCTTTCCATTTTGCAGCCTCTGGGGTCGCCATAGCTTCCTGATAGGTTTGTGGCTCATCATCTCCTAACAGGTTATCATCCTATTTAGTAATATGAAATCAATAGAACTCTGGTGGACGACGTTCTTTATCAGATCTATGAAGTGGAGGTGGAAGTATATCAAAATCGTCAACGGGTTGCTCAACCTCTTGTTGGGGTCTAGTGTCAACTTCAGGTTCTTCATTTGTTGGCTCTTGAATCTCATCATGATCAATTGGGCTCTTACTAGTTTCTTGAGATATTAGCTCCCTCTCATGAAAGATTGTCCTATGAGCAAAAAAATATTGTTCTCAATAGGCTTGTAGAACAAGTGTCCAATTTTTTTTTTTGGGATAACCAATGAAGTAACACCTTTCTGATTTGGGTTCAAGTTTGTTGAGCACTTCTTGATGAAAAAAAGCCTCACAATCCTAAACCTTAATTCGTGTAAGATACGGACGAATCCCTATCCACATTTCGAATGGTGTATTTTCAACCTTCTTAGTTGGTACAAGGTTTAGAATGTAAACGACAGTTTCTAGAGCATAACCCTCAAAACTTACTAGAAGTGTAGCACGAGCACAATAGAACAAACCATATATAGAAAATTTTGATTTCTCCTTTCAGACACACCATTGTGTTATGGTGTTTTTGGTGGAGCTAGTTGTGAGACTATCCTACATTTTCAAAGATGATCATAGAACTCATCACTAAGATACTCTCTGCCCCTATCAGAATGAAGTATCTTGATTTTCTTGCTCATCTGATTCTCTACTTCTCTATGGAATTTCTTTAATATGTAAGATGTCTCAAACTTATGTTTAATCAGATAAACATATCCATATCTTCTGAATTCATCAGTAAATGTGACAAAGTATCCTTCACCATGTCTAGTGTTGTGTCTAAACGGACCACATACATTCGAATGGATGATGTCTAACAGATTTATCCATATCTCAAATTTTCGTGTGAAATAGGACATTGTTATCTTCCCAAATAAATAAGATTCATGATCTCCATTGAACTCTATATTAAATGGTTCCATGATTCCATCTTACTAGAGCTTGGCGATTGTCTTCTTGATTATATGGCAAAGATGATAATGCCATAGACAAGATTTATCCAAAGCATATAAGATTAAGTTATCATTTATACTTACACCAATCACAAATTGATATATGCCATTCCAATGATATGTTTTAAAATAAAGAGTATTATCTTTGTAAACCAAAATACTAGCATTATTATTATCAAATCCAAAAGTAAAATCGACATGCCACAATGCCTTAAATGAAATGATGTTTCTTGCAATGTAAGGAAAATAGCAATAATATTTTAAAACAACTGAAAAAATAGAAGGTAATAAAAGCTCGTAATATCCAATCTTGGTAACAACTACTCTGCTTTTGTTCCCCATGATCAAATCAATCTCTCTATACCTTATCTTCCTACTTCGCCTTAGTCCCTGCATATCAGAACAAATATGGGTTCCACATCCTGTGTCAAATATCCAATTGTTAGAAGTAGATGATGAATATAATTTAATTATAAACATACCAGAAGTGGCAATACCCTTTATCTTGTTCTTCTTAAGATCCTCTGGATACTTAGGGAAACTATGTTTCCAATGACCCTTTTCTTGGGAGTAGTAGAAAATGGATTCATTAAGGTCATTTATTGGTGCTATGTCAGAAACTTCCATCTTAGGGCTAGAATTGGGAGCACCCACATTCCCTTTTCCTCTTGAAACCACCTTCCCTAATAGCCAACACATGAGTGGTTGAACTTGTGTTCCTAGGTGGAACAATGCTTTCCTCATCAGTTTGGTGCATCTCATGTAGCTCCATGATACTCTTCTCCAAACCATTCATATAGTAGTTGATAGTTTATTTTATTTCCTTCTTTTTTATAGTTTATTTTAGAAATTTTAACCCTTTTTATTAGTAAAGCATTGTATTGTAACATCTAGAAAATCAGAGTAAATTTAAAATGTTTCAAAAGTATCCCAATAACCATGTCGTTCTTTTACCACATGTCGTTCTTTTACCAAATGCTTGAATTGGGAACGAATAACACATGTCGTTCTTTTACGAAATGCTTGAATTCTTTCACCTCCCCTCGAATCATCGAAGTGAGAGAATTTACCCTTAATTCATCATTCTGATCATTGTGATCAATCTTCTCCAAGAGTCGAATCTCTGAATCTCGAACCATTCCAGAGACTTTACTCACCACCTTTGCTTCGAAAGTTTTCAGCAGACTATCAACTTCCATATTAGAAATAGACAAATTACTCCCCAAATCTGCTTGAGATTGAAGAATAGAATTCAATTTCTGGTTGAGAATTCTGAATTGTTTCATTGTCATCAACATATGATCAGGGAAGTGATCTTCTTCATCATCAAACTGTAAATCGTCAAACGCACCTCCAAAACCTTCATTGTCAGTATCAGCTTCTCCAATAGGTGAAATTTTAACAGGCGAATCAATTTTGGGGGAATCAGTGGATTGAGATGGAAAAAGAGTAGTAAAGGGTTGATGAAGAATGTTTTCAAAGGTTGGGGAACTGGTAGTATTCGGAATAATAAAAGAAGGTAAGGACACGAAAGTATTAGGTATTAAAGATACAGAAATACCTTGAGAAGTAGCCTCAACTTCTTTGTTTAACTCTCCCTCACCTATGTTGACATTTACATCCGTATCAGATACATGTGTAAAAATGCCTGAAGTTCGAACCTCCTCAGTATTTGATTCAGTTAACGAAACTTCAGGTGGTATGACAATAGTGTTCTCAGGAGTAGATATAGAATGAGAAACAATTGGTTCTGGTGTGTCAGGAACTACTTCTTCTTCGGAAGACTCCTATTGGATAACCAACTTACGTTGCCGTTTCTTCTTCTTTGAAATGTGTTTTGGCCACATCTTCAGCTCTACGTTTCTTGGACAGAGGCGAAACTGGAGCTGAAACCTCTCGAAAAATGACTCCTTGATGAGAGAGTTGTGGTTTACGAACATTAGAAGGAGAAGATTTGAACACACCATCAGAAGATTTTCGTGAACCCCTAGACTGTTTCTTCAATCGTTGAAAAACACCAGATTTTGAAGGAATTTTCTCTGCCACTACTGTATCATCAACTGGTTCCACTGGTTTGATGACAACAGTCAAAAAATTCACTTCAGCCATCTCAGCCTTCTTAGTAGACTTCGTGGATTCGTGCACAATCTTCTCAGGAGACTTCTTTGATTCGTGCACTGGCTTTTCTGGTGTAGCCTTTGCATCCTTTTTAGAACGTTTAGACGTCTTGGAAGGACCAGCATCTTCTTTCGACAATAATTTTCCAGTCTCAACATCTGGATTGATAGTTTTCAAATATTCAACCAACACCGAATTCGTTGGCTCAACCCTCTTTAACATTGCATCATGAATCCGAGCAATGTGTGTGAATACTTCCAAATCATCCGAAACTTCCTTTGGAAAGTGATACTTCAGAAACTCAGCCTTTTCTTCATCAGCAGGAACAACAATTCCTTCTTTTTCATGAATACCTAGCACATGAAATGCCTTGAACTACATTCGTGTTTTCGACACTCTTTTGGAATTCCTTCCACAGTTGTGTAGAGTATTCGATAGAGAGATCATAGTACAATCCTGCCACCATCGCATAAACCTCCATGCGACCTTTGTCTAAGCCAACACTTCGACCTGTCAAGCATCGAAGAAAAATTCCAAACAAGAAATTCCACACAGTTGGCAGTGCTGACTTCTTGAAATCACTAATCTTCGTGAGTGGGGATTGATAACCCATCTCATTAAACATATGAATAACTTGTGCATAAGTGAGATCAGTAACAAGTTGAGAATTGGGAATATCCAGAATCTGACAAAAGATTTTCTTGGACAAACGGATTTTCTTGTCATTCACCAGTTGAAAGGTGATGATATCCATTGCTTTGCTATAATTAGCAGTGGATCCTGCCTGAGAAAGACATGAGAGAGGAACTGCGAATGAATTGAACATCGCCTTTGAAAGAACAGAACTCTTCAATGCGACAATTAGCATCTTCAATTCTTCTGGATACAGAGACACATCCCCTTCCACTTGATAATTGGTGCTTTGAATCTTCATGATCGGTTGAGAAGTGATGTCTTCAATTGTTCGAGAAGTAAAATCAACGCCAGCCATGATTAGGGTTTAGAAGCTTTGAAGAACAGAGAGAAATTTGGGTATTTGAGATCTTTTGTGTGCGTAAAAAGATAAAGGACCCGTAAATGCCCTTTTTATATGTAACCCTTAATTTGAATTGAACGCGGGATAGGCATTGATTAAGAGCTAACGTTGCACCTTAAAAGTCGCACCAGTCTGCCAATAAAGTTGCCATGCGTCAAAAAGTAACTGTCACATCACCTTGAAACCAGGAAACGTCTCCTCACACAGTCTGTTCGTGTCACTTCAAGGAATAGTAACCGTCATCAACCTTCAGATGGAGGGTAAGCTCTTTCGTCTTTGGGTTTAGAGACGAAGTCATGTGCTAGACTGTCGAAATCATCATCCTGAGTTGGTAGTACTCAGAACCTCAAGGATTTCGTGTGTGCTGTGTGCCAAGGAAAAGATAAGAAACAAATTAACGAAAATTTGGATCTGTGATGTCAAAAATTTCGACACAAAATCAGAGAAACCCCGGGCAAAGATTACTTCATTAATTATCAAGAGAGATAATCAGTTGCTTGTATATGTTCCCGTGAATTACAATCGAATACTTGTAGAGAAGTATCGAAGGGCTTCTTTTGTTAGGCTTATTGGGTGGTTTAAAATTTTGTTACATATCATCCTAAACATAAAGTGAGTAATTGTAACAGAAATTACTTGTTTGACCAGTGTAGTCAGTGACAAGTATGCGTTGAAATATGTTGATAGTAACTTTGAAGGCAAATGAAACTCATACATAAATTATATTACAAAAAATACTTGTTCTGGATCCTGTTGGGTAACAAACATCGTGGGTTTCGATAGTTTGATCAAGATCACGCATAAGAATAGAATATGATTTTGAGTTTCGAAAAATGGTACTGAAACAAATGTTTCGTCAAATCTGGAACATAGTTCCCCGTCAATTTCTTATTAAGATTTGAAGTTCGGTTTCACATTCATCACGTCCTCATGATGTCAGATCACTAACACAAAATTTTGATATATCTAAATATTGATGGGTTGAATCAAAGATCTCTTGGATATATGTCTTCGTGTGTGCAAGTGTAAGAAATTTTGTGATGAAAAAGAGTGGTTATGAAGAATAAATTGTACCTCTGTTATTTTCGGACAAAACAAATAACTCTTAACTTATGTGAGAAGAGTAAGGTAGCTCAATCGACTAATGTGAATATAAGCCTGACTTGGGAAGAAATTTTCGTATGAAAAATTTCACTAAGGCTTTCGTAAACACACATTGAGTCTACAGAGGCTTGGGTCAACATGCTGCAGCATGCTTCTAGGGACAACCTAACTAGTACATAGTTGACAAAAGTTTACCTTCCCATAGAAATATCAGCATGACCCTTGAATAAATTTTCGTGTTATCTGCACAATGAAAAAGAAACAAAGAGAATAACAAAAATCTTTTAAAAATATTTTTGAGTTTTTGTGAATTTTTCGAAAAATGAAACAATTAACAAAATAAAATCCTTTTGGAGTTTTTGATTTTTCGAAAAGATAACAACAAAACGAAAATAAAATCTTTTTGGAGTTTTTTGATTTTTCGAAAAGATAACAACAAAACGAAAATAAAATCTTTTTGGAGTTTTCGATTTTTCGAAAAGTAAACTAAGATTCAAACTTACGAAAAACATTTTTACAAACATATGAAAACTTTGTAAACAAACAACAATTAGCCATTCTTACGAAAATTTGACAAACTAACAAAAATTTTGTACCACGCAGCCAACATGCAAATTGTCGAATTCGAAGCGTGTCGAAGCGTTGACTATGAACAGTAACCTCTGAATGTCGTCTTATAGCCTCTGAATCGACACATTTGTATAACACACCTTTGCTATACATTCAAAATCCGTCCTGGAACTGAACTCGCTTCAATCATTCCCAAACCTGTCAAAATTCGAACAAATGATTTTTCATCCAAAGCTTTTGTAAAAATATCAGCAAGCTGATCAGTTGTTTTTACAAAATGAACTTCAATGTTTCCATCTTCCACATGATCTTTGATAAAGTGATGACGAAGAGCTATATGTTTTGTTTTCGAATGTTGTACTGGATTATGACAAATGTGTATAGCACTTTGATAATCACAGTACAATGGAATATTTTTCATATTCACAGCATAATCTCTCAACTGACTTTGAATCCAAATAATTTGTGATGTACAAGCAGCAGCTGCTACATATTCGGCTTCAGCACTAGAAATTGAAACACACGTTTGCTTCTTCGACTGCCAACTAACCAACTTTCCATCCAAAAATTGACAACCACCACTAGTACTTTTCGATCCAATGTACACCCTCCTAGATCTGCATATGAAAATGCCTGAATGAAAAATCCTGTTTTCGAAGGATACCACAATCCTAACGAAATTGTTCCCTTGAGATAATGAAACATATTCTTCACAGCTGTTAAATGTGGTTCTCGAGGATTTGCTTGATACCTAGCATAATTACATACAGAAAACATGATATCAGGTCTACTTGTAGTAAGATAAAGCAATGAACCTATCATGCTCCTGTATAAAGTAAGATCAACCGCAGACGATTCTAATGAAGGTGTTAGCCTTGTGCCAACAGCCATTGGTACTCTTAACTTCGTGCTATTTGTCAATCCAAACTTTTCGAGCAAATTCCTTGTATATTTCTCTTGATTGATGAATATGCCTTCTCTGTTTTGACATATGTTTAAGCCAAGAAAATTATTGATTTTACCCATCATGCTCATTTCGAATTGGCTTTTCATCAAGTTTTCGAATTCTCTAGACAAAGCAGGGTCAGTAGAGCCAAAAATAATATCGTCAACATAAATTTGAACAAGCATCAGATGACACCCAACTTTCTTTCGAAATAATGTTGGGTCAACTGATCCTTGCTTAAATTTCGACTGTTTTAAGAAACTGGTAAGAGTTGCATACCATGCTCTTGGTGCTTCTTTTAATCCATAAACAGCTTTATCTAAAATATATACATGATCAGGATGCATTTCGTTTACGAAACCTGGAGGTTCTTCTACGTAAACAGTTTCTTCAAGTTCTCCATTGAGAAAGGCACATTTCACATCCATTTGATAGACATGAAAATCCTTATGAGTTGCATATGCTAAGAATATTCGAACAGCCTCGAGTCTTGCAACAGGGGCAAAGGTTTCTTCATAATCAATTCCTTCTTGTTGTGAATATCCTTTTACAACTAAACGTGATTTATTTCGTAAAATATTTCCAGCTTTGTCAGTTTTGTTTTTGAAAATCCATTTTAACCCGACAATCGAAACATTTTCAGGTTTAGGAATTAATCTCCAAACCTTGCTTCTTTCAAATTCAACCAGTTCTGATTGCATTGCAACAACCCGATCTGAGTGTTCCATTGCCATCTTAACTGTCTTTGGTTCAATTTTAGATATGAAAACATTGAACATGCAAAATTCTTGATGAGTATTTAATACCTCATTCTTCGCACGAATCTGAGCTCGTGTTAATACTCCATCTTGAGGATTTCCAATAACCCGATCTATTGGATGAGTCTTTGTCCATTTGTTTAACGGTGGACAAGCCATATCAAATTCCAAAGGTGCATCTTCGTACATCTCTTCATTTTCAGATCCTACAACAGAAATATTATCATTCAGATCATGAAAATCATCATTTTGATTAAAATTTATTGTATCATTTTCCTCCTCATCACTATTATCATTTTGAATCTCCCCCTCAACTAGATGCTCCCCCTCAACAACATTATCCATTCTCCCATTCTCCCCCTCGAAAGAATGCTCCCCCTCAACCAGAGTATTCGAATCCAAGTGCTCTCCTTCGACTGGATTATCAGGCATACTTTCACCAAGTCTAAGATAATTCGTTGTTGAATTAACATCTACTATGTTTTGAGGAATTTCCAAGTCATTATTATGCTTCAAAGATTCAGAGTGATGATTATCATTCGCATGAACTTCAGCATCCACAACCCTGTCAGGAATACCAAAAATTAAATCATAATCAAAATCAGATGAATGTGATTCTTCAGTTTCATCAGATGATTCATTAATAATTGGTTTTTGTTCAAATTTGTTTTCAAATTGTTTGACATAATAATCATCGAAAGTAAGATTGAAAGTTTCTTCGACTTTCCGTGTTCGCTTATTTAACACTTTGTATGCAATCGAATTGTGCGAATATCCCAAAAATATGCCTTCGTCAGCTTTAGCTTGAAATTTTGAAAGGTTATCTTTAAGATTCATGATAAAACACCTGCAGCCAAAAACATGAATAAATTTGACATTAGGTTTCCGATTATTGATAATTTCATACGGAGTGATATTGAATCGACGATGAATGAAAGATCGATTTTGAGTGAAACAAGCTGTGGAAACTGCTTCAGCCCATAGATATTGAGGAAGATTCGCATATGTCAACATAGTTCTTGCTGCTTCACAAAGTGACCTATTTCGTCTTTCAACCACACCATTTTGCTGCGGTGTATAAGGCGAAGAGAAATTATGCGAAATTCCTTTTTCTGTTAAGTACGAATTGTAACACTCGTGTTTCTAGCCTAGGCATTAATATTAAGGTGATAGTCTAGGTTAACCTTTGTAACTCATTTAGAAGAAATGAAAAGGAACTATGTGAATATTATGTGTTTTATGTGTTTTATGCTTAATTATTAGGGTTTAAATAATTAAGAATAAAAATGAGCGTCAAAAATTAAATTTTAGATAAAGCCGATATCTATTAAGAAACTTGTAGTGGGCGTGACAAGGATTACAGATATATAAATAATGCCGAAATCCGAGTTATAACGAAGAAGTTATGACCTGTCGAAGTTTCGCGACAAACCAGCACGGTGCCGAATGTCGTAAAAAGTGAGTTTTTGATAAACTACTTTTTAGCCTTAGTAATCTAAACGAAACTTGTAGTATTCGTTAAACCGAGAAGTTCGATAAAAAGA
The DNA here is from genome assembly GCF_052849685.1 of Lactuca virosa. Taxonomy (NCBI): domain Eukaryota; kingdom Viridiplantae; phylum Streptophyta; class Magnoliopsida; order Asterales; family Asteraceae; genus Lactuca; species Lactuca virosa. The sequence goes on along the minus strand of NC_136430.1, from coordinate 62,750,734 downwards.
CCGCCCAAATCTGACTTCGTATGAGGAAGTTATGATTTTTCGAAGTTTCAACTTAGCAGTAGACAGCTAAAAACTCGAATTTTAGATCGAGTGATTTTTAGCCAACACGACCTAAACGAGAATAGAAGGTCTCGTCATTAGTAGCACATCGGTAAAAAGTCTGACGAAAACGGACGTCGGATGAAGAAGTTATGAATTTTTAATGGATTTCCTGTCCCGGTCTGTTAAAAATAATAATATAAAAATTAAATTTAAAGTTAGCCGACGAAGTCTAAACGAAAGTTGTAGAGCGTAATTTTACCTACACTTGCATATAAAGAACGTCAAAAACGGAGCTCGTATGCGAAAGTTATGGATTTTAGAAGTTTTGGCACGAAAACCGAGAAAAATCCCCAAAACCGAGGAATTTCGCACACGTGGACTTCGGCCACGTGTCCTCGCTTCGGATCCGACGCGTGTCCGGAACCTGCTGAGTCACCGAAGCCACCTGGCGAGCCGTGTCATGTTCTTCGCGAGTCCGAGGTTCGGGCCAATAGGAGGCTGCCCCGTGTCCGATCTCGGTGTGTCATCAGCAACGTGTCCGAACCGAGGTGCTGTCCGAAGCGGTCCAATCAGAAGCCTCCAGCGAGGCCCTCGCACGCGCAGCCCATGTGCGAGCACCTGCGCACCTTCGCCTGCGGACCCCACTCTTCTAAGCCGACCTTCGGACACTATAAATAGAAGGGCATGCGAACCCTCCCGGTTACTTTTGAGATTTTGCCATATTTAGCCCCTTTTTCCATATTTTCTTCATCTTAACATTCCCCGAAGCCCCGGTATCGATTCTAACACCCGGAATACGCCATGAAGTGCCCGAGAAGCCCGGAAAATTTATCTTTTCGGTTTCGAAGCCCGACCCCATTGCAGAGCCCGGTTTCTCAATAAAACTCCCGGTTTTATTAGAAACGATCGTTTTAGGAAACGAATTGCTGCCCGATTTTCATTAAATCAGGTGAGTGTGTATTTACTTTCACCTTACACATAGATATGAAGTATTTTATATAAAATACGTGCTGTGTGAATATTTATTGTTTGTTTATTTGAGTTGGATGTTGAAGGTGTGATTTATACATGTTTTTAAATAGTTTAAAATGTATATGTATTTTTATCTATAAAAATGTTGGGTAAAACATGGGTAGATGAAATAATGGGTGTGTGATGAAAGGTTAGTTGGATAAAGGAGATGATCAGTAATATTGATCATAAGTTGAGGGTGAGTGGTGAAAGGAGATCATAAGTTGAGGGTGAGTGGTGAAATATGAGAAAAGCCCTTACCCAAACGGTGATCCCCGTTATTCAACAGAGTATCGATGACAACCATGGACTATTCTAGATGGTCTGTGGAACACTAGCAGGCTTGCAACCTGTAGGTGGGTGAACTATATGTTCATAAGGTGTACTCTAAAAACCCATTGACATGTATGACAGGGGTGAATACTATCAATAATACCGTCAATAAATAAGAGCTATGAATTTATCCCCTATTGTATAAACCCTGGTGATGGTGTGTCCTTATGCCTATTCCTTAGGATGAATCCTTAGGAAGGAGTGATAGTTGAATCTTAGGGTAAACCCTTAAGAAATTAATAAGATAATGGGGTTGGGGTAATTTGGTTGATTGATTGATGTTTAAGTACAATAAATTTATTTATTGTGGGTTGAAAACCCTATATGCTCACCAGGCTTCCAAGCCTGACCCACTCAGCTTTTTATGATTACAGGTAGTGGACCCCGAGCATAGTCGGATGATGATGATGAGTGCTTTATAGATTTTAGGCCAGTAGTTATAAATAACTGTTGTAAGGCTTATAATGTCTTGTTTATGCTTTTGATATGTATCGGAACATGACATCCCGAGGTTTTAATATAAAAGGAAATTATATATTTCTTAAAGAAAGGTTTTGACAAACTTTTATCATGTTTTGTTTTTGGGGACCAATTCTGCAACATATTTTAAAAAGATTCTCTGATTTTATTTTAAAGAGCATAAATTAAATCGGTCTTTTCTGGCCGAGAAATTAGGGGATGTCACACGAATCCAACTCATTGTTCTTAAACTCAGATCCATTATCGCTTTTGATTTTTCGAACATTTTTCTTCAGACTCATCTCAATCTTCATAATAAACTCGATCATTGTTTGAGCAACCTCAAATTTTAACCTGAGAAAATATACCCAAGTAAATCGTGAAAAATCATCAATAGTGACCAAAATGTACCGTTTCTTGTTGAGTGTTTCAACAGTCGATGGTCCACAAAGGTCAACGTGTAGAAGTTCCAACGGTTCTACAATTTTCGAATCTATCATAATTGGATGGCTTTTCCTGTGCCGTTTCCCTTGTTCACAAGCTGCACACAATGTATCATTGTCAAATTTTAGTACAGGTAAACCACGAACAACATCATCAACAACCAATTTATTTAAGTTTCGAAAGTTTAAATGCGATAAACATCGATGCCATAACCAGCTGATGTCAGAAGAAGCTTTCGAAAGTAAGCACACTGAGGGTTTTCCTATGATTGGTTTGATATCAAGATTAAACATGTCACCATCTCGTTTGGATTTGAGCAAGACTTCGTTAGTTTCAACATTTGAAATGATGCTACCTCCTTCGTTAAACACCACTTGATTGCCAGTGCCCACAACAAGTGTGGAAACACTTATCAAGTTATGTTGAAGACCTTCGACATAAGCAACGCGATTAACAGTGAATTTTCCATTCGTGACTTTTCCATAGCCTTTCACTTGACATTTGTGATTATTGCCAAACTTCACAACTCCTGCATTCTCCAAGCTGCGAAAATCTCTCAGGTTTTCCTTTCGTCCAGTCATGTGACGTGAGCAACCACTATCAATATACCATTTCTCATCATATTGCTCGTCACATAGTACCTGCGATCAATGAAAGAATTTAGGTACCCAAGGCTGTTTGGGTCCTTGGAAATTAGTTTTGAAAACAGAATGGAATGAAGAACTTTTAATCCAATCGCAAAATTTAGTTTTGAGACTCTCAATTAAGTCCACATCATTATTTAAAGAAACAGAAACATAAGTTTTTGTTAGTTGTGGATTGTCACTGACACATGCCTTCGTCTTTTTAGATTGATTATGATCAAGCTTGTCTTTCAAAACCGGTTGCCAAGTTTTAACCGAAACTTTCGAATCATTTGATGACGAGCTTTCAGTTGACGAAGAATTCACATAATTCTCATAAGCTTCGTGAATTTGTTGTTGAGAATATTTCCTTGATTGATATTTTCGACCTTTTCCTTCCAACCAATGATCTATGTTTTTGTCCCGAGACAACCCTTTTGTGTACGAAACTTTTAGATTTTGTTTTCCTGTAGGATTTGGAAAATTCGGTTTTTGTGGAAAGAAATCAACATTTGATTTAGGTCGAAATGCCATAGCGTATCGACTTCCATCATTGTTACCAACACTTCGATTTTGAGAAAATCGATTTGGAGATTTTTGTTTTTGAGAAAACCTTGTTTATTGATTAGAAGAAAATCGGTGATGTGATGATTGATTTTGAACATTCTTTGATTTATTTTGGTTATCTCTTGAAAATGATGAGTTTGAAACTTTCGAAAAAAAAATTTTTGGTTGAAATTCAGATTTAGATTTATTTGGTTGAGCAGGATTTTGTTTAATATCTGAATAAATTTCTGAATGAGAAGAGTTGTTTTCAATAGATTTAGTCTTTTTCGTTTCAGTTGCTTTCAAATTCAATCCATTTTGTTGTTTTTGAAGTTCCATTGTTTGCCAAAAAATCTTCTTTCGAGCTTGTCGTTTTGAAATTGCATTTTCTTTTGAAAACTTGTCAATTTGTTCTTTAAATTCTTTGGAATTTAATTTGACAATAGTATCTTTTTCCACAACAACTTCTTTTGGAACTTCTTTCACAATTTTTGATTTTTCAACCCATTTGCGCTGTGGTTTTTGTCTTTGAAAAACATACGAATTCTTTGTTAAGGTATTTTCGACTGTGCTTTGATTTGAAAAGAATCCTTCATTCGTTGTCTTCTTGTTGTCATCTTCGACCATTTTGGTGAATTCTGGTTTAATGTTTTCAACATTTCTAGTTGTAACAAACACTTGATTTGGAAAGACAACATCATCAGTACACTTGAAATTAGGATACACCACTTGATTTGTTTCCGAATAATGGGCTCCTTTTTCAGACAACACTTTGTCGAAATTTTCAGTGTCTCCAAATACTTGATCAACAACAACACGATGAATTTCTTTTTCTATCGAATCTTTGTTTGAAGAGACCTTTTTGTTCGTTTCGTCATCATCATTATCATCATCACTGCTATCCGTTTGACTATCTCGGATATCCACAAACTCAGAATCACAAACTTTTGAAGTTGAACGTTTGTCAGTGTCAATCTTAACTTCCAAATCCTTAAGTTTTTCTTTTCCTTTAGATTTTGATGCAACATTAATGACAGACAACTGAGAACAATCAACATCCTCAATATCACTAATTTCGCTAATATTGTTAGAGTTATCTTCAATATCGGCAAAATTAGATTGAGAATCAGATGTCGAATTCTCAGTCTTTTTCAAAATTTTGATTTGTTCTGATTTTGTCAAAGTATCATTCACAATGTTAACCAATTCATTTGTATCCAGACATTCATCAATTTTGACAATTCCATAAGCATATCTATCATCAGGAATTTTGTCAAACTCAGCAATGTTTTTCTCACAATCATACGAAATATTATCTACCTTCGCTCTTTCGTATGCTAGGAAAGGTAGTAATTTCCTATGTTGTTCCTTGCTAATATCACACGAATGATGCAATGCAGTTAATTTCGCATATAGACGTTTAGCAGAATTGCAGTAGATATTTCGTTGAGCTAACAAAAGTTTTACATCACTAGATAACGAATCACGATCACACATTATGTTTGTTATTTGCAATTCTAAACATTCTATCTTGACCATTTTCAAATCTAACTTCTTCTGTGTCTCTAACAACTGATTGCTTAATTTCTTAGCTTCATTGCTAGCAGAAACAACCAAATTATCGAAATAAGCAACAGTATCATCAAAGGCAACAATTTCAGAATCATATGCACTTAAAGGAATATTGAAAGATTGAAGAATGTTACGTACCTTTGTTGTCATTGGAGACTTATCAGCAGATTTTGACACAAAGCAACGGCCCATTACCTCTTCGTCTGAATCTTCCTCCAGCTTCGCATACATTGCTCCATGCGTAGGATTACGCATTTCCTCATCATCGGAGCCCGAAGACCATATTTGATATGTTTCGTCATTCTCTTGTTCTCCTTGAGCCACCAAAGACAGATTTTTCGTCTTCGTACGTACTTCTTCCAACCTCTCCACATAATATTCCTCATCCTTCACTATATTCTTCTTCTCATCTTTCTTTCGAAGCATGCAATCATTTGCTAAATGATTGGCTCCATTGCAATAATGACAATCCATACCAGAATATCCTTTCAATCTCTTCTCTTTCTTTTTCCTCAGCACCCTTCGCATCATTTTTCTCATACTTCTTCTTCTCTTCTCCTGCAGCTTTGTTCACGAAACTTCCTTTTCCTTCACTTTGCTTCACCTTCGAATTAAACGATTTCTTAAAAAACTTTTTGACTCAATTGTTAGAGTAAAAAGCAATTGCCTCATCATCCGAATTCATTATAAACCCCTCTTCATCATCAGAATCATCTTTTTCGATAGTTTCCTTTTTCAGTCACTTTTGAGACAAGTGCTAATGGACCTCCTAGACTTAACTTCGACTCTTCTGCCATTTAGTGACAACCCGAAACTTCTATCAAGGATAAACTCAACTCCGTCACCTTTTATCACCGTTTAAGGGTCCGTTTAAGTGTTCTAAGCTTGCATTTGACCAAGGTTGAGTTTAGGAATGAGTCAGCACGTCCCATAGTGAGAAAACCGGGCCATACACCCTCTTGGAAGGTGTGTACGGCCGCACACATGAGTGTACGGCCGCACACATGAGTGTACGGTCGCACACATGAGTGTACGGCCGCACACCCATCCTCCAGCCGCACACTCATCCCTATTTATATAGGGTGACCCCTTCACTCATTCCTTTCATTTTGCTGCACTCTACTTTCTCTCTCTAAAAACTTCATCCAAGAACACTCTCAAGGCCTCAAAAACGTGAGTTTTGCATCACCTAGCTTATCATACATGAAGGACCCATTGATCTAAGCCCTTAATCATCAAAGTTTACCATGTTCTTCATCACATGAAGGTGTACGGCCGCACACCTTCATAAGGTGGCCGTACACACCTCAAAGAACCTCCAAAGTGAGAGTTTGATTCCCTATCTTCTAGTTGGACTTGGTTTGAACCTTAAAACGCTGAAAAATCGACTCTTGGGGCATATATGAAGGGTGCACGGCCGCACACCCCTGTGTGCAACCGCACACGCCACCTGTCCGCACAACCACGACCGCACACACTTCATATGGGCCGTGCACTTCTCTTAGGTGAATCGCATGTGATTCCAACACTTGGTTCAAGTGTTTCCTAGTCCCTAAGGGGGTTCCCTTGCATTTAGTTTCTTCTAAACACTATATTCATGGCTATATATGTCTCTATTGTCATTTAGGACTCGTTGTGTCTCGGTAATTCAGTCGTGGAACTTCTTGTCCTTACGCGAATCTACCTTCGAAACATCTTCCAAAGGTGAGTTCATACCCCTACGCTTTTTCCGTGTTTTTAACGTTTTCAGGGGGGAATACAAGCAAAAGCATAAGGAAACTTGTGCTCAAAGTATGTTATTTTGTTAAAATAATTATATTTTCAGTATGCTTTTAACAAGGAAAACAGTTTTATCAACCGATTAAGAAATCAACACGTAGAAACAATTTTCCAAACTAGGGTAATGAACTTGTGAATCATGTAGTAAAATGTATTATTTTATAAAGGATTCATGCAAATCATAAACAGAATTTTCAGTATTATTACTTGTAAATTTGTTAGTCTAAGTTGGAGACACGTCCTTGGTAACACTCCCACAGAATCAGAGTGTAGGACTAGCAATTATGACCAGAATCTCTTGTAGGGAGAGCGTGACTGTTGTGTATAGATCTATACGGGACAGACTATCCCGCACCTCGCTGCTAGCTACAGTGGGACCGGCAGGTCTACGGGTGACAAAGTCATAAAGGATACTGGCCCCCATACGTGCCGTATCAAGTTAATGTATGGTTATAAAACTCGAAATTTAGATAGCAGAGATTTACTTTTGTAATAATGAATCAAATGAACTAACCTCAAAGTAATAATCGACAGATTACTGGAGGGTATTACTAATAATACCTTCCGGACTTAGTTCATCACGGTTTTATTTTAATTAGTTTTATTTATGTAATAAGGCTAATATACCTCTCTGGGTGTAACCAGGGTTTTTAAAAGAAAACTGCTTTTCGAGTATGGTAGATACTTGCACACATCAGTTTAGAACGGATAATCAATCATCAACCTTTAGGGAAAACATAGGATTTTCCTGGGATAACCCGGCTATTCAAAAACAGATTGTTTAATATGTAATCAATGGATATTCATATTCCTTCCACGAATCCTTGGATTGTACATCTTGTATGAATCTGGAAGTCATGGAAGGAATGAGTTTTTCAAACACGTTTTTCATAAGAAAATGTAGGATTTTCTTGAGGAACACTTTTCAAAAGGATTCCAGAAACACTTTTCCACCAAAACTAAATGCTTATGAACTCACCAGCTTTATGCTGATATTCTTCAAAACTGCTTGTATTCTCAGGGAATTAGTAGACAGGTACTCCCAGGAGTTTTGCAGAAGTCGGAGCGTTAGAGTCACGTCTTTCTATTTTGCTTTTGATATGAACAAAACTATGTATTAAACAATGTAAACCTTTTTCATATATGTATTCAATGTCTGGTTGTGTTTACTATGCTTGCTATGATACAATTGTTGTGATACTACGCATGACGTCCTCCACCCCCGAACGTTTCCGCCGTTCCGGTTTGGGGGTGTGACACATTTCATTCACTTCACTTTCGTGAGTTTTCAGTTCATTGTACAAATCATTCAAAGAAGATGTGTCGAAACTTTGTTGATTTTTCACCATCATGCTAACACTTCTCCATTCTTTTCGGAGTCCCATAACAAAGGTGAGATTGAATTCCATGGCATACCTCGTGATTCCATAACGATTGCATTTGTATATCAGCTCATTCAGCCTATCATAGTAACTTTCAATTCAATCAAACATTGCTTAACGGAATTGATTTTCGTCTTCTCGCTGCCTTGAAACTTTTCTTTGAGATTATTCCAGATTTCCTTTGCAGTTGTACAACTTCTGACATAGTTATACACCACAGGAGGCAATGCACCACGCAACTCCCTTATGAATCGTTTTTCAAGTTTCTTCATACGATCATTTTGATTTTCCACACTCGTAGTACTGGATGAAGATCCAATTGGTTGAAGGTTTGTTGGAAGAGTAACATTCCCTGAAATGCACGACCAAAGCTCTTCATCGATTCCATTCAAGTAATCCTAGATACGATCAGACCACTGATCATAGTATTCAGGAATGAGCATAGGAATCTTAGTAGAAGATCCTAGCAGATGAGAGTATGAAGTCATTGAGTTGAGACTGAAGTTCACCATTGATGTACGGAAGAAAATTTTTGAGAATTTATGAGAAATCAAAGAGAATTTGAGAGCAAATTTCTGAATTGAACAGAAAAACAAAGTAGAATACTTGATTCAACAAATCTGTTGCAGAATCGAATCACAACTCAACATCTAGAAAACTTTTTCACGTCAAAAGATGCGGAACTTTTTGAATCAGAATTTTGATTCAAAAATCTTTTGAAACAGAATGAAAATTAGATCTCAGATCATGATTCCTGCTCTGATACCAATTGTTGAATTGTGGAATCAAGTATTAATCAAAATCAGAGTTAAACGAATGCAGATTGAACAAACGATGTAAATAAGATCTGGTTTCTGCTTATTTATGCTTTCAACTTTTACAAACAAAATAGACAGGTTCTGTAAAGGACTCTTATCTAACTCTAGTAAAGTTCCATATTTATATGAACAGTGAAAGCATACAAAAAATACTAAGACATTGACAATTAAGCTTCGTATGAAATACACCTCAGTAAATAAACTTAACAAAATATACGAAGGGTAAAACAGACTTCGACCTATTACAATATAATTCGACCCTAACAATGGACCCCACGAACCGAGTTCTCCACTCACTCTTATACCACCCTTTAATTATTTTCATCGATAACATACTCGTCTACTCTCGAAACAAGAACAAACACATTCAACACCTACAACCGGCTTGGGAGACATCGAAGCCGGAGAATACCGCGAAGGAAGCACTCGTGGAATGGATAAAAATCTCGAAGTCAAAAAGGCGAAGCATATTATTACAAAAGTTGGATTAGGCGCTAACTGGATGATCGCCATTAGGTTAACCAAATCTACCCATTTCCTGCCAATAAAGTAATCATACAAGACGGAAAGATTAACTCGAACCTATATAAAAGAGATCGTGAGACTTCATGGGGTACCAGTATCTATTATCTCGGATCAGGATAGTGGATTTACTTCAAGATTTTGACACTCGCTCCGGAAAGCTATGGGAACACAGCTAGACATGAGCACTGCTTACCACCCTCAAACCGATGGACAGAGCGAGCGGACCGTCCAAACACTTGAAGACATGCTTCGAGCCTATGTGATCGATTTTGGCAAGTCATGGGATATCCACTTGCCCTTGATTGAATTTTCATACAACAACAGCTATCACACAAACATAAGGGTTGCTCCTTTTGAGGCCTTATATGGTCGCAAATGCAGATCGCCTCTCTGCTGGGCTGAGGTGGGTGATACCCAGCTGGCAAAAGGGCAGTCATCGGACATCACCCTTACAGGACCAGAAATCATTCGAGAGACTACAGAGAAGATAATCCAAATCAAAGCCCGACTCCTAGCGTCGCGTGACCGACAAAAGAGTTACGCTGACAAACGACGAAAACCTCTGGAATTCCAAGTTGGAGATCAAGTGCTATTCAGGGTCTCTCCCTGGAAAGGAATGATCTGTTTTGGGAAACGGGGACAAACTAAATCCGCGATACATCGGACCGTTCGAGATTCTTGCACGAATTTGTCCAGTAGCTTATAAGCTGCATCTACCTTCGGAGCTCAGCAACGTACACCCCGTGTTCCACGTCTCGAATTTGAAGAAGTGCTTATTAGATTAAACTCTTGTCATTCCTTTAGAAGAGATCGAAATAAACAAGAATCTCCTATTCGTCGAGGAACCAGTAGAGATAGTGGATAAAGAAGTGAAGCGTATGAAACAGAGCCGCATTCCGATTGTTAAGGTTTGATGGAACGCTAAGCGTGGACCGGAATTCACATAGGAACGCGAAGACCAGATGAAGCAGAAGTACCCTCACTTTGTCTCTCATTCATGATCCTACCTTTCGAAAGAATTTCGGGATGAAATTCCCTCTAACGAGGGGATGATGTCACAACTGGCATTCTAGCTAGGAAATTTTGTTCTCATCAAGTCTTGTAATACTTGTAATCTGAGTGAATATCATGTTCAATGCATAATCAAAACCATTCATTTGAATCAAAACCCCTGAGTGAGTTCAAAACCTAATGGAATACATTTCACATATTCAACTGTGAGTCGAAAACCTTAAACACCCTAATTCAAGTTTATTATGGACTAGGATCTTCCTATTGGGCCTAATGGACCAGTAAGTTTTCGATTTGACTATCTTGGTCCAAGGAACCCTATCTGGGCTCTAATTAGACACATATCCATGAAACTAAAGTATTTTGGGCCATGTGGGCCTAGAATGATTCATTTTATCCCTATTGGGCCATGTTGGGCCATAAATGATTTAATTAGCCCTAATGGGCTGTAAACCCCATTCCCTTATCTTGTTAGGCCATAAACGCATAGGTGGGCCCAATGGGCCGAGAACCATCCATCTGGGCCTCAAGAAAGAAAATCGAAATAAAGACTTTAAGGCCCAAACTTTCCTTCTTCTTTTTCCTTTTCCCTTTCTCGGCCCACACTTGTATAAAAAAAAGAGAGAGAATAATTGAATTGATGGAATTGGTGAGAACTCATTTTTATATTGTGGTAATCCAAGTTAGTACCTCACATATCTCTAAGCCAAATCCTTAATGTATTAACCCTTTTTAGGTCTTCTCCTCTCTCCTCTCTACTTATGGCCGAGAGCATCACCAATCCCCCTCATTTTCTTACTTCCAACTTAGTAACAATCCTTTCATATCTTCCAAGAGCACAAAGAAAATTTCTCCTCCTTCCTCATCAAAATCGTGGGTGTGTGTGGGTGTTTCAAGAGTGCTCTTCAAGATTTCAACCTATTGGTAAGTGGTTATCATGTATAAACACCTACTTTCCATCTTAATGATAAGAACTCTTTCTTACATAGCCTTATTTCATGATCTAACTCTCTAGAACCATCTAAGTTCAAAAACTTCCTCATGGAGTTGCTAGGGCCGAAATCTTTTCTCAAATCTTCATCAAAACCAAATCCAAACCCCAAGGTGAGTTCATACCCCCTTATTTTCGGTTTTACTTTGTTTTTGGGGGAGAATACAAGTTGTTTTGTGTAGATCTATGTGTATATGCATGACTATGTGTGTTTTTATGATTTATTTGGTGATTATGTGTTGCTTACTTCATAAATCTAAAAATATGTTAAGAATATGAAGTTTATCACTTGGATCTATAGAAAAACCTTGAGAAAAGTATTTTTTATCACATATAATACATGTAAACTTGTAGATATGGGATTTATACACTTAAAATAGCAAAAACAAGTGTTGTGTACAAACCCGGATAACTTAAACTCAAAAATCAGCCTTTGACAGAAAAGTTTTGGTCCAATATCGCACTGTTTTGACCACCTTAATAGTAATATTTTTCAAATATATTATACATGCAAAACGTTCAGGTTTATACCTTTAAAATGACTACTCTCACGTTTTCATACGATTTTTCTACAATTTTTGGAGAATTTTACAAAACTGCCTATCATATTTGAAATAATCACGGACCATCCTGTGAAGGTGAGCAATTTTACACTGGATAGGAGCCATTAGAAATTATGAGAAAATTGTGAACAAAGTAGACAAAATTTCCAAAGCTCCAGAGTTTACGGATCCAAATTTCGAGTTACGATAAGTTTTCTACAAATTTTCCAACAACCGGGTCAAAAAAGTCAAAAACCAGAAAAATGTGTATTTTCACAAAAATCAAGCCAAAAATGATATTTTTGACAAAATGGGTTAAAAATGATATTTTTACCAAAAAAAACTAACCATAAATACAAGTTTTGAACAAAATGGGGACTAAAAGTGTTTATACGTTTGTTAGATGCAAGTTTATATGACTTATACATACTTTTAAATCATCTAGACATGTTAACTTATGTGCAATTAATATATATATATATATATATATATATATATATATATATATATATATATATATATATATATATATATATATATATGATTACAAAAGTGGTATTTTTAAGTCAATTTGACAAACAATTGAACAAATACTAGCAATAAAGTAACAAACGGACAAGTTTTGCCATTCGTATAATATTGGGCCTTAGTGGCCCATTTATATGCTTGATAGGTCTTGAATACTATTTATTTGTTTATTGGGCCTCACTGACCCATTAACATGCGTGACGGACCTTGGATACTATTTGCGTGCTATTTGGGCCTATAAATACCTTACATGTGAAATGGGCCTTAGTTGTCCTTTTACATATATTTTGGGCCCATGTTATATAATCTCATTTCTTTCACGCCTGAAAATGACTTACGTGTTCAGTGAGACTCATTGGTCCGCAGACATAGTTCATTGGGCCCAGAATGAGTTTATATGTTTCTCTTCGCGTAAAATTCGATTAAGGATCTAGTGAGACTTGTCGGTTGACACCTATTGAGTGTGCGATCGTAGCCTGTAGTTATAATCAGAGTCTTTTGGAGAGAGAGCGGGGTTTTGTGTATAGATCTATACGGGGATGACACCCCACACCTGAGCGGTCGCTACAGTTAGACTACATCAGTCTAGGGTGACGACAACCTTATTCTATTTTTCCGTCGGTGTTCATAAACGGCAAGACAGGCGAAATTGTCATTAATTAGTATGGTTGTGACGGCTCACTTAGAGGAATTAACGTTATAAATTTACGGGAGACCATTCTTTTTCTTTTCTTCTTTGGATTACTCAGGAACATACTCGTACTGGTACTCAGCCTCGGGGGTTGGTATGGCAGCATTCTCTTTTACAGACAACATAGGGTTGTCCCGGGGCATTCTATTTACATTCTTTTTATTATTTCTGCATTATTTTTATACATTCTAATAAACCATAGCACACATGCATTAATACAAGATCTGACACAAAATACTAAACTGTATTCAGAAAATATAGGATTTTCTGGTGGTCTCAAAGTTGTTCAAATCATTTTCACAAACATGCTTATGAACTCACCAACATTTTCATGTTGACCTTTTTAAATTAACTTGTATTTTCAGGAAACCATTGAAGCAGGTTGAGTGGAACAAACTAATGGATATTTTGTTATATTTTGTTTCATCATACTCTGACTATTTTGGCATGTAATATTCGAATACAATACTCGATGTAAACAATGAATGCTGTTATATTAAATATGTGATGATGATGATGTTATGTTTCAATTATATACTCTGTAATGATACTATAACAATGGAGTCACGCTCAAGACCCCGGACGTTTCCACCGTCTAGTTCAGGGGTGTGACAGTTGCTTGTAGCTAGAAATGCTACCTTTTAAGATGTGATTAGAACATGAAGGAAGGTATAGTTTGTTCTGGAATTTGACTCTAAAAGACCTGATTCTAAGCATTGTATCATACGATGAGAGGTCATTAGAACGTGACCCATCGGTCTATTATGGTAATCGAAGAACTTATCCTAATTTTGTAAGAAGAAGGAGTCTCCGATAATGATCGATATTGTGACGTAAATGTCATTATTAAGAGTCTAACATGAGACAGAGAGCGGGTGCAAGATCGAGCACCGTTTGCAGTAAAGAAGACCAAGAGTTACTCATTCGAAGAAACATAGAAGTTACGATTATTACCTAAAACGAAGAGATAACGTGTGGAGTCATTATACAAGCCCTGTTTTGTTGATGATTCCGGGACGTAATCATCCTAAAGGGGAGATAATTGTAACGCCCGTAGATTCGGGCTAGTCAATTTAGAGACAATGAGCATCAAAAATGACTTTTTGATGGAAGATTATTTAGAAGGAGTAATCTTAACCAAGTTATAGTATATGTCACAAGGGTTCCGTACATATAAAGAACGCCGAAATCCGAGTTATAACGAAGAAGTTATGACCCGTCAAAGTTTTACGGCAAAACCGGCACGACACCGGGAATCGTAAAAAGTAAATTGATGATAAAATACTTTCTAGCCATAGTGATCTAAAAGAAAGTCGTAGTATATGTTAAACCGAGAGCGTACATAAAAAGAACGCACACATCTGACTTCGTATGAGGAAGTTATGATTTTTCTGAGATTTGGCATAATAGTGTACAACCCGGAATTCGATATTTTAGATCGGTCGATTTTTAGCCAAAATAATCTAAACGAGAAATGAAGATATCATTAATAGGAGTTAAACTATAAAAAGACAGTTGAAAACGGAGCTCGTATGCAAAAGATATGGACGAAACTTAGTCCCTACTCTTCAAGCGCGGCGAATTCGATACAGTTTTGTAAATTTGAGATAGAGTGAGAATTAGCCAACAGGATCTAAATGAAAGTTGTAGTACTCGTAAGTACCAATGCGTGGAAATAAAGAACATTGATAATAGAGCTCGTATTCGAAAGATATGGACGAAACATAGTCCCTACTCTTCGAGCGCGATAAATTCGATATAGCTTTGCAAATCGGAGATAGAATGAGAATTAGCCGACGAGGTCTAAATGAAAGTTGTAGTACTCGTAAATACCAACGCGTGGATATAAATAACGTAGAAAATGGAGCTCGTACGCGGAAGATACGGACGAAACTTAGAGCATACTCTACGAGAAAACCCCTATAAATAAGAGATGAACTCTTCATATTTTCTTCACACCATAAGCCTTTTTTTCTCTCTCTAACTTCTCTCTAGACTCCCTAAACACCCCTAAAGCCTAGGAAACTTCCCTAGCGCTAGAAGAAAGCCCCGGAGCGCTCGACGGCTCCGAGAAGAAGAGCTTTTCGGCTCGGAAACGCTGCTCCAGCGAAGCCCGATTTTTAATAAAAACCCGCTGTAAGTGAGATACGCCTACCATACTTTAAATATAGCTTATATATAAATATAATATCGTTATTATGAACCTATAAATAAGATTTATCAGTGATTCAAATTCGTTATACTGATTGATCTACTTACGGGAATGATGTCTAGGTTGTGATTTAGTGAGGTGTTTAAAGTGGGATTTCCAAACAGTATACTTCGTATGCCAAACGGACCCTACCTCCGATATGATCCTACCTGGTTGTTCCTTACTTGATAGATCATGAAAGTAGACTCTGATTTAATGACGAATCTACACTAATAATTAGTCGCAATAAATATTAGACTAAAATTTAGCGATAATAATGCTAGGTTTCATCGAAGGAAATTAGAATCGTTAGAAGCAAAGCGTTGCCCGAGTTTGTAATCATCACTTTAACAAGTGAGTGCATAGTTACTTTCATCTTACATATAGATATGAAGTATTTAATATAAATTATGTGCTATGTGTGCATATTATCTGTGTTCTTGATATCTATGAGGGATGAACGATTTATACATGTTTTAAATGATTTAAACTGTATATGTATTTTATATCTACGAATATGTTGGGTAAAACATGGGTAGATGAATGATGAGAGATGAAAGATGATATGAGTAAACATAGGCAACTATAGACTTAGTGCCTAACAAATAACATCGGCAGTTATGGACTTAGTGCCTATCGAATAAACATTGGTAGCTATGGACTTAGTACCTGTTAGATAAATGTTGGTAGCTATGGACTTAGTACCTGTTAAATAAACGTTGGTAGCTATGGATTTAGTACCTATTAGATGAACATTGGTAGCTATGGATTTAGTACCCGATGAATGAACTTTAGCAGCTATGGAATTAGTGCTTTACGAACAAGCATTGACAGTTATGGACTTAGTGCATATCATATAAACCCTGGAAGCAATGGGCTTCGAAATGAACGAATGCAGGATAGATGATTCTTAGGGTAGATCCTTAAGAGTAAGGAAGATAATGGGGATAGGTAATTGGGTTGATTGTTTGATGTTTAAACATAATAATTAAATTATTGTGGGTTGAAAACCCTATGTACTCACCAGGTTTCCTAACCTGAACCCCTCAAGCTTATTTGTATCACAGGTGTCGATATGAAGCTACTTTACACTGAGGGATTTAAAAAGAGATGTAGATCACTAGTATAAATGAATGTATGATCTGTTTATGCTTATGTTTTTGTATTGACGATGACATCCCAAATGTTTTAAAATGGATAAAAATACATTTCTTCGGAAATGCTTTGATAACGTATTTATCATGTTTTTCTGGGAACAAATTCGGCAACGTTTTTATTAAAAAAGGTACTCTGATTTTTATAAAGTGTAAACAAAATCGGTCTTTTATGGCCATGAAAATGGGGATGTCACGATCTATCCTGAAACAAATGGATTACCACTAACCTCGTCCATAATTTCCCAACCAACAATCTGGTTCCTGACTTGCCTATATCCCAAGAAAACAGACCCTTGATCGCATATCAAGGCAACCAATCCACAAAATCCTCTTATGCATTCCCACATTGTCGTACTGCCGACAAAAACCGTAGTCACAAAGCCTCATAATGAGTCTACATCCAACCTCCAAAAATCACATGCCTACCCTCTCTCTCCTCTAAACACAGAAGGCTGAAGGAACAAGCCCTTGCCGGAGATAGTGTTATTCCAATCGATCTGCTGATCACTCAACCTCTAGCTGCAATCCTCAAGCCAATCATAACAATTGCTTCTTTCTTGAGTCTCGTGACTTAACTAGCACTAACATCGAGCAAATCCCTCGAGACCTCAAATCAACTAAGTCACCTAGGTATGCACCATTCCACCCAATCCTATATTGCCACTAAAGCCCATCCAATCACCAAGCTTATCCTCAGCCTAAACAACCATAACCAAAAGATCGATAGATACATAAACCCTGCCATGAGTCATGGTTATCTAACCATGCTATCTACCCTCAACCAGCTCCTTAGAATCCTCATGACTTCCCTCGATTCAAGTATGGATCCTATGATTCTAGTAGTACGGACACAATACTACCTTCCACACCTATCCTATGATTCTAGTAGTACGGGCACAATACTACCTCCCATGTTAGATAGGTTATGAACCTTGGAAAAACAAATTTGCATGTATTCATAGTAAAACATAGATCCAAGGTTTCTAGGGTTGCATGTACACCATAGGAGTGTTAGGATGCTCAAAACCCATCACCTAGGTGGAACAATACTTTCCTCACCAGTCTGGTGCATCCCATGTAGCTCCATGATACTCTTCTCTAAACCATTCATAAAATAGTTCATAGTGAATTGCTTGTATGCACTAGTCAAAGTGTTAAGAATGACAATAATAGCCAACTCTTGAGTGAATGGGAAGCCAAGACGATCAATTCTATCAACTTACCTTTTCATATTTATAAAATGCGTAGTTATAGAACCATCCTCCTATTGCTTGCAACATAGAATTGATTGCATCATCTTGAAACTCCCAATTTGAGCTTGTTCTTGGAGCATGTACTTGAGCTACTCGTTCATTTGGTATGCCCTAAGGTTCTCACAACTCTTTTGGTGTTAAAAAGACATGGTCGCCAACATCAAACATGATACCTCGATAGAGTGGCAATGATGATTTTCATGTTTGGTTGCTTCTTCTTCAGTAGCATCATCGGGAAGCTCCTCTTCAAGATACTCATCCAACACATACTCCTTCTTTTAATACCTCAAAGTGATCCACAGGTTAAGAATCCAATCAAGATAGTTTAGACCAGTGAGCTTATCTCAGAAGAGGAGTGAGAGTAGTAAGAAGTTTGATGAAGAGGTTGGTGTTGGAGGGGGAGTAGCACCAGAAGCCATCTACTTAAGAAAAAACACAATTAGTTTGATCAATAAAACCTTTTATTATAATCAAAAGGCTAGGATCCATATTTGGCTTCACAGTGTAAAGTAGATTAGTCGAAAATTACAGAATGAAGTTATTTAGGTGGACAAACTATTGTCGATCTCAATATCTTTGAGATTCCTAGAAACAATATTTATTGACTTATGTAAATAGTGTGTTAATATCTTTTAATGATCATTTAGGAATCATGAATCCAAATAGTGAATCGACTATGCGAAGTTACAATGAGATTCAACTCAAGTAACACTTGAGAATCATGATCAACATATACCATTATTTCACTATATTCTTCCCATGACGAGTCGGTAAACTACACATGCTTACATCAAAAAGATAATGCCACAATTCATAATTTCCATGGGAAGCATAAGATTCACATTATTATAAATCGGGATTTAGTTTTATTAATTATTAAGTTAATACTTATACTTTTGACTTTGTAAAATTGTCCTATAAAACCTTTTTGGTAACTCCACTTCAGACGCAAGAAGGTTGTGAGGGTGGTGACAAATGAACGCCACTTAAAAGTCGACCTCATTAGGAATCAAATATACCTACCTTAAACCTTCCTTATAGCAATAAAGTGGATGAGCCTAGTCGAGTTAAGACTAATAATGCACATATTGAGAAACACGCGAGGACACAATGTTTGTAGTTGATGTGATACATATAAATACGATTTTACTATATATATATATATATATATATATATATATATATATATATATATACATATATATATATATATATATATATATATATATATATATATATATATATATATATATATATATATAGACACACACATTTAGGTTTATATGTCTTTCAGTTATATTGACTAAAAGTCAACAATTAAATTATTTAAGAGAGTCCTAATCTTTTGTCTATTAAGTAATCTTCTAATTAAATCAATTTGAGTTTATATTTTAGTATAAAGGCTAGTTTGTATGTGTTTAAAATTGAACGGAATGAGCAACAAAAATAAGGAACGGATTTAGAAAAATCTAGAACTTCAGGTTCCGCGATATGGGGAAGGAATAACTACATCGTGGCGCATAGAAAATACAAGATTTATTAAATTATTATTTTAAGTTCTCAACATCGAACCACGACATGGCCAGGAAGAGACCACGACATGGTGACAAAAGCATTTGTGATCCAAGTTCTGCATCGAACGAGCCCACGACATGGTGATGGACCAACTACGACGCGACGAAGAGGTCAAACGACCAAAAACGACATTTTTCAAGAATAAATAAATTCAATTTTAACTAAGGCAAATTTCTAGACTTTTAAAAGATTTAAAACAGAAAGCCTACACGTACAAACCCTAACATACTTGTCAAGACAAAGTCTAAGTGCAATAGACATGAGTTAACCTACGCTTTGATACCACTGATGGGTTTCGATCCCATCCAAGATCAACCATTGGGCAGTGGAAAAAAATATTTCTGATCTAAGCCTCGAAACATCTAGATCTAACTCAATTATCCATGCAACTTATAGAACTTAATAGAATAGAATCACACCTTTGATTTCTTCGTGGTTTTCTTCTATTGTCGAGCCAATTGGGTGGACTAGAGAACCCAACGTAGATTTCCTCTTCTCAAATTGCACCCAAGAAACAAGACACAAACAAATCTAAGCAACCTTTGAACTGTGAGCTTCAAACATAATTAGATTTTCGATTTTGTGGATGACCACGACATGGTAAAATATTTGCCACGATGTGGGAACTGCACTTCGTGATTCTTTAGGGTTTTTGAGGATTCCGAACTTTTGAAACTAAGAGGTATTTTTCACAAGTGCCAAAACCAGATTTGGAGCCCTCTATTTATAGGGATGTGATTTGAAACCCTAGGGATAACTAACAACTATAATAGTAATTATATATGGTATTAAAATCATTATAGAATATTTCATATTCCTTTATTTACTATTAAATAACTAAACTATTAATTATTTAACAAAATAAGTCACTCAAATAAATAGCATTTCAGTTCTGCTTTATTTTATTCTTGCGTGTAACCCAAAATGACACTGCTACTTATGTTAATATTAGCGGGCTTGTTATGACACTGAGCATTAATTTCCATCATCCCAATACAGTGGTGTTATAGTCACCAATACCACCACAATAACTAATTCTAATATAGTGATGTTACAATCACCAAGACCACCACTAATAACTCATTCTCAATATTGTGGTGTTTCAATCACCAAGACCACCACTAATATTAGCTCATGATATTACAGTTACTAAGACTATCATGACTAACATCATTCGATTAAAGTGGTGTTTCTAGCACCAAGAATACCACTACAATTAATACTTGTATCAAAGAAAATACAATGATAATTATAACACTAAGCATACCACTAGCAGACAATTCCCATACAGTGGTAATTACAACACCAAGCATGTGACAACAGTCAAATTAAGCCAACGTGCCAATCGCAAACATAAGGAACGTCGATATAATAGGCCTAATGTATAATGTTTGACTAATTTTGATGAAAATACAATATTATACATCGAAATGCATAAGAAAAACGAGTTGAATCATCCAATTGTGAAAAAAAATTAAGATCAAATATTCCGCATTGTGCACAAAAAGTGCATTAAAATGCATTTTTTGAAATAAACATATTTATTAGACATCATTTTCTATAAATGATACCATAATAATAAAATATGTTATTACACTCACACGGATATAAAGAATGTCGAAAACGGAATTCGTATGCAAAAGTTATGCAAACCGGAAGAAAATGCACATTTCAGCTACCTAATGAAATAATTAACGGAATTTCAAACACTTTGTTAGGTGCCTTAGAGGATGAATTTTAAACTTATGATAATTTCCCCTCGATTGTAGCGCAATTTAACACAAAAATGTATTTAACTAACTTTTCCGAAAAATCCTTAAGGATTGAACAAAGCAACATCGGCTTTCCTGATAACAAATCTTCAAACGATTCATTAGGTTAGCTATGCAACTCGTTCAATGAACATTCGAACACTTTACTAATCAATAAATACTCTAGTATTTGCATTAATTCATGGAGTTTCATTTTCATGAAGTTTTAGTACATTCGTGAAAAGAGTCGAATCGCAAGACACCGTCTACGGCCACCCTTGTTGCCGATCCACTCCCGACGACCCCCTACCATCGACCCACCTCTGATTAGTCGACAACCCTTTTCCGGAAAAACCGCACCAACTGCTCCTTCTCGGTGGTTTTTCGATGACCAAAGTAGTTTTCCATCGAGATTCTTTCGGCGAAAAATTCCAGCAACTCCCTCTTTTGTTCCAACTACTTCCCAGACTCTCATTACGGAGAAGCGTTACGTGTCTGGTTTCGACGTTAACATGAAGTTTTAAAAGCAAGCTTTAAGGATAAGTTTCACGACCTCATTTTTATTTTTTTACTATTTTTCGGGGGAAAATACATGTTAATATGGTTATTTGTTTATATAAACTTTAATTGTTTATTACCATTTATATAAAATCCATTTAATCGTTATAATAAAACTGTCGTGTGTGTGTTTGTATATATATATATATATATATATATATATATATATATATAAATATATATATATATATATAACAAATTAGATAAATATTGCCGTTACTCGACCCACATAACATGGATATTTGTTATATATTGTTGTTATTCTGCCCACATATAATTATAAAACATATATTATAATTACACATCGTTAAAACTTTGCCCCGGTAACTTCACATTTAAGTTAGGGCTGAAATCTTTTAGAACTACTTACTCGATGGTTTACATGTGACATTTTGTCACTTAAGTGTAATGCTTAACAAAGACCTTTGACATATAACCGTTAAAATCGTAAGTGAGCGGGAGAGATATGTATAGATCTATACAGGTTTAGACCCCCACCCATGGATGCTAGCTACAACCACCATCTTCATGTCACGGGTGTTAACTTTCTAAACAACTACGACGTCTAATGAAGCGTTGTGATGACCAACAACTCGTCAATATATCGGTTATAGGAATTCATTGTATTAGAAACATTTAATATATAAGTTGAAATAGTGCTTATATACAATAAAACACATACTTTTGGGTTAAAAAGTACAAGTAAATATAGAAGTTTGGAATCACTTATATATAGTAAAACACATATTTTTGGGTTAAAAACTACAAATAAATTCTTGGAAGAACTTATATATGGTAAAACCTATACTTTTTTGTTTAAAAAGTACATTTGATATAAACATACAAACTTGTGAACTCATCAACTTTATATTGACGCTTTTCAAATTGCATGTATTCTAGGGAATTTAGGGCCAAACCATCTTTTGGGAACTATCATAGCACGACAGTCTACATGGAATTATTATTATTATTATTATTATTATTATTATTATTATTATTATTTGGCCTACAGTTAAGGCCCCGCATTGTACTTTGAATTCTCAGTATTTCGAAAAATTATGTTTGATGTAATATTATTATTCAGTAATGTAAGTTGCATTTTATGTTATATTAATGTGTTTTTTTAATGTAATCAATGACTGTTATCCATGATGTTGTCTCACCTCCCGACGTTTCTTCCGTCGGCTGGGGGTGTGATAAAGCATACCACTAAGTCTTTCCAAACAATCTACAAGTATACTGTTACAAACACTAAGTCCGCCATTGACTTTCATTCATTGAATAATGGTATTACAATAATCGATACTACCATTAATTCCATTCCTATAGACTTACATTACAATATTGTTCTTGCTATAATTTCATCAAGGATATACAACCTTATCACATTGCCTTACGGCTAACAAAACTACTTTAGTCTAGCATATATATGTACGCTAACGACACACCAACATCCTACTATATAATAGACATGCAATGTCACTAACCATGCTATCTGTACACATTCCACAATAATACTCCATTATATAAATTCTCTATTACTTGTATCCATAAACGACTTCACCAATATTCCACTACTTATTACCAATAAAAACTAAGTAACATCTGGTATAAATAGGTCAAAATTTGTTAGTCAAACCACCGCGAACACAACTGTACAATGACCTATTGTGTAGTATTCCTTGTTCGTGAGTGCAATTGAAGTCGTTATACTAGAAATTTGCATAAGGAATACCTTGAAATCTCTCAAAATTGACAGTCATTGACAATCATAAAACAATTCACAAAATGAGTATTGATTAATACCCTAAAAATAAAATTTTCGCATTAATTATAATTGAGAGCTATTGATAAGTTATTTGAATATATCATGTTATCCAGATTTTGTGGATATAAAGAGCATCCAAAATGGAGATCATATGAGGAACTTACGCCATTTTCAAGTTATAAAACCAGTATTTATCTTATTTTTCCTTAAACAAACTTTGCATTGCTTCGTTTGAAATAGCTATGAACCTCGTAAATTGTTTATGATCATGTTTTTTAACTCATATCATGGTCTATTATTTAATTTCATTTTTATGTGTAAGGTCACATCTTATGATCCGATGAGTCAAACACTCTACAAGTTATTTGTCAGCGTCAGCGCCTACTTCACCGCGAACGCCAGCGTATCAAGCCTATCAGCGTCAGCGCTAAATATTTTTGTATATTAGGTAATGATATAGATAAGTATAGAATAGATATCAGATCCGATATCTTTGTTATGAAGATCGGTTCTTAGTATAGATAAGATACAATCCCTTCAATCAAGGGATATACTTCAATAGATTAGTATATAATCTACATTAGGGTAATCCCTAATGTAGAGTTCGTCTTGGTGACCGTCATTGTGATAAACCGTCTTCTTGGTGAAGACAAAACCCTTTCTTGGTGAAATACAATTTGGAGAACTCCTTGTGTTATTTACTTTTTGTTCTTTGTTTTCTTGGATTAGTTTACTTTTGTTCTTTATACTTGAAGTGTATCTGATCCATACAAACCTTTAATTGGTATCAGAGCAGGTTTTTGATACACTCAAGTAATCATGTCGACCTCTTTCATTCCAAAATCAACTGTCTGCAACAAGATCCCTGTGTTTGATAAACACAACTTCTCTGCATGGAAATCAAAGGCCATGGAAGCTCTCGAGTTCATGGACTTTGATATGCTCGACATCATCAACAAAGGTCCTATCGCTGCTATGCATCAATCATCCAATGATGGTGCATCTGTTAGTAAGCTGAAAGTGAAAGTTATGCCTGGATATCACAAGGAAGAGAAAAGGATGTTGAATCTCGATGTAAAGGCAAGAACTTCTATTGGAAACTGACTCCCTTATTCTGTCTGTGGTTTAGTTCAAAATTGTTCAACTTCTCAAGAGATGATGATTACACTATCATCTTCTTTTGAAAAAGAAAACTCCTCGGATGATGAAGGTAAGTGTCTCATTGACCCAATCGTTGAATCTCACATTGACACTTCAATTGTCAGTGCTGGGACTCTTGACGTTGATCCTTCTTAAGCTACTGCAAACCTTAAGACAAAATGGGACGCTACATCAGCATATCAGGAAAAAAAATCCTGTCAACTGCTCTTCTGTTGAAAACATCGAAAAAGATGACATGATTGATCACTTACATTTTGATTTATTGGTATCAAATAAAGAAAGATTTTATCTCAGCTTTGAGTTAAAGAAACTAAAAGAAAAACTCTCTTTTTTTGAAAAGTCTCTTTCTGCATTAAAAAAACAAAACACATGTATCTCACTAACTAATAATTTTCTTCACACTAAAAAAGAAAAAGGTGTTGATCAAGCTAAATGCATTCAACTTATCTTGAAAAAATGGGCCTCGTCTCACTTTAATGTCACAAGAATTATTAATGTTCAGATTCCAGATCAGTGTGAGAAAATTCTTGGAGGTGAAATAAAAGGTGTTGTTTCCTTAACCAAATTTTTTGAGACTACACAAACCTTCTTTAAAGCTGTCTGTTTAAAAGAAGATTTTAAGAATATATTTGTGAGCTCTTATTTTATAAATCAAACTTTAATTGATACTCACTGCTCCACTGATTCTAACGGTATCACCAAATGTGTTTCTCAATTAGTTGCTCCTGATCCTTCTCATCAATCTTCTCACCGTGAGTATGTTCTTCCCTCAACTAAGATTTTGCTAAATTTTCCTATATGTAATGGTGAAGTTCATTAGGTAAACAAAATTCTTAGCATTTTTCCTCACTTCTCCATTAGCAATTCTGAACCTGAAGATTAATCAGAGTCATCTACTTCAGATGACTCTTCAATGTATCATGAGCCTCATGACAAGGTAGTATTTGAGCATACCATCGATGACATTGTTGGATTAGGTGTCTAAGCCCATAACTATAATTGGTATATACTTGAATTGATAGTAGCACAATCCTTTTGGGTTGCCTTCATACTAGCAACTAGATAAAATGACTTTTGGAGAGAGAGGTTGAATTTGTTATTTGAATAATAAATTGGAATAAATGATTTATTAATTTATTATGAAAATAATATATTAATTAGAAATCATGTTATTTAATTAATATTTAATCAGAAATTAATTTGAAATTAATTTTCGGATAAAAGGAATTAATTAAAAGTACAAGGGCTTATTAGCAATTAATTAATAGTTGTGTTTTTGGGCTCTTGGGCAATCCTAAAGAGTAGAGATGCACAAACCTCGGATCCAATCCGATCCGATCCGGTTTGATGACGTGAAAGGCGATCCGAATTAAGACAAAATTCGATCACGTTTGAAACCGGTTTTGACCGGTTTTTCCACCCCCGAATCCGAATCGGTTTAATCCGATCCGATTAGCATCCGATCCAAAATTTGATCCGATTTTTCCATTTAAAAAAAAACAATTTTTAGACCTCATATATAACACAAACTGCAACATAGGTTCATTTAAATAGTTAAAACATACATCAAACGTCGAATTAGAAAGAGTTTTCAAACTAGTTAACTAATAATAATAATAATAAAGTGGCGTTATAACATTTACCCGAAAAGAAATAGTTTTTGTGGACTTCCACTTCGTGTCGCCTTCCCTAAAATATTCTTCAACTGCCACACAAATAAGTAGGGGTCTCATCAATACCATATTCTTCATCTTCGTCTTCGTCTTCCAGAGGTGTTGAGAAGCCTTGTGCATATTCTTCATCCATGATCTCCGGTTCAACATTTTGTCCTAGTGGGCCTTCTAGTGATGCCAAGTGTTGTATACGTTCCACCGAATCCAAGTAATCCTTCAAGCAAACGCAAACCTCTACCGCAACCGGGGTAAGATTCGTCCTCAACTTTGATAAAACTCTACCACTAAAAGAAAAAGCGGATTTCGAAGCTACCGTAGAAGCTTTGACGGTTTTGTAAATCGCGGGTCATGACGGAGAGAATAGGAAATTGTGCTTCATTTTCTCTCCACCAAGCCAAAAGATCCAAAATTTTAAATTGTTGTGCACTCATGAATTTTAAAAAGTTTGACCCCATATAAATTCCAAGTTCGCTACTAGGGGTTAATGTGCGTGCTCTTTTGTTTTGTTCCTCCAAAAGGTAGTTATAGAGGTCGATATGAAAATCCGTTCGACCCCCACCACTACCCGATGCACCACTAGTAGAGTTGGTTACACTTGCAAAAGTGTCTGACATATTGCCATATTTTGTAGCGTAAATGTCAAACAAATTAGTAAAAGTATTATTAAAAGTGTGTATTTGGTTACGGATGTAGTTTGAGTCATCTCTGTGCAAATTTAAAGACATAGAAATTTTGGTAATCAAAGCCTCTACACCCGTAACATTAATACATGGGTTTAATGCTGCGGCGCAAGTAAAAAGTGGTGGCATTTCTTTGAAATATTTTACTAGTTTTTGTCTCATTGGTCTCGTAACCAAAACAAATATTTCACTTCTTTGTTCAAAACGCTCCAATTGTGCGGACATCAACCATAATTCATTTAGTAAGAACGGACTTGTAGGTTAATACACGCTCGATAAAAAAGTGGTTGATTGTTTAAAAACTTTTAACATTTCCACAAACTCTTCCATCAAATCCCAATCAAAATCCGAAATCGGGTTTTTTCCTTTTGAAATTGTGTCGTAAAATAATTGCAAAACGATTCTTTGACGTGTTAAACTTTCAAACATCATGCACGCCGAACTTCATCTAGTGTCAACATCCCAATAAGGACTATATGGAGTTACATTAATGGAAATGGCAAACTTTCGATATTTTTCCATTGTAGCTTTATTTTTTCCAAAAACTCTAGTTAACACAGTTTTGAATTTTTCAATCGTCGAATCTATCATTTTTAAACCATCTTGTACCGCAAGATTAATAATGTGACAAACACATCTAGTATGAAAAAACGAGCCATCCAAAACAGGTTAATATTTTGCAATTAATTTTTTGCGGCGGCGGTATTGTTACTTGCATTGTCAAACGAAATAGAGAAGATTTTGTCGCGTAAATTATAAGTCTCTATAACGCTTACTAAAATGGCAAATAATCGTTCCCCCGTGTGAGGATGCGCAAAAAGTTCAAAAGCAATAACTCGTTTGTTCATTACCCAAGTAGTGGGATCTATCCAATGTGCCGTGACGGCAAGATAGCTTTTGGTACAACTTCCGGTGGAGGACCAAACATCACAAGTTAAAGAAACACCGGTTTTTATATTTAAAAATCCCAATTGCATATCTTTTTTGGCTATATCCCAATACTTTAAAGCATCACGTCTAAGAGAAGTGCGACTTACTTGTCGGTATTGTGGTTGCATTTTTTCCCGCAAAATCCTTGTTAATTGTGGGTTGTCGAAGTGGTTGAAAGGCAAGCCCTCTTGAATCACAAAATTGCAAAAGCTTTCACGAATTTCATCATTGTTGTAAATAAAGATCCACCCGTCGGGTGTAATATCTGGTTGATACGGATCGCCTTGACCTTTTACAACCGGACACGTTTTTGTTGTATGACTCCTCAACGTACTATTTCCAGCTTTTCCAAAAAATATCCCGCATTGCTTGCACCTTGCTTTTTCCTTCTCGTTCGACAACAAACACAAATCATAATGTTCCCACACATCTTTACTCCGAGTGGTTGGTAAGATTTTAACCACCGTTGCATCCGAATCTTGACCCGCGTTAAAATTTCTCGAGCTCATTTTTTGGTGGATTATGAAAATAGAAGTATAAAGTAGTATAAATTTGTGTAAAATGGAAATGTAGCTAATGGCATGTATTTATATGTGTTTAGAAGGGCCAAAAAGTCAAGAAAAGTCAAACTAGCCGTTTTTTTAGGGTTCCAACAGCTACAAAAAAAAATTGAAAATGCCCGTTTTTTAACAGTCAAAAAGAAATCCGGTTTGAAACCGGTTTTGGATCCGGTTTGAGTCGAATCCGGTTTCTGATACGGGGTCCAATCTGAAGCTACGTCCAAAGTGCCAAACCGGTTTGAATCCGGTCGCCAGTTTAATCCGATCTGGTTCGGTCAAAACCGGTTTTGACCAAATCCGATTTTCGGATCGGATCGGATCAATCCTATACCCTAATCCGGTTTTCGTGTGCATCTCTACTAAAGAGGGTTGGAAAAAAAAATCAAGGGAGGCCCTAGGGATTTTCGTCCAAAGATTTGGGAAGGGGAGTCCATGGGCTGCTTAGGCCTTAAGCTGGAAATTAGGGTTTCCACCAGCAAACCCTAGATTTGGGACTAAGCAACCTAAACTATAAAAGGAGCCTCACCCCTATAGGTTTCCGCCATACTTGTGAAACCCTAGAAGATCCGAAACTTTGAGCAACTTCCCTCCTCTCTCCTTTCATCCTCTTGTTTGGTGTGTTTATGAGCCATTAGAAATGTTACACTTGTGACACTTGTTCTCAAAGACAAGATCTTCAAGGAATCCATTGTTATTACAATATAACAATAAAGGTATGCGTTCTAATCCATGTTTTGTTGATTTCGAAAATACTAGAAGCAAGCTAGGATTTCTTGTTTTGTGTTCAATGCTTGTATGTCTAATAGAGAAAACATAGATCCTATTATTTAGGGTTGCATGCACACATATGATTGTTTGTATGCTCTAAACCGATCAGTGGTATCAGAGTTATTGGTTTTATTTTTAATTAGATTTGATGCAATTGATTGAATTTGACAAAATTAGGGTTTATGGCAATTAAATCCTAGGCCTTGGATTTTTCGTAAATTAGGGTTTCATAACCTTGTTTTTCGAAAATTGCTAAGGGTTTTTAAACCCTTTCCTTTGGCCTCCAAATTTTCGAGATCTAGGGTCTCCTAACCCTAGGGTTTTCGAAAATAAGGCAAGGATTGAAAGCCTTGCTTTCCACCCCAAGTCATGGATTTCGAAATTAGGGTTTTTTGGTGGGTTGTTGTTTTTGGTAATTATCTTGTTAATTGTTTAATTAGATAATTAAAGGTTTTGGTATATCCCTCCCAAATTTTCGAAATCTAGGGGGTAAGGGATTAAGTTAATTAATTTATTTAATTTAATGGATAATCCTTATTTGATTTAATAAATTAATTAAAGGTTTAATTAATAGATAATTATTAAATAAAAGTTTTAAATTTTAAAATTTAAATTAAAATTGTTTTTAATTTTCGAAATTTTAAATAAATTTAAAACCCTAGTATTTTGAAATGTTTAAAATACACCCTTATAGTATATGTAGTATTAAAAGTTTAAATATTTACTATACGTATAAGACAAGTCAGTCAAACCGCTAGTACGCCTCATTCACGAAGCCGATCTATAAGAGGAGTATAAGGAAACTGCCTATAAAATAGCGGTTGAATGGGTGTCCACTCTCATCCACCGCTTCCTTGATTGGTGGAGGGTCGTTAGCCGAACGAGTTTTGATAGGACACTTAATTCTCATTAATAAGTATAATGGAAAAAATAAAGTAACTAAATGTTTTTATTAAATTCCCAATCTTAGTTACTTTAGGAAAATGTGAATTTGATGTTAATCCATGAAATTGCACATTGCACTTTATAAAAGTCATTAGTGGAACGTGTGTGTTTAACCGACACACTAATATGGACT
This sequence comes from Lactuca virosa, assembly GCF_052849685.1. Lineage (NCBI taxonomy): Eukaryota > Viridiplantae > Streptophyta > Magnoliopsida > Asterales > Asteraceae > Lactuca > Lactuca virosa. The sequence continues at coordinate 62,720,334 of NC_136430.1, read as the reverse complement.
TATAAACGGTGGAAATGGGTGTCTCGTTCATTATCATTGATTAATGGTGCGTGTGTGGTTAACCGGCACATTAATTAGGTGATAAATGACATCGAGAGTACCAAGCTAATTTGCATAGTTATTCACACCTTGTTTGTGATCCTCGGTCTCCCAATCACAAATGGGAAGGGCCTAATCGAGATTAAACATGCCATTGAATAGTTCAATGAATCTCAAAAGATCTCGTAATTTCATGTAAAACCTAATTCGTTTAAATTTCGTTTTTCGTGGTGAAATTGGTAAATCGTCATTTACCTACCTTTAAATAATTTGCAATTAGATTACGGCATCCCTCTTCTGAATTGTGAATTATTTGGTTGGGTCGTAGCCTTAATATTTCATTTGGGTGTTATATTGAGGATTTTCTTATCTAATTAAAACTTGTTCTTTTTCCTTTTTAGATGTCAACTTCCAACAATGCTTCTGGTTCCTCCGACAACAACTCCAACCACTTCTCGCTCTTGAGCATCTGCTCAAAAGTCACTTTTGATGGTACCAATTACAATGATTGGATACGCAACTTCAAGATGGTTTTGCACTTCGAGAACAAGGAATATGTTCTCGAAAAGGAGCTGAACGAGATTGATGAAACAAAATCTACTCCTGAAGAGACAACTAAGTATATGAGACATTGCAATGATGCGACCAAAGTGTCATGCATCATGTTGGCTACTATGACTCCTGAGTTACAAAGGTTCTATGAGGACTATTGGTCATATAAGATGAACAAGGACTTTATGAAAAAGTACCATCAACGAGCTCCTCAAGAGAGATACGAGATAGTCAAGTCCCTCATAACAAGCAAGATGAAGGATGGAGAGTCTGTCACGACCCACTTGGAATGAATACAACATTATGCGGATCATCTGTTGCAACTCAATGTGAACTTCCATGAGGAATTGGCTATATATATATATATATATATATATATATATATATATATATATATATATACTCTTGCACTCATTGCCTAGATGATATGACCAGTTAGTTATGACTTATCATCTGAACAAGGAGGAAACCATATTTAGACAGCTCCAAAGCTTGTTGAGAATCACTGAAAGTGGAATGAAGATAAAGAGTATTGCCTCCACTCCTGCTGCTGTTGCTCCCGTCTTGGCCATTGGGAAAGGGAAGGGGAAGAAGAGGAAAGCCCCCTCAAAACATAACTGGAAGGGAAAGTCTCAAGTCGGGTCGTCAAGCAATGGCCCTAAAGGCAAATATGGTTCTAAAGCTCCCCCCGCCTCTGATCCTAAGGAGGCTACTTGCTTTTACTGCCATGACAAGGGGCAATGGAAACGAAGCAGCCCCAAGTACTTGCAAGACATAAAGGATAGCAAGGTTAAGCCAGCCTCTACAGGTATTTACACTATTCTGTCTAAAAACTCATCACATTCGAATTCTTGGGTCCTTGATACAGGATGTGGTTTTCACATTTGTTCTGACTTGCAGGGACTAAAAAGAAGTGAGGATGTGGAGCACAGGAAGATGAACCTGATTATGATCAATAGGAGATCGTCGTCTGTTACCAAGATTGGTGTTTATTCTTTAGTGCTTAGTAGTGGGTTGAGTTTAGATTTGATTAATTGTTTCTATTCGTCAGAAATGACGAGGAATATTATTTCTTTTCATGGTTTATACAGACAAGGTTTTAGATATACTTTTGATAATGAGAATGGTTATATTTATGCTTATTATGATGGTGTATTTTATTTTGAAGCATTACCTTGTGATGGCGTGTATGAAACTGTGATGGTTGTAGACAATTTAGGAAATAGTATTTTCCATATTGATTCGTCTAATGGTTTAGACAAATCATGCTTGTGGCATTTTCGTCTTGGACATGTCAACAAGAAGCGCATTGCCCAACTCCAAAAGGATGGAGTGTTGGAATCATTTGACTTAAGGTCAGATGATACACGCGAGTCTTGTTTACTTGGAAACATGACTAAATCACATTTCACTGGTTCTTGCGAAAGAGATGAAGGATTGTTGGATCTCATACACAAAGATGTGTGTGGGCCATTCATATCCACTACAAGGGATGCAAAACGATTATGTGTGACTTTTACTGATGATTATAGCAGATATGGATATATCTACTTAATCAAGCATAAGTCAGAAACCTTTGAAATATTCAAAGAGTTCAAACATGAAGTCGAGAATCAATTGGGCATGAAGATTTAGATGCTTAGATCTGATAGAGGTGGTGAGTATCTTAGTATCGAGTTCCACGACTACCTCAAGGAATGTGCAATTGTTTCACAATCGACACCTCCTAGGAATCCACAACTTAATGGTGTGGATGAGAGGCATAATCGAACCTTGTTGGATATGGTTGGTTCCATGATGATTCGAGCTTCACTTCCAATCTCATTATGGGGGTATGCCTTAGAGACCGCCGCCCACATTCTTAATCTAGTCCCAACAAAGAAAGTTGCCAAAACACCTCACGAGATGTGGACAAGGAAGGTTCCCTCATTGGCACATATCAAGGTTTGTGGTTGTGAAGCTTTCGTTAGACAAGAGACTCACGACAAGCTTGAACCTCGTAGTGAGTGATGTATTTTCATCGGCTACCCAAAAAAGTCCATTGGATACTTGTTCTATAGACCTAGTGAAAATGTGGTCTTCGTAGCACGAAGAGACGTCTTTCGCTAGAGAGAGATCATATGCAAAGAGGACTGTGGGAGTACCATTGATCTTGAAGAAATTTAAGAGTCAAGTGATGAAGGAATCTCAAACACTAGCACTCAACCTCAGGAAGAAATTCATGTTGAACCAGTTGACGAGTCGTTACCTCTTAGACATTCCAGCAGAGTTAGAATGACACCATAGTTTTATGGTTTCCATATTACTACAGATGGTGATACGTTTATCAGTCATAATACACTGATAAATTTGGATGAACCTTCTAACTACAAGGAAGCTATGGCAGGCCCTGAGTCTGCCAAGTGGAAAGAGGCAATGGACAGCGAGATCAAGTCCATGTATGACAACCAAGTTTGGAATTTCCTTGATAATGTACTAGGTCGTAGGACAGTTGGGTGCAAATGGATCTTCAAGAAGAAGACCGACATGGATGCAAAGGTACACACTCTCAAAGAATGACTGGTTGTGAAGGGCTTTACTCAAACCCAGGTGTTGACTATGATGAGACTTTCTCACCAGTGGCTAAGATTAAATCTATTAGGGTTATGTTAGCCATAGTTGTGTTTCATGATTATGAAATCTGGCATATGGATGTCAAAACTACTTTCCTTATTGGAAAGTTGGCTGAGGATGTTTACATGAGTCAGCCAAAGGGTTTTGTGCATGCTAAGTACCCCAATAGAGTGTGTAAGCTTGAGAAATCAATCTATGGATTGAAACAAGCTTCTCGCAGATGGAATCTTTTCTTTGATGAGAAAGTCAAAGAGTTTGGTTTCTCTAGAAGTGAAGATGAATCTTGTGTATATGTCAAAGCTAGTGGGAGTATAGTCACCTTCCTGGTATTGTATGTTAATTAGATACTACTCATAGGAAATGTCATTCCAACTTTGCAAGAGGTTAAGTATTGGCTTGGAAAGTGTTTCTCTATGAAGGATCTGGAAGAGGCTGCTTATATTCTGGGAATAAGGATTTTGATAACTAGGACTAAAAGACTAACTGGACTTAGTCAAAGTACATATTTGGATAAGGTGTTAAAGCGTTTTAGCATGGAAAATTCAAAGAAATGAGAGTTGCCTATCCATAGTAATACCAAGCTGAGTAAGACTCAGAGTCCGAGTACCGATACAGAGATAGTGGAAATGAGTCGAGTTCCATATACTTCCACCGTTAGATCGATCATGTATGCTATGACATGTACTCGCCGTGACGTGGCTTTTTCTTTGAGCATGGTTAGTCGATATCACGGAAATCCGGGTAAAGCTCAATTAATAGCGGTCAAGAACATTCTTAAGTATTTGTGGAGAACTAAGGACTGGGTCCTTGTGCTTGGTGGCATTGATGACTTGAGAGTTACTGGGTATAGTGATGCTAGCTTTCAGACAGACATAGACAACTTCCGTTCTCAATCTGGCTGGGTGTTTACCCTTAATGGAGGAGATGTGACTCGGAAAAGTTCCAAGTAGGAGACCGTAGCTGATTCTACATGTGAATCGGAGTATATAGTTGCGAGCGAAGCGTCAAAGGATGATATATAGTTGAATAAATTCATTGGAGAACTTGGAGTTGTGCCAGCCATTAAGGATCCGATGGATATTTTCTGCGATAATGAAGGAGCGGTTGCCTTGACCAAGGAACCAAGAGATCATGGGAGATCTAGACATATCGATAGAATATATCATTTTATCAGACATCGAGTAGAACAAGGACACATCATCGTAAAGAGGGTATCATCTGAAGAGAATCTTGCTGATCCCCTCACAAAGGGTCTGAGTAGGGTTAAGAATGTTCAGCATGCGAGGAGCATTGGTCTGAAGGATGAAATTAGTTTTAGTGATTAGATAGATATTTAGGAACTTGTAACAAATAAATGTAATTGACATTTAATGATTAAATAATTGAGATTTATTTATAAGTATTGTTTACTATCTTTTGATCATTGTTTATCATTGTGTTTCATTTTTCATGTTTTACTTCTCGAATAATTAGATTATTCTAATATCCACAGTCGATCATACTTTGGAAGTAAGTAGTGAATTAAGACTGTCATGAATTGGGTTGTAGATTGTCTAAGGTATTAGACATAGCAATGGTTTGCTGCAACATTCATGAGTACTTTTGAAATGGGGATTTAAGTATTGGATTAAATCCAGGCTCAGGGAATTACTTTATGGAATTTACCACGAGTAATTCTGAGATGATAATATTGTATAATCTTTAAATGGAGATATATGAGTTGTTGTTTATGAGTTGCTTGTGCATTGATAATACGTAAACACATCAGTGACTTGATGTTATAGAACATATTGTTGTGCATGATTTGATGAGTAAATAGTGCAGGCATAAAAGTCAAAAGTTATATGTTCTTTTTTCCTTAAGGGGAAAAGCAATATATTGGGCCCCTCGATGATTTGGTGTTGACTTGTGTGCCGGACCCGGTCTTGACTTAATTGATGTGTTCAATTGTAGTTCCTTGTCATTACAAATCAAAAATCGGGAAACAAACTATTGGACAATGAGAATGATTATGTTCCATGTCACTTGTCCACATGATATCTTGCAGAACGGGGGATTATATGATCACTTATCTTAGGACTCTTTACTAACTAGGTCAGAGTTCGACAACGGCTTTGAGAGCTACAATTTGCTAGTCATCTTTTGAAGTTATACTTGCAATTATAGTTATTAGACTTATCCAAGTGGGAAACTGTTGGATTAGGTGTCTAAGTCCATAACTATAATTGGTATGTATTTGAATTGATAGTTGCACAACCATTCTGGGTTGCCTTCATACTAGCAACTAGACAAGATGACTTTTGGAGAGAGAGGTTGAATTTATTATCTGAATAATAAATTGGAATAAATGATTTATTAATATATTATAAAAATAATATATTAATTAGAAATCATGTTATTTAAATAATATTAATCAGAAATTAATTTGGAAATAATTTTAGGATTATAGGAATTATTTAAAAGTACAGGGGCTTATTAGCATTTAATTAATAGTTGTGGTTTTGGGCTCTTGGACAACCCTAAAGAGGGTTGGACGAAAACTCTAGGGAGGTCCTAGGGATTTTCGTCCAAAGCCTTGGGAAGGGGAGTCCATGGGCTGCTTAGACCTTAAGCTGGAAATTAGGGTTTCCACCAGCAAACCTTAGCTGTGGGACTAAGCAACCTTAACTATAAAAGGAGCCTCAGCCCTCTAGGTTTCAGCCATCCTGTGAAACCCTAGAAGAGCTGAAACTTTGAACAACTTCCCTCCTCTCTTCTCTCATCCTCTTGCTTGGTGTGTTTGTGAGCCATTAGAGGTGTTACACTTGTGATACTTGTTCTCAAAGTCAAGATCTTTAAGGAATCCATTGTTATTACAATATAACAATAAAGGCATGTTATCTAATCCAATTTTTTTTAATTTCAAAAATACTAGAAGCAAGCTAGGGTTTCTTTTTTGTGTTCAATGCTTGTATGTCTCATAGAGAAAACATAGATCCAATTACTTAGGGTTGCATGCGCACATATGATTGTTTGTATGCTCTAAACCCATTAGACATTCCTTGTTCCAGAACTAAAATTAGAACACTTAAATCAAATAATCAAAGTTCTTTTGATTCAGTAGTTAAAAAGAAATCAAAATCTAAGGTTAAAGGAAAGAATTATGGAATCAAAGTTTGTTATCGATGTGGTGATGGCTCTCACAAAGTCAGCGAGTGCACTTTTGAAAAGAACTTCGTTCATGCTGACAACATCATGACTCATAATGATAAGTGGATCAAAAAGGGAAACTCGTTGAATTGTCTCCCTGATGATTGTTATAATATCTTTTCTTGAGTGACCCAATGCGTAATGAGTCGGTGTATATTGTTTGTATATTTTTTTGTTTCAGGGCTTATTATATATTTTTGTTTCAGGGTAAAGAACATTTTTTATATGTGGATAGCGGTTGCTCAAGACATATGACCGGATTCAAGTTTCTCCTGGAAGATTTCATAAAGAAGGATGGTCCGACTATTACATATGAAGATAATGGCAAGGGAGCTACAAAAGGGATATGGATCCATCAAGTGCAATTCTGTTGTTTTCAAGAATGTATCTTATGTGAAAGGTCTTCAGCATAATCTCATTTCAATCAGCCAACTGTGTGACGCTGGCTATGAAGTCCTCTTCACAAGATAGAAGGAAAGGTTGTTGATCAAAATAATGTCACTGTTCTGACTGCAAACCGACAAAATGACATATATGTTTTGGATATGTTTTCTATTGACAATTCTCTCCGTCGTTGCTTTTTCTCTCGTGCTCAGTCTCATCTAAATTGGATGTAGCACAAGAGGCTATCGCGTTTGAATTTCAAGAACGCATCGAAGATCTTAGGGAATCAGCTTGTAAGAGGAATTTCGATGTAGTTCATCAAGGATAAGTTGTGCTCAGCGTGTGAAAAGGGAAAGAAAACCAAATCTTCCTTCAAACCAAATTCATGCTCATCCATTATTAAACCTCTTCATCTTCATCACATGGATCTTTTTGGACCAGTTCCGGTTTAGTCAAGAGCTGGAAAGAAATAATACACTCTCGTCATTAGGGATGAATTTTCAAGGTTTACATGGGTAGTCTTTTTAAGAAAGAAGAGTCATGTTGCTGATGAAATCATTGCTCTCATCAAGCAGTGGCAAGTTTTCTATGATCATAAAGTAAGGCAATTGCAAAGTGATCATGGAACTGAATCGAGTACAACATTCCAAGACCAAGCACATTGACATCCGTGATCATTTCATCAGGTACATAGTTCAAAAGTGAAAAGTGGATTTGTTCTACATTCCATCCACTGATCAGTTGGCTGACATTTTCACAAAGGCATTGGATGAGAAGACTTTAAACAAATTAATTGCAGACATTGGCATGCTTTCAATGACTTAATTGCTTTTCTAACTCTTTTGACTTAACATTGCTCCTGATTGCTTGTTGAAAAACACAAAAATACAAAAACAAATGTTGATTTTATTATGTTTACTGATTTTTTACACAGTTTGCTTAAGCTTTGCTTCTAGTATTTACAAGTATTCTCTTTTCTCTCTTATTCATTTGCAGGTCTATCTAAGTTTTATCTGCATCTCCTTGCTTCAGAATTTGCGAGAATTGGAGTCATCCAAAAATATCTCAATGCTCTTGGTGCTGAGAAAAAGAGTGGCATCATGTCCTCTTATCTGGAAGACTTTTACTCAATCTCAGGAATTTCTTAGAAATTCTTTGTTGTTAGAACTCCCAAGCAAAAGGGTATTGCAGAGAGAAGAAACATAACACTCATTGAATCTAGAAGAACTATGGTCATTGAAGCTGGTCTTCCTTTGTCATTTTGGGTTGAAGCTGTCAATACAATGTGTTATACCCGAAACCGGTCCATCATTGTTAAGTGTCATGGGAAAACTGTGTATGAGCTACTGAAGGGAAGGAAACCAGACATCTCTTATTTTCATGTGTTTGGATGTGTTTTTTACATCTTGAATCAAGGATATCAACACTCGAAGTTTGGAGCTAAAGCTGATGAAGGAGTGTTTCTAGGTTATTCCAGCATATCCAAGGCTTTCAAGGTATTCAATCTTTCAAGGAAAACTGTTAAGGAAACAACTCATGTAACCTTCGATGAAGACTCATTCATTCATGATCGAATTGATCACTCCTCATCAATTATGAATGAACTTACTTATAGTCCTTCAGACTTTGTTCCCGATTTCTTGTCAAATGATGTTGAGCTTGTTGTTCCCAATGTTGATCAATTCATCAACTCACAACCTTTCTCTAAAGATCAGCCTGTCATACTTGAAGAAGTTGAACCATCCAATCAGGAAGACTCTGCTCAAAGTAATACAAATGAAAGTTCTAATCCAAGAATTCTTCGAGATCATCCTGAATCTCAAATCATTGGAGATGTAAATTCTAGGATTATCACTCGTAGCAGATTCAGCAACAACTTCTGCATGTTTGTAAACTTCGGCTTATTGATTGAACCAAAGAATGTGTTTTGATTCCTTGAAAGAAGCTGACTGGATCAAGGCAATGCAGGACGAGCTGAAGGAATTTGAGTGTCACCGTGTGTGGAATCTTGTTCCCAATCCTCAAGGAAAGACTATCATTGGCACTTGCTCGGTTTTCAGGAATAAAATGCATGAAGATGGGATCGTAATAAGAAACAAAGATAGACTTGTGGCTCAAGGTTTCTGTCAGCTAGAAGGATTAGACTATGATGAAACATTTGCTCCTGTTGCTAGACTTGAAGCAATTCGCCTGTTTTTTGCCTTTGCTTCTTTTAAGAACTTCAAAGTCTATAAAATGGACGTCAAGACTGACTTCATACATAGAGATCTTCAAGAAGAAGTTTTTCTAAAACAATCGTCGGGGTTTAAAAGTGAAGAGTTTCCAAATCATGTGTATCGTCTTGATAAAGTTGTATATGGTTTAAAGCAGTCACCTAGAGCATGGTATGACACATTGGCGAGCTATCTTCTTGTAAGTAGATACAAACGTGGAAAGATTGACAACAATTTGGTCATCAAGCATTCATGATCACATATCATTCTTGCTCAAGTGTATGTTTATGATATCATTTTCAGATCCACCGATGGTATTTTTGTTTTCCAAGCTAAATATATTGCAGATATGATGCAAAAGTATGGTTTCTCTGATTGTAAACCGACAAAGACTCCGATGTCCATCAGTACAAGAATCCAATACAACATTCCAAGACCAAGCACATTGACATCCGTCATCATTTCATCAGGGACATAGTTCAGAAGGGAAAATTGGAGTTGTTTTACATTCCTTCCACTGATCAGTTGGCCGACATTTTCACAAAGGCATTGGATGAGAAGACTTTAAACATATTGATTGCAGATCTTGGCATGCTTTCAATGACTTAATTTTTTCCTAACTCTTTTGACTGAACATTGCTTCTAATTGCTTGCAGAAAAACACAAAAACAAATGTTGCTTTTATCATGTTTATTGATTTTTTACATAGTTTGCTTAAGCTTTTCTTGTAGTATTTAAAAGTATTCTCTTTTCTCTCTTATACTTTTTCAAGCCTATCTAAGATTTATCTGCATCTCCTTCCTTTCTTGTTTGCGAGAATTGGAGTCATCCATAAAGACCTCAATGCTCTTGGTGCTGAGAAAAAGAGTGGCATCATGTCCTCTTCCACTCACTGTTATGGATGCAAAGAGTTGTTGGGTTTTGAGCATTCTAACACTCCAAAGGTGTTCATGCAACCCTAAATACCTTGGATCTATGTTTTTACTAATTATACATGCAATGGTGTTTCCAAGGTATTAAACCTATGACTAGCATATAATTGACATATACCACACAAGAATCTAGTTAGGATAACATACCTTATAGTGGAGATTGAAGTCTTGATGTATCTAGCCTTAAGAGGTTAGCCCCAATAGTGTGGAAGCCTCAAGTGGAATCACAAATCACCATCAACAACTTGGAAGAACTTAAGAGAATATGGAGCTCACTAAAATCGGCCACCTTTTTTTTTCACACACACTAGTGCCATTTTGTGAGCCAAGGACCCATTTATATATTATGGAGGATTAGTGTTACATCCATGTAAACCCTAATACCCATGACCTTTCATTTACATAGGATCCATGGGTTAAAAGCTCCATGGACTATCCATGGACTTCCATACACTTTTAGCCCATCCTAAATAAACCTTGGCCCATTCCATATATATATATATATATATATATATATATATATATATATATATATATATATATATATATATATATGTATATATATATAAGAGTCCATATTTAATTAGCCTGTTTTGATCACTAAATTAATTCCAAATTAATTCTTGATCAATACTAATTAAATAATATGATTTCATATTAATATATTATGACTTATAATATATTAATAAATCATAAACATCCTTTTCTCATAAGTCTATCCATACAAATTGTTCTGGTGAAGTGCAACCCAAATGGACCATGCCGGGTCGGGTCAAGTCATACCAATTATAGTTGTGGACTTAGACACTAATCCAATAGTCCCCCACTTAGATAAGTCTAATAACTATTATTGCAAGTACGACTTCATAACCTGACTAGCAATCGTAGCTCTTAAAGCGGCTGTCGAACTCTAAACAAATCAAATGACGCGTCCATTAGATAAGTGATCATATCATTCTCTCTGTCCATTTGTTGTTTCTCGATTTCTGATTTATGACGATTGACTAATTGAACAAATCAAATCAGTCCAGGCTTGGCCAAGCACTTAGGGTGTCATCACTAAATCATCGAGGGGCCCACATATATCGCTTTTATCCATTTAATGGTAAAACGAATGGATAAACTTTGACTCATATGCTTGTACTAACAACTTGTTGAATCATACACAAAGGCACTTTCTATAACATCGAGTTACCAATGCGTTTTCGTGCAATCAATGTATAACCAACTCATAGTCAACAATTCATATCTCTAAGTTTAAAGAATATATGATATTATCGTCAAATCCATGAAGTGATTCAAATGAGCGTGGGTTTAATCCAATACTCAGTACTTATGAGCACTCATGAATGTTGTAGCAACCATTGCTATGTCTAATGCACCTTTGACAAATCTTACAAGCCAGATTCATGACAGTCTCAATTCAATACCTACTTCCAACGTATGACCGACTGTGGAGAGTTTGAATAAAATAATTATTCTGGAAGTCAAAACATGCAAAGTGAAACACAAGAATAATACTAACCCTATATGGCCCCAACACTTTGAGAGTAAATAAAAACACCTTTTATCTAAGCACCATATTGATTACTCATTGTTCATGTAATGTTTCGAATTATCAACTTAATACTTGAATTAAAAACAATAGTCCTGCCATGCTCCAAGCATGCACACTATGTTTACCTATGGTCCTTTCTTTTGTGAAATAGATCAATTGAACACGACTCCAATGATGCTCATTTCACAATCCCAATCCCTTTTGTAAATGTAAGAATACCATACTCTTGCCATTTACTGTAATCTGTTAGATTCTAAACTTATATGCAATGATTCTCTTGTAATGACTATGCACAAAAGTCACAAGGACTTGGCAACAGACATTACAAAGTATTCCAATGGAGATCAATTCCACGGAACCGAAGTCTCATATTCAAAGTACATTCCTTTGAACATCCTTCTTTGCATTAAGTTTTCTAATCTTACACAGATTCAGAGAATAACTTCCATCTATGGAAACAATTCCATATTACCATTTTGACTATCAGTTCTGAACAAGAGTTGCCTCTTTTCAGAATATTTCAATATGGTCCTTTCCAAAGTTTACATTATACTTCCAATTGTCCACGAGCAACCAATCTTTGGTAAACCTCAGATTGTCCTCGACAATTGCTTAGTCATTTTAGTCATATCCAGTTCTATTCCTTTTTCCCTCTTAATGCCCTAAGCATTTGGAAAATTTAGAAACGATAAATATTATAGCACAAGGATATATATGAATGTTATGTTGGAATGGTTCAACCTAAGGAAATTTTGTATATGTTGTGTTCTCAAATTCGATTATGATTATGTCATCCCTCTTCATAGTTCGAATTGTGAGAACATGGCAAATAAAAAATATTATAGCACATGCAATCGATCCTATACCCGAAGCATATGGGACACGATTCATGCTATAAATTTTTTTATTTGCCATGTTCTCACAATTCGAACTATGAAGAGGGATGCCGTAATCATAATCAAATTTGAGAACGCAACATATACAGAATTTCCTTATGTTGAACCATTCCAACATAACATTCATATATATCCTTGACTAAAGTTGATTAAAATCTCAATCTAAGCTTGTAGAATTGGAATGAAGTATAAAATCCTCTCCCTTAATTATAGCAAAACAACTATTTCATAGCAAATTGAAACTTTTGTTTTCTATAATTAACATTGCTAACTTGCAACACTTAGCATAATAATCATGCTCCCACTAGCACAATGATTATTATCTTACTAGCATAACACTTATGCTCCCACTAGCTTTGACATGTACCCAGAAATCAGCTGGACTTCTAGAAATCAATACTTTATTGACTTTCTTACCAAAGTTCAGATTTCTGATACAAGATGCTTTGATAAGATTTTATCAAAATCATACACCTTTCCTTAGAAAGCTCACATGTGTGTCTAAGCAATTATGAAGAGGGATGTCGTAATCATAATGTTTAGACCTTTTTCCATTCTCACAAGTCCATGTTAGTGTGCCGGTTAACCACACGCGCTCCACTAATGACTTTGAGAATGCAAATATCACAATTGCTATCTTACTTAAAATCTACTTAGTGAAAGCGTTTCCTCACCATCATTTTCATGAATCTGAGAGAAACCTTATGACACTTAGATTTTATGGTGTATGTGTTCCTATCCATGTGAATTTCTCATAACCATAATCATGAGAGAAGGTTAATGACAAATCCAAACTCATATGGACTGAACTTGCCCAATCTCATTTTTCTTGCCACCCGGCAGCAAAAGGGCCTACCATCGCTTCCAGGTTGTTATGGAAACATTTAAGAACTTACAGAACTCACAAGCATAGTCAAGTTAAACTGGAATGGGTACAGAAACAGAAATATGTCAACACAATGGGTTACAAACCTCAAGTTGTGTGCTAGTGATTACCAATACTCTTGATTAGTTCTTAAAACTTTCTCAAGATCTTTTAAGACTCCTACTGACCTCTTGACATATAAGATTCTTTTTTCAAGAACCATTCCTTGACAAAACAAATATTCAAGAGTTAGTGTAGATTCTTATCAAGTTAAACACTTCATACAATTGGTCTTAGTTGGTCTCTGTTTTATCTAAAACATCAAAACTTACCAATTTCAAATGTACAAGAGTAAGAAACATGTTACTCTTACATTTGACAAGTGTTAGAAACCTTTCTTAAAATTATGTCACTCAAGTTACAATCTTAGAGTATGACTCTAAGACTTGTTTTGGAACGAAGTATGATTTATCTTTTGATTTGACCATTTTCACACTTCACGATACCTCTCCTTAGCCAAACAAATGTACTAAGGTTTTCTTAGAGGATCAATTGTGGTATGGTTCCATAATCACTAAGATAATCATAAAACAAGATACTCAAGTACTCTCCCATCTCTTCAGATTGGAGAAACTTTTATCTTTCTGCCTAATTTGATTCTGCTTATCCGTCCTGCCATACATTGAAACTTTTCCAATGTTTCAGAATTACACTTAAACTTGTAAGTATAACCATATTTACTAAACTTTAGTAAATCATGACGAATAATATTATCGACCTTTGTGGTGGACCTGACCAGCGCACAAACTAGTGTACCCAATCCTTCAGTCCTTCACTTGACTCACACATACATGTGAACAAGGAATTAGTCTTAATTTCCCAAAAATGAAAAATTCTCACTCATCATGCAATACAACTTGTATGATTCCAAGTTTCTATCCAACTGAAACTTGAGTGATGAGAATCTTTTCTTATTTGGTAAATTATGACACTACCACAAATGAAAGAATCAAATCCATTTTCCGATATTGCTTATCAATGGAAACATATAAACAACCATTTTTTCACAAATGCCATTGTAAGGATACTTAAAATAAATAAATCAAAACTTTTTCTTTTATTTTAAAACTTGCGGAAAAATCTTATCCTTACAATGCAAATACATATGAAAACTATGTTGATATCTATTCCTAAGCAATCTATCGTAACTCTTAAGCAGTTGCTCAAAATACTGATCACCGAACCATTTTCGTGATCAGAATCAGCATACTCTTTCTTTAAGCTTCCTTTGATTTTCTAAAACATCAAAATGTAATTAGATTACATTATGTATTAAGAATCTCCAAAAGATACTTAATAGAGTTAGATAATGGACTTTACCTGAAGTAGAGTCAAACTTTTGACTTTACCAGATCTTTCAGGTAAATCTGGTAGCTTTGCAACCAATGCCCTTTCTTTTTGGAAAAAGAAACATATGGACTCTTTGGAAATGGTACATGAGACTATCTCAGACTTATCCTTTCTCTTTACCATTAGGTCAAATGACTTGACCATGACCGATCCCTTTCCATTGGGAAGAGAAAGCTTTTCTGGACTTCTAATGTTACCATTGTCAATGTCCATGGAAGTTTGGGAAGTTGATCTTCCAATCAAATTTTGCTTTACCAGTGCCCCAAATCATTGCTAATTTAGCAGCATCAAGCAAATAGGTAAGATCATTAAGGGTCATGTCTTGATCTGTCATTAGGGTGTGACTGAAGAACCAAGTCAACAGCCAGCTACCTCGAGACTTAGACACCCGACTCTCCCGGCTTGCCAATATGGATTGAGTGACCTTCAATTTTTCAAGTATTTGAACTTGTGGGATAGGGAGAATAATTGGAGGAGGTGGAGGAAGTGAAGCATGATTTCCAGTCCCATTAATACACAAGAAAGAGATTAATCTTTCACCTTGATTGCCATGTGGGATATCATCTTCAACAGGAAAGCTTGTTCCTAAAGATTTGGGAAGACCGTAGTTGTCTTAACTAGACATCTAAAATGGGAGAAATTCAAGTTTAGTTGATTGAAAGTCCTTAATATAACACCCAATATGAAATATTAAGGCTAAGATCCAACAACCTATTTATAACCGGAAGAGGGATGCCGTAATCCAAGCTATAAAATAGTTGAAGGTAGGTAAATGACGATTTACCAATTTCCACCATGAAAACGAAATATAATTAAATTTTAATTGGATTTGAAACTCCTAGATCTTTTGAGATACATTGAACTTTCAATGGCATGTTTGAATCTCGATTGTTCCCTCTCAAGTTTGTGACTGGGATGCCGAGGATCACAAACAAGGTGTGAATAACCATGCAAATTAACTTGGTACCCTTAATTTTATCACCCAATCGATGTGCCGGTTAACCACACGCGCTCCACCGATCTATGATAAAACTTAAGTCACCCTTTGCCACACATTGTCAGTCCCATGTTAGTGTGCCGGTTAACCACACATGCTCCACTAACGACTTAACAAGGGTGCAAAGTGTAATTTCATGGGTTAGAACCAAATTCACATTTTCCTAAGTAACTAAAATTGGGAATTTATAAGTGTTTAGTTACTTAGTATTTATCATTATAATTTTAATGAAGGGAGAATTATAATCCTTTCCTACCCGTTCGGCTAACGACCCTCCACCAGTCAAGGAAGCGGTGGGTGAGAGTGGACACCCATTAAACTGCCATTTTATAGGCAGTAACCTTATACCCCCCTTAGAGACTGGCTTCGTGAATGAGGCCTACTAACGGTAAGATTGACTTTACTCTTATACATATATATATATATATATATATATATATATATATATATATATATATATATATATATATATATATATATATATATATATATATATAAGTATTAACTTTTAATATTATAATAGTATAAGGGTGTATTTTACACATTTAAAATACTTGGTGGTTTAATCTTATTAATTAAACTATACTCTTAACTTAATTAAACTTAAACCATGTCATTATGGAACTATTAATTCTTTTAATTAAACACTTTAATTAATCTAATGAAGTCCATAAAGTTTGAATTTTAACTTTTAAAATTCTAGGGTTTGGAATTAAAGCATTAATGTGTGTGAGACTTTACAAATTCCAAAACTTGAGGGCAAGTTTTGAAACTATTCAAAACCTTTCATTTTCATAACATATGAGTTTAATGTAGGTTTTTAAAAATTTTAATGAATAGACTCTTGAACATCCATAACTTGAGGACAAGTTATGGAGTTCATAAAACTATTGATGAGGAAAAGACTCTTCAAGTTTCTTAACCTATGATTTTAATAACCTTTTTAATGTGACTTTTCATATAACATGAGGACAAGTTAAAAAAACACATATTATGAATAACTTTTAGATTAATTTGGATTGAGAGCAACTATCACAAACATGTCTAGCAATATTCATAATCTTGATTAAACTCCTATGAACAAGACAATTCAAATCAAACAATTTTTCATGTAATTAGCCTAATCATTAAACTAATACAAAACATGAAACTTTTGACAATTATCTTTTAAATTGGATTAGAATGATCATTACCACATCAAAAACAAGTTTTATAAGTTCAAAAACAGCTTAGGGTAATGATTCTAGTCTAATTCCAGCCTTAAAAGTTGAAAATATGCTAACAGGGGCTCCTACTCGTCGAGTGTATGAACCTACTCGATGAGTATGAATTTTCTTCATGGACTAGGCGAGTCCATCGGTGGACTCGGCGAGTCCAGTGCCCAGACAGCCAAAAAATCGATTTTTTCAGCTTTTTCAGCAAGTTGCATCAAGTATAATTGAAAACAAGCCTAGGCTCTGATACCACTGTTGGGTTTTGAGCATTCTAACACTCCTAAGGTGTTCATGCAACCCTAAATACCTTGGATCTATGTTTTCACTAATTATACATGCAATGGTGTTTCCAAGGTATTAAACCTATGACTAGCATACAATTGACATATACCACACAAGAATCTAGTTAGGATAACATACCTTATAGTGGAGATTGAAGTCTTGATGTATCTAGCCTTAAGAGCTTAGCCCCAATAGTGTGGAAGCCTCAAGTGGAATCACAAATCACCATCAACAACTTGGAAGAACTTAAGAGAATATGGAGCTCACTAAAATCAGTCACCTTTTTTTTCACACACACTAGTGCCATTTTGTGAGCCAAGTACCCCTTTACATATTATGGAGGATTAGGGTTACATCCATGTAAACCCTAATACCCATGACCTTTCATTTACATAGGATCCATGGGTTAAAAACTCCATGGACTATCCATGGACTTCCATACACTTTTAGCTCATCCTAAATAAACCTTGGCCCATTCCATATATATATATATATATATATATATATATATATATATATATATATATATATATATATATATATATATATATATGTAAGAGTCCATATTTAATTAGCCTCTTTTGATCACTAAATTAATTCCAAATTAATTCTTGATCAATACTAATTAAATAATATGATTTCATATTAATATATTATAACTTATAATATATTAATAAATCATAAACATCCTTTTCTCATACGTCTATCCATACGAATTGTTCCGGTGAAGTGCAACCCAAATGGACCATGTTGGGTCGGGTCAAGTCATACCAATTATAGTTATGGACTTAGACACTAATCCAACAAGAGCCACCATCAATGCAGTAAGTCTTGTTTTCATCTACTGACTCATAATCTGATAAAACCTCAAATTCCCTCATGTTGATCTTGAGGACACAATGGTTTCATGGATTTGAGCCAGTTAACTCGTTAGTTACAAAGACTGATTTCTTCTTCTCTCTTGCTCTTGATGAATATGAATATTGGAGTCCATCTGTAATGTTTCAATGATAAATTGCTTCATCACTCTTGATTCATTGTGAGATGTATTGTGTAGTGATTTGTGTATCTTCAGTTGTGTTTTCTTTTATAGCCAGACTCGAAGGGTATATATCTCGAAGAAAGGAAATCAATTAATGAGTGGTTATTTCAAAAGATTTATCCTTGATGATACTACGCAAAAGATTTTCTGAAAAGACTATACAAAGGGCCTGTAAAAAGGTTGTATATTCTTTTTCCTTGTTTGACTAATTCTTTACTTATACTATTTATTATTCTATCTTGTACCATATTAAATCAATTGATGGTAAACTCTATAGTTCTAGACTGCAACTTAACTATATGATACAGAAGTTTTAACCACTTCTTGTTGATGAGTTAACACCGTTTATGATTCACGTTGATTACACCTCAGCGTGACTAAAGCAATCCATTATTTCCTTCATTTCTTCTCAATAAAACTTGATGATTCACTATGAGATACTACACACTGATAAAAGTTTGAAACTTTGTGCCAATGGTTAGTCTATGTACCCTAGGCTATCACACGCACCAACCCATTCTTGCCCTTATGTTCTTTTTTAAAGCTTTATGATTCAACGTAATGTACCATACGATAATGAGATCGTGACAAATATATGCCAATGGTTAAGCTAAAACACCACAACTTATCACATTCATCAACCCATTCTTTCCATAAATTCTTCTTTAGAATTTTATGATTCAGCGTATGATACCAGACGCTGATGAGAATTCGAAAATTATGTACTGATGACTATATCATTGTCCGTGATATATTACACATCTGTAAGGTCGGACCTTATGATCCGATGAGTCAAACACACAACACGCTGATGAATCAACGTCAACGTCTACTACATCTACAACGCCAACATATCAAGCTTATTAGCGTCAGCTTATAGTATAGTTATCCGATTGTAATCAGTTGTATATTCGGTAATGATATAGATAAGTATAGAATAGATCACAGATCCGGTATCTTTGTGATAAGATCGGTCCTTAGTATAGATTAGATGCAATCCCTTGAATCATGGGATATACATGTATAGATTAGTATATATACAACATTAAGGCAAACCCTAATGTTGTGATCATGGCATTGTGTCAATCGTCTTTGTGACAAACCCATCTTCTTGGTGAAGACAAAACTCTTTCTTTGTGTAAGAACAAGTTGGAGAACTTCTATGTTATTTATTTTATGTTTATTGTTTGCTTAGATTAGTTTTACGGTTGTTTGTAATACGTGAAGTGTAGCCAATTGATACAAGCCTTCAATTGGTATCAGAGTAGGTTTTTGATACACTCAAGTAATCCCTATGAAAAAGGTTGTATATTCCTTTTCCTTGTTTGACTAACTCTCTTGTTGTATTGTTATATTATTATTTTGTACCATTTTGTAAAGGAATCCAACAGTGGCAACTTTAAGCCTAGTATGCAACTTTTGACACATCATCGTCCCTAGAAGCATGTTGCTGTATGTGACAAAATCACTCTAAGTTTCTCATTAGCAAGACCATCTGTTGAGAACATTAAGTCACCCTCTCACGCTGATTGTCTAGCACTGTCTAAACTCTCAAAGTGATATTGCCTGATCCAAATAAAAAAATATTGATAGAAAGGCTGGGGTGTTTATTTTTAATTTAATCATCTTTACCTGACCCTGTCCTTGGAAGCATGCTTGTCGTATGCATCAAGTCTAATGTTCTGCTGAAACATTGAGCATAACCCAATGGCTTACCCTGATTGCATGGTCATCAGCATAAGAGTTACTTGTATGTTCCTTTAATGACAAAGGGTTGTTCATGTCTATTACTCTATGATACAGATGTTTAAACCACTTCTTGTTGATGATTTAACATCGTTTATGATTCACGCTGATTCCACCACAGTGTGACTGAAACAATCCATTCTTTCCTTAACTTCTTAATAAAACTTGAATATTCACTGTGATATACCACACACTGATAGAAGTTTGCAATTTTGTGTCGATGGTTAGCCTATGTACCATAGACTATCACACGCTGATTCCACCACAGTGTGACTGAAACAATCCATTCTTTCCTTAACTTCTTAATAAAACTTGAATATTCACTGTGATATACCACACACTGATAGAAGTTTGCAATTTTGTGTCCACTTTGGCCCTGATATTCTTCTTTATAATTTTATGATTCAACATATGGTACCAGATGTTGATGAGATTTCGAAAAATCTTTACGTATGGGTACATTTCATTTCGAAATGTATTACACTCAACATACCACTCTTGCTCTTTTTCTTCTAATAAAAGTGGTTAATGATTCAGCGTATGAAACCACACACTGATGAGATCACACAATACTATGTCAGTGAATGGTAGTTTAAGCCCACACTATTAGGATACATCACAATCTTACTAGACTACAAGTTGAAACTCTATTCTACTCGAAGTTAGCTGCTGATGTCAAAAAGGAGGAGAGAATCTTGGTAAAACTAAAAATATCGCTGAAAAATACAAAAAAGTACATTCTAAGGAGGAGTCGAGTCAAGCTGATGTCAACGTTCTCAGCTTAGCTCAAACTTATTATCTATTCGTTTGACGTCTGCTATAATTCATAAATTCTTGATTAGTCATTCATCTTCTCAGGGGGAGTATTCGTTAAAACTGTAAGACTCAAGATTTCATTCTTACTCTCAGGGGGAGCACGAGCCAAAAGCATTAATTAAAGACTAGTTTTTACATCATCAGATAGGGGAGATTGTAAGGTCACACCTTATGATCATATGAGTCAAACACACGACACGCTAATAGATCAGCGTCAGCGTCTACTACATATACAACGCCAACGTATCAATCTTTTCAACGTCAACTTATAGTATAGTTATCTGATTCTTTATCTTTTGTATATTAGGTAATGATATAGATAAGTATATAATAGATCACAGATCTGATATCTTTATGATAAGATCGGTTATTAGTATAGATTAGACGTAATCCCTTGAATCATGGGATATACATGTATAGATTAGTATATATACAACATTAGGGAAAACTCTAATGTTGTGATCGTGGCTTTGTGTCAATCGTCTGTGTGACAAACCCGTCTTCTTGGTGAAGACAAAACCCTTTCTTTGTGAAAGAACAATTTCGAGAACTTTTGTCTTATTTACTTTATGTTTATTGTTTTGCTTAGATTAGTTTTACGGTTGTTCATAATACTTGAAGTGTATCCAATCGATACAAACCTTCACGCACCTACCCACTCTTTCCCAATAATTCTTCCATTAAGAAGTTAATGATTCACTATATTAGCCATACACTGATAAAACTTCGACACTCTTTTCCGATGGGTATATTTCATACCGAAATGTATTACACGTATCATACTACTCTTTCCCTTTTCTTCTTGTAAAAGTGGTTAATGAGTCAGCGTATGAAACCACACGCTGATGAAATCTCGCAATACTATGTCAGTGAATTGTAGTTTAAGCCCACACTATCATGAGACATCACAATATTACTAAACTGCAAGGTGAAATTTTGATACTCTGGTCTCCTCCTCCAGTTCCATTTTACTGTTGATGTCAAAAAGGGGGAGAATCTAGCTAAATCTGAAGAAACTACTGGATATTCTTAATCTAAAGAAAAGCACAATCTATGGGGGTGTCAATCTGACATCAACATTATCCATCGTCCGATACGATTCATAAATGTTGCCTTAAGTGCTTGATAATCATTGGAAGTCATTTATCATCTCACGAGGAGCACTCATTAAAGCTAAAGAGCCTAAAATCTCATTCTTACTCGTAGGGGGAGCACGAGCTAAAGAATTCATTGAAGATTAGTTTTGACATCATCAGAAAGGGGAGATTGTAAGGTCACACCTTATGATCTGATGAGTCAAACACTCTACAAGTTATCTGCCAGCGTCAACGTCTACATCACCGCCAGCGCCAGCGTATGAAGCCTATCAGCTTCAGCGCTTAATCTTTTTGTATATTAGGTAATGATATAGATAAGTATATAATAGATAGCAGATGTAATATATCTGTGATGAAGATCGGTTCTTAGTATAGATAAGATACAATCCCTTCAATCAAGGTATATAGTTGTATAGATTAGTATATAATCTACATTAGGGTAAACCCTAATGTAGAGTTCATCTTGGTGATCGTCTTTGTGACAAACCGTCTTCGTGGTGAAGAAAAAACCCTTTCTTGGTGAAAGACAATTTGGAGAACTCCCTGTGTTATTTACTTTCTGTTCTTTGTTTTCTTAGATTAGTTTACTTTTGATCTTTATACTTGAAGTGTATCCGATCGAGACAAACCTTCATTATGATATTTTTTATCTCGAGCAAAATCAGAATCATAAAATATGTCGAATCGGATCCAATAATTGCGAAACTTTAAACGCTACTTCATGGAGTTCCGTATATCGAAATTGAATCTCATCTACATTTATGGAATCACCACGACCGAGAAAACACGTAGACACTTTCAGAAAAATTTTACATGTCGGGATCGGTGGCATGAGAATTGGGAAATGAAGTAACATCATATAAGGAAATATACACATTCTTTATTGCCTAAAATATCTCCCAAAGGCCAACATTGACCTTTTAATAATTCAACCAATGCTTCAAAGAGAAGCTACTTCTCTTCCTCATAATTTCAATCATCCCTCTTCCTCACATAATCTTCCTCTATTCTCCCTCTCGTTTGTACATCCAACGAAGAAGAAGAAGGGTCTGTTGACCATCATCGACAGTTGCAATCCCACCCATCCCCTCTTCGTTGAACCTCAGCAACCAAATACCTTATTTCTCTCCTTCTGTTCTTCTTTGATCACCTGCCAAGAAAACACACCGGAGTGTGTTGTTTTTCCGACGAAATCAGAGAGGCAACAACCACTTGCCTCTCGTCTTCCTGTTGATCGGAGCTGTCAAACACCTATGTGATTGTCGAGAAGCACCACCCAATCACCTCGAACCATTTTTCTGCACTTGTTTGTTTCTTCGGCTCTGATCAACATAGAATCGGAAAACCCGCTACCTTCCTTCCCTCCATGTTGTGCTATCGAACTAGAAAAAGGGAACCACCAAGGAGGCTGCCAGAGTAGCCCCCCTAGTTGCAATAGTCGATGGCTGCTCCTCTGTTTCCATTCCTCCCCTTATTCGGTCCAGTCAAGCACCATATGTGATCCTCCCTCTCGACGATAGATCATCCATCAATGCCCCTGATTTCACCATCGTTCTTCTCCATTCTCCTATCAAGCTAAGCGTCAGTGATGTTATTCCAGTTCACCACAACCCAACAAGACCTTCTTTTCATTGATTGCCTTCGCGTTTTCCCTTTTCTCGATCCGTTGAAGATGAAGGCCCCATCGTTTGTATTAAATTGCCTAAAAATAACCCCTTATTTGTCTACTTAACCAAATAATCCCCCATTTGTTCGAGTTATTACTACACAGACCTATCATTTGTATTAAATGATGAAAAACAACCCTTTTTTGCTTAAATCATCACAAAAACACTCCTCTTTGATTTTAAATTATTACGGACCAATCCCTTTAGTTTAAACTATTACTAAATTGTCCCGGTGATTTATCTTAAACTCAAGAAGTAATGAATTTCGGTTTTTCATGAAAAGCTTTACAAAAATTAACCTAGATTGTGATCACGCAACGAATGTGAGTTTCTTTAGCCCCTCTTTTATAGTTTTTATATTTAGGGGAAAATACATGTGTGTTTATTGAAGTATTAAGGATTTATAAGTTTTTATTCACAAAATATCATCATCCTTTATTAATGTTTACAAGATTGTGAAATAGCAACCTAAAATGCTATAAATCACTAATATATCTTATTAGTATTAAGTAGGTTGCTATAACAATACACATAAATAATTGATGATTTATAAAGATTATAGTATTTGTCATATATAAGATGAACTTATCAAAAATATATAAAAAGATATTGTTGTAGCCCATTTTGACGATCGGTATGATGCGGAATAATAAGAACATCTTGAGATTTAACGATAAAATATGAAGAACATAAAAGAGATGAGTAATTCCATGATTTTACTAGAAAGAGAGAAATAAAATATTACATGAAGAACCTGGGTTGGGAGAGATAACTCTCTCTTGGTGGGAGAGATCCCACCACACTCTCTCTCACTAGGAACTACATTTTGTGCACTCTTACTTACAAATACATGACCACCTCTCTCTATTTATAAGGAGAGAGAAACCAAACAATACAATAAAGGGAATAAAATAACCTAACTATCACTCATAATTTGTAGAGCATTTTCATGCTCCAACATTCTCTCCCTAAATGCTCCCAAATGATGAGGGATACAAATAAGTGATAAAAGGATAAAATACACAGTCACCGACTAACAAGTGTGGTAATAAAATGAAACATAATGAGAACCAAATGTTGAAATGTCTCTAAAACTCTGAAGTGTCTGTGATCTCTGATGCTGCCCATGAATCTATAATCAGTAAAGGTCTTCGGGTTCAAGGTCACTACTCTTGAGGCAGAAAAATAAGATCCAAATCTTCAAACTAGTCATAACCCCAATGATCAAGTAGAAGATCCAATCAGAAAAACACTTCGGCATCAAGTAGTCTGAAAAACATCTCTAATTCTCGAATCATAATACACCCAAAATTCTTCAAAAGAATAACCTGCTAAAAATATAAAACATTATGTGGTAGAGTCTAAATAATAAATAATTCGTATCCGGGAAACATCTAGTAATGCCAAAAATTCGATCAAAAGATGACCAAAAATCAGTGTCACATCGCATCACTAAATAAATCATCGTCTTTAGAAGTTTTCAAAAATCCAAACTCAAACAATCATAAAAAATATCCGGATGATAACATAATATTCTCTGCCTATTTTTGATAACCAATGACCAGATATCAAAAATAAACAAATCATCTGGATGAAGAGTGTCGGATACCATGAGTTTTGCATGCTCTCCCTAGATGTATGAATGGTCTCGATAAAACACGAGAATGAGAGTAATATAAATACTCTTCGGTCATATGTAGCTAGTTGATTTTGTCGCTGAAAAACTGCTCGAACAAATACCAAAGTAACAAATAATAACTCTGCATGAAAAATCTCTGTTATGTTGATAAATACAGATGTATCCAAATGAGGTGTCGGAACTCCTGAAGTGGTCATAAAAAAATAAAGTCCACATGCTCAAGATACATGGTTCGTCAACCAAAGATCAAAAGCGACAAGTCATAAAAATCCTCTAAAGCGAAGGTTGCGAAACAATTTTGTTGATCAGACGCAACCGCGGTGCAATCCTCGCGAAGAAACATATAATGTCCAACGGCGGTATGGAGTAATCCTCATGGAAAGAATAAAATTATTCCAATATAATCAGCAAGAAGTAATCCAATGTAACTATCGTAGGTTGGGTTGTGGCAAAAATTGGTATTAAAAAAATAATTGGTTTTAAAATAAAATAAAGAAATGATTGGTTTTAATAAAAAAATAAAAAGGCTAAAGTATTTGTTGGGTTTTATCAAAAAAATGGCTAAATAAAAAAAATTGGCTGAAAATTTTTTTATGTAAAAAAAAGACTAAATTGGTGTTAAATAAAAATAAATGAGTGTTCAATAAAAAAAATATGGCAAAAAGAATAAAGGAAAGGGGGGGTGCTATGAGAGGGGAGGAGTAAGGAGGAGGAAGCCTAAGGAGGAAGGAGGTGGAGAAGAGTTACAGCCGAGGAGGGAGGAAAAGGATGTGGGTTGAGAAGGGCTGATGGCTAAGGAGTACCGAGAAGTGATACTGAAGAGTGTGGTCTGCGGGTGAGAGGGTCTGTAGTGGAAAAGTAAGGTGGAATATGGAAGTGCTACCGTGGACTAGGAAGTCTACAGTGAGAATGTAAGGTAGGTGTAGGTACCGAGGACAAAGGTCTTCGGGTAAGGGAGGTGAGATCTGCTGTAGGGTCTCTGGTCAAGGCTTGGTTTGCGGTTGGGTAGGAAGTGGTTGGTGTACGGGTTGGTTGATTGTAGTATGTGGTATGTGAAGAGGCGGGGATTATGAGTTGGT
The DNA here is from genome assembly GCF_052849685.1 of Lactuca virosa. Lineage (NCBI taxonomy): Eukaryota > Viridiplantae > Streptophyta > Magnoliopsida > Asterales > Asteraceae > Lactuca > Lactuca virosa. Next base: position 62,694,104 of record NC_136430.1, on the reverse strand, counting down.
CTGTGGTAGGATCTGAAGGGTGAAGAGGTGAAAGGGTTAGGTAGATCTGCGGTAGGAGTCTGCAGTGCGAGGAGGCGAAGAAGCAAGGGAGCCTGTGGTATGCTTTAAGTATGCGGTATCTCGGATACCTGTAAGAGGTCTTCGCTGAACCGCAGAGGCTGCTCAGCAGACCTCGGTATCGAGCAGTTTTGTCATCATTTTTTTTGGTCTTTGGTTCTAGGAACCAAGGAGGAGTATGTTGACGACGAAAAATGCCAATTTTCATGAAAAAATGATACCGTAGAGCCTATATCTTCAAGTTTATCAAAGGGAATCTTTCCTAAAGCATATGGAGATGAGGTGGAGTGTTGGGAAGGGTAAAATATGACAAAATGTAGGAGAGAGAAAGATAAAAGTTGAGGGGACAAGGCATAGGTCTTCTCCCTTTTTCTTCTTCTTCTTCAACAACAAGATAAACACTTTGCAAACCCGGATTTTTAGCAGAAAATTATGAACGAACATCCGCAACTATTTATTCTTGAAAGTTTGAATCAACACTCAAAAATAGAAAAACAAATCATAAGAACATCCGGTTTTGAAACTGAAAATTCTTGCAAAAATTGAAGAAATCATCAAAATAAGAACCGATCGGGAGTTATTCCCTTGATATAGTCGCTTGAACCTTCAAGGTACGGCTTTGATACCAATTTTTGTAGCCCATTTTGATGATCGATATGATGCGGAATAATAAAAACATCTTGAGATTTAACGATAAAATATGAAGAACATAAAATAGATGAGTAATTCCATGATTTTACTAGAAAGAGAGAAATAAAATATTACATGAAGAACATGGGTTGGGAGAGATAACTCTCCTTGGTGGGAGAGATCCCACTACACTCTCTCTCTCTCACTAGGAACTACATTTTGTGCACTCTTACTTACAAATACATGACCATCTCTCTCTATTTATAAGGAGAGAGAAACCAAAAAATAAAATAAAGGGAATAAAATAACCTAACTATAACTCATAATTTGTAGAGCATTTTCATGCTCTAACAGATATTATACATAATAAAAAATGTTACTCAACATATTTAAGTATAAAAGAAAGTATATTACCTTAAACGGTTGAAAAACAAAGTTTGAGAAAATATAACTTGATTAGTTGAAAATACCAAAAATCAACTATTATTATCATACTCATTGACATTATGTAAAAATTAGCTTAAAACGATTTTAATATATTTTCATAATTATTATGAAAATATAAATTATTTTTACTAAGTTGTGAATGTGTCATATATGACAGCATAATTAATTTCCAGATTTTAAGAATTGTATTCTAAGAAATTATATAACATATTAATCATGAAATTTATTGAATTTATGAGAATTTTTGGTTTCACGTGGGCTGAAACCTAGAAGATGTTATAAAAGCAACCGTTATGCTGCCCAAATTTCGTCATTACAGACAATAAAATTTGGAAACCATTTAGGTCTTACGATCTCAAATAATAAAAGACTTCAATCAAAATCATTCCTAAACATCAATGATTTATAGGTGTTCAACGAACTTATAATGGAAAGTTTAGTATTAGGATGCCTAGACACACTGTTAGGATCCAACACCCACGAGACGTTGTATATGAGCTACACTTGTTTCTAAAAGCCATATGAGCTATATGGCTTAGGTTTATCACCACACTAAGTCTGTATGTCTTAGTAAAAGGCCTCTGCATTATAACCATTCATTTGTATGGAACGGAAAACGTCAAGTATAGATCAATGACACTGATCTATACGACAAATAATCCGCCTGCATGTTGTTAGTTATAACCATTGCCTGATGAAACAATATTGGCGTTGAAGTTTCTAAACTATTTACTCCAAGATGTTGATAAATAATTGGTGTTGAACTTTTTAGCACACCCATGTTAGTGTTGTTGTAGAGGTCGTGACATCGTAGTTCGGTTATGAGCTCATTATACATCCCGAATTTGTTTTATTACTGTATAGAATCGATATTGGGTTTATACGGGGTTTTGTTAATTTATACTAGTTGAAAGAGATTGTATGTAGTGGGATAGTTTGTGGTTCAAAATGATAAGTTTCAATAACAGAAATTAATTCATATAACACTTAATTAATATCATGAGATTTTAGGTTACCAATTCAATGTACATGCAGAAAAACTCTTAACACTTAAGGGTACATGAAACCTAAAATGGATCTGTAACGTCCCAAAAATCCATGGAAAAATTTTTGTTTTTAAAAAATTAATCCATACAACAATTTGTTCCCAAAAACATTCAAGGTGAAAAATAATATTTAAACATCAAAGTAAAAGTCATAAACAGCTACTGCAAAAAATAAAACTCTAAGGGATGTTGTGCAGTCACACCGGGCCCTTCCCCTCTGAACTAGAAATACCTGAAACCATAACCATAAAACTGGAAGCACGAATCTTAGTGAGTTCCCCAAAATACCATATACAACACAACATGTATATAAATATAAAAGCACGTGGCTGTGTCAGGTCCGTATCAACCTCGAGTCCATAATGACTCTATGTAACAACTTGTAGCTATGTCGGGTCCGTATCAACCCCCGGCTGTGTATCAACCCCCGAGTACATAATTACTCTATATAACAGTTTGTAGTTGTGTCGGGTCCATATCAACCCACGGGTCCGTTTCACCCCACATACAAAAGCATACAAACATATAAGCATGAGTCATAAAGACAACAAGCACATACATGCATATGAGCAAGTGTCACAAACACAACTAATATCCAAAAAAAATAATCTATTGGGCCAACATTGGTGCATTCAACCCACGATTACAATGAAGAGACTCAGCTTAGTCCGATGTCCATAAATATCGCACTCGAGCTACTGCTACCACAACTTATCACACTGAACATATCCAAGATCAGTCTTAATCAATAATTAGGATAATAACCTCTAATCAAAGGTCCAATCATATTCTATCATGCTAAGGGGTTAAAGACCATTTTACTCTTCCCATACTTGACCCAACAATTCATGGCCCAAAACCCAAATGACTCAAGGCCCAAAATGGCCCAAAAGACCTTTTGGTGAGTACGCCCTGCATACCAACCCAGTACGTCCGACGTACTGCTCTATTGAAGAAAGGGAATTGGGTCGAAACTCGTTACATGTAGCGTACCAGAGAGGTACGCCCAGTGTATGCCAGCTGAAGCCAAAACAACTTTAAGCTTTTAATGCTTAGAGACCAATTCACCCAAATCACATATCTAACCTTCAATTAACTCCTAATTAATTCCAGATTAATTTTGATTAATAATTAATCAATTCTAATTGATTTCACATTGATTTATTAATCATATAAGTTAACAAATTAGTTATGTAACAATTGATCACATATTAATTTATTAATTACATAATAAATCAACAAATCAGCTATCTATTTCCAATTAATATATTAATCGCATAATATATTAACAAATCATTTTCCCATAATTTCCAATTAGTTTATTAATCATATAATAATCTAATAAATTACACTTCTCTCTCCTAATATCATTTCAAGCTATTTCTAGTTATGAGGACAACCCAAAAAGGACTTTTCTTTTAACTACAAGAGTATACCAATTTAGTTATGCAATTAGACACATTAATCCAACAAAATCCTCTATCATGAACCTCAAAATATCTGTAGCGGTGATGTCGCGAACATCCTCTCACTCAGACCTCAATCTCCTGGGCCACCACCTCCCATACCAGAGCCTATTCCTCCATCACGAATTGTCACAATACTTAGTCTAAAAGACGATAGGAACACATCAAAATCAATGCATATTGTTTATCTAAGCTATGAATACCCACCTACAAGTTCCTTGGTAATCATATAACACTTCCTTGACCCAAGTATGAATCTTATGCTTCAGTTGTACGATCCTAATACTACCTTCCAAACCTATCCATACCTACTCCAAATATTGTTCCAAGAGTCCCTACTCACTTCACATAACTCCCCTAAAGTCATGACATGCATGCTTACGTCTAGTCGTAAGCATAATACTATACTTCCTAGACTCTCTCTAGGATTCTTCATTACCCACTTACTCATAAGTCGAGCACAGCTTTTACTAATATCAATCATAGATTCCATAAGAAATACAATTGTACACATATAAAGGCATATGAGGCATCTATACAAATCATACTATCTAGCATGCAGTTCCTGAATAGATCCCTAGCCTATAATCTATCATTCATAGCAATCCATGACATAAAATACATAACCATATAGGTATATTGGAAATCACCTACTTCATGAGCTCCAACTGACTATACGCATCGCATCCTTCTTTGAGTAAAACATTCTCTTTCAAAAACTTAGTTTGGAAAATCTCTCGGTCCTCAGTTTGAGTTCAGACACACTGTAAGGCGCGCCCAAATCCTTCAAACTAAAGATCTGATACCAACTTTTAACATTTCAAAAATTATAAAGAAAATTTTCATTTTAAAAACAGATTAAATGATTAAAAACTTTAACTTAAAAAAAATAAGTGACATTCATTTATTTGAAAACCATAATGGTATCAGTTAAATTAAAAAGACAGTGGAAATTTGTTGTTCCCAAACCCTTTATAGATTCGTAGATTGGATACAAGCAAGAAAGAATAATGAAGAACACATAAGTATCACAAAGATATCTTTCACCAAGAAAGGGGTTGGTCTCACCAAGAGAACAAAGTCACAAAGAAAAATGACACAAAGACACACTTAGGGTTTTACCCTAATACAATATTATATACTAAACTATTCTATTATATCCCTTTAATCAAGGGATTGTATATAATCTACATATAAATAGATCCTTATCACCAAGATATCATATCTGCTATCTATTCTATACATATCTATATAATTTCCTCATATTAAAAAATTACATAAGATTACTTTCTAGACGTTGACACAGATAAGGTGTTGAGACGTTGGCACTGATGTTGATGTTGGTGTTGGAGCTGGCGGTCAGCGTCTAAGGTTTTTGACTCATCAGATCATAAAGTGTGACCATACAATCTCTCCCTATCTGATGATGTCAAAACTAATCTTCTTCAGAGGAGTCATCAAAAGAACCATTAGAGAATTCAATAGCTTCAACGAATGCTCCTCTATATAACTGCCCAAAATTTCGGTAATCATGAGCCTCAACTAATATCTGCTCCCCCTTAAGCTCTGTTTTTCATTGGATCAGGTAGGTCTCCCCCCTTCATCAAGAACACTTGTATCTTTGTTGATCCTTCCACACACTCTCTTTTTCTTATTCTGAAATATTCTTCATATCTGGCTCATTGAATAAGTTATCTTCTTCTCTTTCTAATTTTTCGAGTTTCTGTATAGCGATTGAACTTCTGAATCTTCAACAGCTCCTAGAACAAATGTTCTAGCCTGGTCTGATACCACTTGTTGGTCTCGAACCCTATGTAGTTTCGTATACCAGATCCAAATAAGAAAGAACAATGAAGAACACAAAAGAATCACAAAGATATCTTTCACCAGGAAAGGGGTTGTTCTCACCAAGAGAACGAATGTCACAAAGAAAAATGGCACAAAGCCGTCACAAAGACACACTTAGGACTTTACCCTAATACAATATTATATACTAAACTATTCTAGTATATCCTTATAATCAAGATGTTGTATCTAATATACATATAAAAATATCCTTATCACCAAGATATCAAATCTGCTATCTATTCTATACATATCCGTATAATTGCCTAATATACAAAGATTACATAAGATTACTTTCTAGACGCTGACGCTGATAAGGTCTTGGGATGTTGGAATTGATGTTGATATTGACGCTGGCATTTGCGGTCAGTGTGTAAGGTGTTTGACTCGTCAGATCATCAAGTGTGCTCTTACAATCTCCCCCTATATGATGATGTCAAAACTAATCTTCTTCAAAAGTCATAAAAAAACCATTGTAGAATTCATCAGCTTCAACGAATGTTCCCCTATATAACAGCCCAAAATTTCGGTAATCATGTGTCTCAGCTAATATCTACTCACCCTTAGATTTAGCTCCCCCTTAAATTCAACTTTTCTTTGGATTAGGTAGGTTTATCCCCTTCATCAAGAACACTTGTATCTTTGGTGATCCTTCCACTTAGAAATTGTTGTCTCATCACAACCTCTCTTTTCTAATTCTGAAATATTATTCATATCTAGATTATTGAATAAGATATCTTCTTCTTCTTCTGATTTTTCAAGTTTTATACAGTGATTGAACTTTTGAATCTTCAACAGATCCTAGAACAAATGTTATAGCCTGCTCTGAAACCACTTATTGGTCCCAAACCCATTTTAGATTCGTAGATTGGATACATACAATAAAAAACATTGAAGAACACATAAGTATCATAAAAATATCTTTCACCAAGAAAGACTGTTCTCACCAAAGAAAGAGGTGCACAAAGGAAATGACACTATGCCGTCACAAAGACACACTTAGGGTTTTTCCCTAATACAATATTATATACTAAACTATTCTACTATATCCCTTTAATCAAGGGATTGTATCTAATCTACATATAAACAGATCCTTATCACCAAGTTCTTGGATCTGCTATCTATTCTATACATATTTGTATAATTGCCTAATATACGAAGATTACATTAGATTACTTTCTAGACGCTGACACTGATAAGGTCTTGAAATATTCGCGTTGATGTTGATGTTGGCGTTGGCCTTGGCGCTGGCGGTCAGTGTGTAAGGTGTTTGACTCATCATATCATAAAGTGTGACCTTACAATCTCCCTATCTGATGCTTTCAAAACTAATCTTCTTCAGAGGAGTCATCTAAGAAACCATTGTAGAATTCATCAGCTTCAACGAATGTTCCCCTATATAAATGCCCAAAATTTCGGTAATCATGAGTCTCAACTGATATCTGATCCCCCTTAGATTTAGCTTCCCCTTAAATTCAGCTTTTCTTTGGATCAGGTAGGTCTATCCCCTTGATCATGAACACTTGTATCTTTGTTGATCCTTCCACTTAGAATTTGTTTTCTCATCACAGTCTCTCTTTTCTGATTCAGAAATATTCTTCATATCAGGATGATTGAATAAGATATTTTCTTCTTCTGATTTTTCGAGTTTCTTTATAGTTATTGAACTTTTGGATCTTCAACAGATCCAAGAACAAATGTACTATCCTACTCTGATCCCACTTGTTGGTTCCAAGCCCTTTGTTGATTCGTAGATTGGATACAGACAATAAAGAACAATGAAGAACACAGAAGTATCATAAAGATATCTTTCACCAAGAGAACAAGGTGCACAAAGCAAATGGAATTAAACCGTCACAAAGATACACTTAGGGTTTTACCCTAATACAAGATTATATACGAAACTATTCTAGTATATCCCTTTAATCAAGGGATTGTATCTAATCTACATATAAACAGATCCTTATCACTAAGATATCAGATCTGCTATCTATTCTATACATATCTGTATAATTGCCTAATATACAAAGATTACATAAGATTAATTTCTAGAAGATGACGCTGATAAGGTCTTGAGACACTAGCGATGATTTTAATGTTGGCGTTGGCGCCGGTGGTCAGCGTGTAAGGTGTTTGATTCATTAGATCATAAAGTGTGACCATACAATCTCCCCTTATCTAATGATGTCAAAACTATTCTTCTTCAGAGGATTCATCCAAGGAACCACTTTAGAATTCATCAGCTTCAATGAATTTCCCCTATATAATTGCCCAAAATTTTGGTAATCATGAGTCTCAGTTGATATCTGCTCCATCTTAAATTCAGCTTTTCTTCGGATCACGTAGGTTTCTCCCCTTCATCAAGAACACTTGTATCTTCGTTGATCCTTCAACTTATAAACTGTTGTCTCTTAACAGTCTCTCTTTCCTGATTCTGAAATATTCTTCATATATGGATGATTGAATAAGATATCTTCTTCTAATTCTTCCTCTTCTGTTTTTTTCGAGTTAAGTATAGTGATTGAACTTATGAATCTTTAACAAATCCTAGAACAAATGTTCTAGCCTGCTATGATACCACTTGCTGATCCCAAACCCTTTGTAGATTTGTAGATTGGATACAGATAATAAAGAACAATGAAGAACACAAAAGTATCACACATATATCTTTCACCAAGAAGGAATGTTCCCACCAAGAGAACTAGGTGCACAAAGCAACTGGCACTAATCCGACACACTTAGGGTTTTACCCTAATATAAGATTATCGTAACGTCCCCAAAAAAATAACATAAAATTCTCATTTTTAGATTAATAATTCACTGATACATATCATTTCCATAAAACCAAGGTAAACAAGATTGATCGAAACATCATTAAATCAGAGGAAATCACAGAATGCGGAAACATGATGTGTGTGCCCTGCAACCATCCCGAGCTCTTCCATTTGAAAACCGAAGTACCTGAAACATAAATTGAAAACCATAAGCACAAAGCTTAGTGAGTTCCCCAAGATACCACATACCACACATACGTAAATCACATATTGGGCCCTGCCCTCCTTCGGGTCATACCCGGTATCGAGTCCCACTTAGCCTCGGGCCCCACTCGGCTTTGGGCCTCGCCCGACATCGAGCCCCGCTCGGGTTACGGATATGTCAATCACCAGGCCCCACCTGACATTGGGCCTTGGCCGATGTACAAACATAATCATATAATCATATAATCATATAAACATATAACCTTACTAGCACATCAAATAATCACAAAAGACTATAGCATACCATACAGTCATCGATCCCCTCCCGGTAAGCATAAAATCAGACACTAATAACTAGCATACAATATACTCATCAGACCTCGCCTGGTATTGGGCCTTTCCCGCTAAGAATACCATCATACAACACAAGCAAGAGTCACGCAGACATCTAGCATTCTAACATCTAAATCATGGGCTGGCATTGGTGCCTTCGACACGCTACACCCAGTAAGGAGACTTACCTCGCACTGCCGAATCATACAAACGATCCCTGGCTGCTGGCTGACAGATCCCCGAACTTTCAATCATCAAAACAAAACCCAATTAAAAATTGGGTTCCAATGCATAACCATCAATCCATAATTAGGGTAAAAAGACCATTTTACCCCTAATCTAGCTTGGTCCAAGACCAAGGCCCAAACTCACACTCTAAAGGCCCAAAAGCCAAATAATCAACCAAGCCCTAAATATGGCCCAATTTTCCAAATTGGGCCCAAACCCCTTACAGGGGACTTACCCTAAAGCCCATCTAAATTTCGTAGTCCATACACTTGTTCTCAGATGGCCCATTAAGAACCCAAACACCAAAGCCCAAAAGAAAGGCCCAACTCGAAGCCCAAACACGATTAGGGTTTTCACATAAAATGAAGATTAGGGTTAAGTAAGAACACTTAACCCATTAAGGACTTAATCCATTAAGTCCATCACTCTACCAGGTCAATCATACAATGTGGTCGGGCATAATTCATAACTCCAATCCAACGATCCAAAATGCGGGTCCCGGCAAGTCCCAAACTAAAGTGTCCAAGATTAGGGTTTTCTACACCCTAATTAGGGTTTCCAACCCAAGCACATGCCAACTAGGTCCAAGGTTAAGTTTTTAGGTTAATTAGAGTTACATTAGGTCGGCCACCACCTACTTCCACCTTGGGCGGTGGTGGTCGACAGCAGTCCACGGCTGCAGCCACCACCTCACGATGGTGGTGGTGGCGATTTTTATCAATAATCCAGGCACTAAAGCCTTCATAATTAATCCCACACCATTACACACATATAAATACGCACAAACACCTAGTGCGGAGGTTGGTGGTGGCAGGAGGTGGCAACCACCACCTCACGGCTGTGGTGATGGATTTTCTTGTTTTTTCGGCCGAGATACACCCACACAACATCATGAATACCGAAAACAACATATACACGCGAAACACACATACTCTCATCCTCCTACTAGGCGGCTGATGACACCGGAATAAAACGGAATGGCGACCAAAGGACAACGGCGGTAGAAAACTACGTACATAAAGGAACGAAGGAGAGGAGGGGTGAATTACGGGTAGCCTTACCGAGAGCTTCCGGTCGATCACGACCTATACTTCGTCGTTCACAGCTCCACTCTTCGGTCTCGGTGGTCCTTCCGGCCACTCACGACGTCACCGAAAGTAGGGGATGTGGTGGTGGTGTTTGACGGCAAGGTAGCAGGGGGTAGGGTGGTGGTCGGACTCGACATTGCAGGCGGCGGTTGAGAAGACTTCAAAAATGGTGGCGGCTAGAGAAATGTAGCTAGGGTTAGGGTTTGTATGAGTCATTATCAGCAATACGAGAGGGAAGAGGGGTGCTGGGTTTAACCCCGTGCCTATCTTTCAAACATAATTCCCTTTTTCCATGTTTGGTCCTCCTCCATAAAATCCTTTTCAGCTTAACTCCAAAACTTACCAAACATCCCCTTCCTTTTGAAATTATTTACAAAACCACCCCGAAAATTACACTTTAACCACCAATATCGAAAATTATGACATTTAACTCCCCGAAACCAACGCCCTACTAACTTATCATTGATTTTTGGTCAAAAGAAATCATAATCAGTTACATCTCGAAGTTTAGGGTTTATTTTCGAAACGGGGTGTTAGAATTATATACTAAACTATTCTAGTATATCCATTTAATCAACGGATTGTATCTCATCTACATATAAACATATCCTTATCACCAAGATATCGGATCTGTTATCTATTCTATACATATCCGTATAATTTCTTAATATACAAAGATTACATAAGATTACTTTCTAGACGCTGACCCCGATAAGGTCTTGAGACGCTGGTGTTTAACTCATCAGATCATAAAGTGTGACCTTACAAAATGAATATCTTCGATGAGTGTATACAGTTCCACTATGCTCTTCTCACGAAAAACCTGCAAAACATTTTATCGACAACTGTAAGAATAAAGCTTAGTGAGTTCCCTAGTATACCACATATTCCATCATACATACAATGCATCCATACAAAGTCCCCGGCTTTAGCGTCGACCTGCCAACTCTCTCCTAAATACATGCATAATATACATAACAATATTATATAAATTAGCGGGTCTATTCCAACCCCAAATGGATGCTATGGGCCAAATCATAGTCTTACTGTCACGTCCTACCATGGGCCAATAATGGTCTTACATACAAGTGCCAAAGGCCATATCCCGGTCTTTCAAACAACTGTTAGGGACCAAATCTTGCTCTTTCATACAATACATAAAGTTATATGTAGTCAGGGATCAGATAGATAGTCGAACAAGTGGTCCACCCGAAAAGAAATAAATCAAACAAAAACCATGCAATAAGGCTTTGGACCAAGAGTTCTCAGGCTATCTAACATACACTACATACGACCAGAGTATATCCACTCAATGACCATTAAAAACTATCATTACTCTAACCATTCATAACTATACAAGTATCATGATCCAACCATAGTCTTTCATACATGTGTTGTGATCCAACTATAATCTTTCATATTGGCATTATGATCCAACCATAGTCTTTCATATAAGTGATGTGATCCAACTGTTGGGTTTTGAGCATTCTAACACTCCTATGGTGTACATGCAACCCTATAAACCGTGGATCTATGTTTTCTCTATTATACATGCAAATATTAAATATTTGAAGGTTTCATCCTAACTATCATATTATGAAGCACCTATACTACAAAGTTCTAGTTAGATGACATACCTTTTGATGTAGCTTGATGTCTTCAAGCTTTAAGAGCTTAGCCTCAATAGTGTGGAAGCCTCAAGTGGAATCACAAATCACCAAAACACCTTGGAAAACCTTTAGAGAATATGGATACTTGGCTCACGCTATGAAATCGGTTATTGCCCTCTTTAGTGTATCCACACTAGCCACTAGCATAATTTCATGAACCATAAGACCCTTTATATAGTGTGGAGGATTAGGGTTAAACCCTAATACCCATGACCTTTCATTTCCTAGGATCCATGGGTTAAAGCTCCATGGACTATCCATGAAGACTTAGCCCAACCTAAATGAACTTGGCCCACTACACACACACACACACACACACATATATATATATATATACATATATATATATATATATATATATATATATATATATATATATATATATATATATATATATATATATATATATATCTAAGAGTCCATATTTAATTAGTTCCTTTTTGATCACTTAATTAATTCTAAATTAATTCTTGATCAATACTAATTAAATAATATGATTCCATATTAATATATTAGAACTTATAATATATTAATATAAATCATAAATATACTATTCTCAAAAGACTATCCATATAAATTGTGCCGGTGAAGTGCAACCCAAATGGACCATGTCGGGTCGGGTCAAGTACATACCAAATATAGTTATGGACTTAGACATTAATCCAACAGTCTCCTACTTGGATAAGTCTAAAACTATTATTGAGTATGACTTCAAAAACCAACTGGCAATCGTAGCTCTTAAAGCCGTTGTCGAACTCTGATCTTGTCAACGAACTCTGACCTTTGTCAATGACTTGTCCATTAGATTAGGGATCATATATTCCTCCATTCTAGATATAATATGGACTGAGACATGGATTATAATCATTCTCTCTGTCCATTTGTTGTTTCCCGATTTCCGATTTATGATGACTAACTGATTGAACAAATCAAATCAGTCCTGGCTTGGCCAAGCACTCACATGTGTCATCACTAAATCATCGAGGGGCCCACAGGTATCGCTTTTATCCCGAAGGTAAAAGGAATGGATAAACTTCGAATCATATGGCTTGTTCTACTACTTGTTAAATCATACACAAAGGCACGTTTTATAACATCGAGTTACCGAATGCGTTTTCGTGCAATCAATGTACAACCAACTCATAGTAACAACTCATATCTCTAGGCTTGAAAAATATAAGATATTATCGTCTCATGATCACTCATGATAAAATCCATGAAGTGATTCAAATGAGCGCGGGTTGAATCCAATACTCAGAACTTATGAGCACTCATGAGTGTTGTAGCACAACTTTGTCCACCAACTTGGACCTCTACAAGCCAACCCATGACAGTCTTGATTCATATCTACTTCCAACATATGACCGACTGTGGATGGTTTGAATAACTTAGTCATTCAGGAAGAATGACCTAGTTTATTCTGGAAGGCAAAACATGCAAAATGAAACACAAGAATAAATGAATCAAATATGGTATCAAACCCTATGAATATAAATAAACACTTTTATTTATCACCATACTGATTACTCATTATTCATTGTTTCGGTTTTATCAACTTTATACTTGAATTAAAAACACTAGTTGTCCCATGCTCCAAGCATGTACACTATGTTTTTCTTAAACAATAGCTTTGCCATACACCAAGTATGCACTCTATGTTTGTCTATGATCCTTACTTTGTGAAATAAACCAAATGAACATAATTTCAATGATTCTAATTTCACACTCCCAAATCCTTATCGAAAAATGTGAGAATTTCAAATTCCTATCGTTTATCGAAATCTGTTTAGATTTTAAACTTATATGCACTGACCCTCCTGTAATGAATATGTACAAAGTCACAAAGACTTGTCAACAGTCATTATAAGGTATTCCAATGGAGATCAACTCCATGGAAACTAAGTCTCATATTCAAAGTACATTGCTTTGGACATGCTTCTTGCATTAAGTTTTCTAATCTTACACAGATAACTTCCACCTATGGAGACAACTCCATATTCTCATTTTGACTATCACTTCTGAATAAGAGATGCCTCTTTTCAGAATATGTCAATATGGTCCTTCCAAAATTAGCACTATACTTCCAACTGTCCCTGAGCAACCAATCTTTGGTAAACCTCATATTGTCCTCCACAATTGCTTAATCATTTTAGTCATATCCAATTCTAGACCTTTTCCCTTCTTAATGCCTCTGGGCATTTGGAAAAAATTTAGAAATGACAAATCTTATAGCACATGCAATCAATCCTGTACCCAAAGCAAATGGTACACGATTCATGATGTCTCACATAAAGACATGATTCTAGACCAGTCTTTTGATACAATATTTTTATTTGCCATGTTTTCAAAATTTGACTATGAAGAGGGATGCCGTAATCATAATCGAATTTTGAGAACGCAATATATAGAATTTCCTTAAGTTGAACCAATCCAACATGAAATTCATATATATATTCTTGACTAAAGATGATTAAGGTCTCAATCTAAGCCTTTAGAACTGAAATGAAGTATATCCTCTCCCTTAATTATAGCAAAACAACTTTTTCAATCTCTGCAGCCTCACGAATTGAAACTTTTGTTTTCTATAATTAACATTGCTAACTTTCAACACTAACAATAATTATCATGCTCCCACTAACATGATGATTATTAGCATAACACTTATGCTCCCACTAGCTTTGACATGTACTCAGAAATTAGCTGGACTTCTAGAAATCAATACTTTATTGACTTCCTTACCAAAGTTCAGATTTCTGATACGAGATGCTTTGATAAAACTTTATCAAAATCATACACCTTTCCTTAGATAGCATGCATGTGTGTCTAAACAATTTCAGAACTATGAAAAGGGATGTCGTAATCATAGTCTCAATTGTTTAGACCTTTTGCCATATGCTTCAAATCTACTTGGTGGAAGTGTTTCCTCACCATCATTTTCATGAATCGGAGAGAAACCTTATGACCCTTAGATTTTATGGTGTATGTGTTCTTATCCATGTGAATCGTCAAAACCATAGTCACAAGACAAGGATAATGACAAATCCAAACTCATATGGACTGAACTTATGCAATCTTAACTTCTTGCCACCTGGCAGTACATGGCCTGCCATTGCTTCCAAGTTGTTATGCAACCAATTGAGAACTTTCAGAACTCCTATGCAAATCCAACTTTAACTGGAATGAGCACAGAATATGTCAACACGATAGGTTATAAACCTCAAGTCGTGTGCTAGTGAAGAACCTCAGGTTTTATTCTTGATTAGTTCTTGAAATTCTTTTTAGGATCTTTAAGACTCCCACTATCCTCTTGACATATAAGACTATCTTGCCAAATATTCAAGAGATAGTGCGGATTCTTTATCAAGACAAACACTTCACACAATTGGCCTTAGTTGGTCTTTGTTTTATCCAAAACATCACAACTTACCAATTTCAAATGTACAAGAGTAGGCCACTTTTACTCTTACATTTGACAAGTGTTTTAAACCTTTCTTTAAGATATGTCACTCAAGTTACAATCTTGGAGTATGACTCTAAGAATTGTTTTGGAACGAAGTATGACTCATCTTCCTGATCTAACCATTTCAACAATTCATGACTCCTCTTCTTAGTCATAAGAATGCACTAAGATGACCTTTAGAGGACTAATTGTGATATGATTTCTAAATCATTAAGATGATCACAAACATGATACTAAAGTACTCTCCCATCTTTTCAGATTTGAGAAACTTTTATCTTTCTGCCTAATTTGATTCTTCCCATTCGTTCTGCCATACATTGAGAATTTTCCAATGTTTCAGAATTATACTTAAACTTGTAAGTATAACCATATTTACTAAACTTTAGTAAATCAAATAGTCTTAACGAGCTTTGTGGTGGACATGACCAGTGCACAAGAATGTGTACTCGATCCCTTTAGTCCTTCACTTGACTCACACATCCATGTGAACAAGTAATTAGTCTTGATTTTACAATGCTTGAAAGTTCTCATTCATCATACTATTCAACTTGCATGATTCCAAGTTTCGGTCCAATTGAAACTTGGGTGATGAGGAACTTTCCTGATTTGGTAAATTTAGACACTACCACAAATGAAAGAATCAAATCCATTTTCCAATATTGCTGTCAGTGGAATCATATAAGCAACAATTTTCCACAAATGCCATTGTAAGGATACTTCAAATAAATAAAATTAAACAATTTTCTTTTATTTTAAAACTTTGCAGAAAAACTTATCCTTACAATCCACATGGAAAATTTTTGTTATCTATTCCTTAGCAATATATCATAACTTCTTAAGCAACTGCTCAAAATTCTGATGCGATCAAAATCCACCTTCGCGATCAGAATCAGCATATACTTCCTTTAAGATTTCTCTCTATTCTTTGATTCTTAAAACATCAACATGTGACCCAGTCACATCATGTAATGAGGATCTCAGAATAGAACTTAACAGAGTTAGATAATGGGCTCTACCTGATGTAGAGTCAAACTTATTGACTTTAACATCCTTAGGTAAATTTGGCAGCTTTGCAATCAACGCCCCTTCCTTTGGCAAAATAAACATATGGACCCTTTGGTAATGGGACTATCTCAGACTTAGTCTTTCTCTTTACCATTTGGTCAACCGGGTTGACTATGGCCAATCCCTTTCCATTGGGAAGAGAATGCTTTTTCTGGATTTCCAGTGTCACCATTGTCACTGTCCATAAAGTTTTTGGGAAGTTGATCTTCTAATCAAATTTGCTTTACTATCATTCCAAATCACTGCTGATTCAGCAGCACCAAGCAAATAGATATGATCATTAAGCTTCATGTCATAGTCTGTTTCATAGTAGTCCCAAAGGAACTCACTATGTGACTTAGAAAGTGATTGAACATCCAACTTTCTCAAGACTTTGACACCCAACTCTCCCGGCTTGTCAATATGTGACTTCATCTCTAAGATGTGATCACACATAGACCTTGCTTGCCATTAGGGCTTGAGTGACCTTGAACTTGTGGGTTAGGGAGAATAATTGGAGGAGGTGGAGGAAGAGAAGTATGACTTCCATGAGCCAAATTCGGGAAGTCATATTCATTAGGAAAGCTTGGTTTGGGAAGATCATTGTTGTCTAAACCAGACATCAACAATGGGAGAAATTCACGTAAAGTTGATTTAAGTCCTTAATATAACACCCAATATGATATATTAAGGCTAGGACCCAACAAACTATTTTATAACTTGGAAGAGGGATGCCGTAATCCAAGCTATAAAATATTTGAAGGTAGGTGAATGACGATTCACCAATTTCCACCAAGATAAACGAAATGTATTATTAGATTTTAATTGGTTTTGAAACTCCTAGATTCTTTTGAGATTCATTGAACTTTTCAATGGCATGTTTCAATCTTGAGTGTGCCCTTCAGGTTTTGTGATTGGGATGCCGAGGATCACAAAACAAGGTGTGAAGTAACCATGCAAATATACTTGGTACCCTTAATATTTACCCCTCAATCGATGTGCCGGTTAACCACACACGCTCCAACGATACTATGATAAACATTAAGTTACCCTTTGCCTACCTTGTTAAGTCCAGGTTAGTGTGCCGGTTAACCACACACGCTCCACTAACAGCTTAAACAAAGTGCAAAGTGTAATTTCATGGATTAGCACCTTATTCACATTTTCCTAAGTAACTAATATTGGGAATTTATAAAAGGTTTAGTTACTTAGTATTTATCATTAATACTTTTAATGAAGGGAGAATTATAGTCCTTGTCCTACCTGTTCGGCTAACGACCCTCCACCAGTCAAGGAAGCGGTGGGTGAGAGTGGACACCCATTAAACTGCCATTTTATAGGCAGTAACCTTATACCCCCCTTATAGACCGGCTTCGTGAATGAGGCCTACTAATGGTAAGACGACTTGCTCTTATACATATAATATATTAAACTTTTAATATTATAATAGTATTAGGGTGTATTTTAGACATTTAAAATACTTGGTGGTTTAATCTATTAATTAAACTATACTCTTAATTTAATTAAATTTAAACCATGTCATTATGGAATTATTAATTCTCTTTTAAGTAAACACTTTAATTATCTAATAATAAAGTCCATAAGAGTTAATTGAATTATTCAATAAAAACATCATAATTCCAATTATTAAATTCAAAATTAAAACCATTTAATTAATTGTTTAAGTTATGAACCCAAGACTTTTAGAATTCAATTCTTTTTTTTTTTATCATAAAAAAACTTTTTCCAAATTCCAAAACTTGAGGGCAAGTTTTGTAACTCTTGAAAACTTTTGGATTACATAACTTATGGAGTTAAATACTTGTTTTATGATGAAACTTTTCATGTTCCATAACTTAAGAACAAGTTATGGAATTCTTTAAAAGATTAAGACTAAGTTTTGTAACTCCATAAAAAACTTTGAATCAATTTTTTTTAAAACATTTTCATATCCATAACTTATGGAGGTTTCAAAAAACTCTTTAGATCAAACTTTTAAAACTAATAAAATAATCATATCATTTTATCTTTTACTAAATTTGACCTAATTCAACTAATATAGCAAATGATTCAAATTTTACAAATAATTAGTTTTTCACAAAAACAAGTAATTATCATAAAATTTGACAAACGTCATGTTTTTTTCCTTTTTTTGTCCAACTTTGAAAATAAAACATTTGCATCAATATAACAGAAAACAACCCATGGCTCTGATACCACTGTTGGGTTTTGAGCATTCTAACACTCCTATGGTGTACATGCAACCCTATAAACCTTGGATCCATGTTTTCTCTATTATACATGCAAATATTAAATATTTGAAGGTTTCATCCTAACTAGCATATTATGAAGCACCTATACTACAAAGTTCTAGTTAGATGACATACCTTTTGATGTAGCTTTATGTCTTCAAGCTTTAAGAGCTTAGCCCCAATAGTGTGGAAGCCTCAAGTGGAATCACAAATCACCAAAACACCTTGGAAAACCTTTAGAGAATATGGATACTTGGCTCACACTATGAAATCGGTTATTGCCCTCTTTAGTGTATCCATACTAGCCACTAGCATAATTTCATGAACCATAAGACCCTTTATATAGTGTGGAGGATTAGGGTTAAACCCTAATACCCATGAACTTTCATTTCCTAGGATCCATGGGTTAAAGCTCCATGGACTATCCATGAAGACTTAGCCCAACCTAAATGAACTTGGCCCACTACACATATATATATCTAAGAGTCCATATTTAATTAGTTCCTTTTTGATCACTTAATTAATTCTAAATTAATTCTTGTTCAATACTAATTAAATAATATGATTCCATATTAATATATTAGAACTTATAATATATTAATATAAATCATAAATATACTATTCTCAAAAGACTATCCATACAAATTGTGCCGGTGAAGTGCAACCCAAATGGACCATGCCGGGTCGGGTCAAGTACATACCAAATATAGTTATGGACTTAGACATTAATCCAACACCAACCACAATCTTTAATACTAGTGTTGTGATCCAACCACAGTCTTTCATACATGTGATGTGATACAACCACAATCTTTCATGTAGATGTTGTGATTCAACCACAGTCTTTCTTATGCAACAAATCACAAAGACAATATAGCATACCATAACACCAAGTTTCCTATTTTGTACATGTATGGGATTAAGAACACCCAAGCTAGGACCTTTTTCTTTCTCAACAGGAGTCTAATGACCATTATAGTGCCATAACAAGCCATTGAATTCCTTAAACTCGAAGAGAATTAATGAAACGGACTAAATCGTCGACAAAGAGAAATAACTTCAATCTACAAGAACAAAGATCAACATGCAAGCTTTATACCTCAAATGGTTCAAAAATATGAAGGAGATGAAGGATCTAAGCTAACTCTTTTCTTCCACCTCAAGCTTCACAAAATCATGAAGACAAGCTCAAGATCAAGTCATCAAGCTCAAAACCATGAAAGGGAGGCTAGGGTTTCGAAATGGAGGGATAGAGGCTGATGGAAATGACCTAATATAAGACTTAATGTCCTTAAATATGGGAGATACCCTAAAATCTTGGGCTTGGGTTGCAACAACCACCATGATGTGGTCATCCTCTTGCCACGTCATGGCAACCTATCTAAATACATTTCTTCATTATGAGCCTTGGCCACATCGTGTTCAGCATCCCACCTCGCTGTGACATAAGGTTTTTCCTCAAAACCTCATCATTAAAGTCCTCAAGACTTTGGTTGATAAAATCGGGAAACGGGTGTTATAATTATAACTTGGATTAAGGTATCATCGTCTTATTCTTAACAAGCTCAACAAGCTTTAATGGTGAAAGTGTTAAGAGGTAATGAAACCATAGTCCTTATATCATGTTTATGGATGAAATCTTGAGAATAATGGTGTAGCGAGTATGGTAATCTTAATTTTAAGCTTGGTTTGTTAAAATGATGGTTATTGCTTGAATATGAAGATGATGCTTATGAACTCTAACTGTTAGGAAGTAAAGTGAATAACTAGAAAAACCAAAGCACAACAAGACACAATATTTACGTGGTTCGGTCAAGGTTACCTACGTTTATGGGCACGGGGGGAGTATTCTTTATTTCAGAGCTCTCAACACAGAGGTTACAAGTACAATTATTAGCCTATCACTCTAGAGTTCAAGATACAAAATGACCTAGCATGCATCCCTATTTATACTTGAAAGATCAGACCTAAAACCCTAATGGGCCAAGCCCATTGGCCCATAGGCCCATGAAGGGTGTCAACCAATCACAATTCGCCATGCAGCATCTTCTGGAACATTCTTTAGCATTATCATCTTCTAGGCATATTCGATCAACATGGTACAGCAAATGAATCAATATGGTGCATCATGTACTAAGATGGTCCATGATGGCGCAATAGCTTCTTCATGGCGCAACAGCAACCCTAGTTGGCGCAACAGGGATCTAAATGGCACAAGAGCATCAAGTATGGTGCACAACATCAATCTTGGAGCAACAACATCACCATGAGAAACAGGCACATGCATGGCTCAACAAGGCCATTCATGGCTCAACAGGAAAACAACATGGTGCAAGAGGAGAGCAAGATTGCGCAAGAGCATTCCTCTTGACCCATCTCTTCATCATGTGGCGCAACAAGGACCCCTTGTTGCTCCATATCCCTTCCAAGTGCTCCAAACCTCTTCCAAGTGCTCCAAACTCCTCCCAGGTTCTCCAAACCCCCTTGGACATGATTCATTCCTTTGGCACTTGATCAGTTCCTTTGTCTGATGATCCATTCCTCTCTCAGAAGATCCGTTCCTTTGTCCCATGCTCCATGAACCCCAAGTGCTCCATTGAGGTCCAAGTGCTCCAAATGCTTCATGAACATGATCCAAATGCTCCAAATGCTCGAGTCACATTTAACAATCTCCACCTTGACTTGAGCATCCTCTGAACTCCACCTTGAACAAGAACTTCCTCTCCCTTCCTGCCATTCGTCCGCGAAGGGACCTACCTCTTGCGAACATCAACCAAGTCCAAGCAAAGTGTGAACTTCTCCGTGGGCAACGACTTTGTCAACATATCTGTTGGGCTGACCTTGGTATCAATCCTCAGTATTGAAAACTTGTCTCCTTCCAGAATATCCCGAATGAAATTCAGCCTGACATCAATGTGATTCATCTTCTCCTGATACACATGATTCATTGCAAGACTCAAAGCACTTTGACTGTCACAATACGAGACAAGTTTCTCCACCTTCAGACCAAGACTCTGAATAAGCCCTGGCAACCATATCTCCTCTTTTATTCCTTCTGTCATGGACATGTAGTCAGATTCAGTTGTAGATAAAGCAACGGTATCTTGTAATGTTGACTTCCAACTGATGGCACATCCGAATAAAGTGAATATGTAGCACGTCTGCGACCTGCGCTTCAACAATTCACCACTTTAATCAGAGTCAGCATATCCCACCAAGTCACTCTTCGTATTTGCTCCATAAACTCGGAAAACATCCGTCGTTCCCTTCAAGTATCGCAAGATCCACTTTATAGCTTCCCAATGAGTCATCCTCGAATTACTCATAAACCTGCTAACCACACTAACTACATGAGCCAAATCAGGTCTGGTACAAACCATAACATACATGAGACTTCCAACAACACTAGAGTATGGAAAATTGCTCATGTACTTCCTTTCTTCATTAGTAGTGGGTATAGTGCTTGGACCAAGTTTAAAGTGAGCCGCCAAAGGAGTTCCAACTAGCTAGGACTGATAATAGTTGAAGGATTGTAGAACTTTCTCAATGTACTTCTGTTGAGAAATACACAACTTCCTTAATTTTCTATCCCTTTGTATCTCCATCTCCAGTATCTTCTTTGCTGCTCCCAAATCCTTCATCTCAAACTCATTCTTCAGGGTTGCCTTCAAGTCATTTATTCCAGCCATGTCTTTCGCTGCGATGAGCATATCATCAACATATAGCAACAGATATATGTAGGAATCTGGTGACAATTCCTTTTAGTAAACACAATTGTCAAACTGGTTCCGAGTGTGGCCATTCGAGATCATGAATGAATCAAATCTCTTGTACCATTGTCGTAGAGACTGCTTCAAACCATATAGGGATTTCTTCAGCAAACATACATGGTCCTTCTTAGCATCAAGGAACCCTTTTGGCTGGGACATATAAATCTTCGCTTCTAAATTTCCATGAAGAAATGCAGTTTTCACATTAAGTTGTTCAAGCTCCAGATCAAATGCACTCGCTATGGCCAAAAGAACCCGAATTGTCTTGTGCTTCACTACCGGTGAGAACACCTCGTGATAATCAATTCCTTCTTTCTAAGAGAACCCCTTTGCTACCAACCTTTCCTTGAACCTAGCAGGTTCAACTCCTGGTATCCCTTCCTTCTTCTTAAAGATCCACTTGCATCCCACTGGCTTTGCTCCCTTTGGTAATGGAACAAGGTCCCATGTTTCATTCTTTTCTAAAGATTGCATTTCTTCATTCATGGCCATCAACCAATCATTTGCTTCTTTACTCACCACAACCTCTTTATATGATTGGGGCTCCTCGGTGTCAATGTCTTCTCCAGTTCCTAAAGCAAAAGCAATGGAGTCAAGTTCACCTGAATTTACACATTCCACATATCTGTCAGGTTGTCGAATAACCCTCTTCGATCTTCTCCTTGCTATAGATTCGGACCCATCATCTTTCCCGGTATCAGCACCATTGGACATAGATCCCATGTGTTGCTCTTGGATTTCATCTTGTCAAGGCTGTTCACTGCCACCTTTCTCTTTGTCACTTATCACAACTCTGTCTGGAGTTTGAGATGCAAACTCCACCTTCTGGCTAGCACCCTGATCTTTGTTCCCTGCTTGACTTGTTTCACCTCCTCCTTGGTTACCCATGGAAGATTCATCAAAGGCCACGTCTCTGCTCATGATAAATTTAGGAGTTATTCCTTCTTCTGTACACCACAGTCGATAACCTTTTACTCCTGTCGCATATCCTAGAATATGCACTTCATTTCCCTTGGCTCAAGTTTACCATCATTCACATGAGCATATGCGGGGCATCCAAATATATGTAAACCAGAATAGTCAGAGGGTTTCACGGACCATACCTCTTGAGGAGTCTTCAAGTCTATTGCAGTTGATGGTGATCTGTTCACTAGATAGCATACAGTGTTAACTGCTTCCGCCCAGAATTGCTCGGATAAGTTAGCAAATATCCGCATGCACCTTGCACGTTGGATGAGTGTTTGGTTCATACGTTCTGCCACTCCATTTTGATGTGCTGTGTTCCGTACTGTGTGGTGTCTCACTATACCTTCTGCCTTGCAGAAATTATCAAATGGAGCATTGCAGAACTCCAACCCATTGTTAGTCCTCAGAGTCTTGACATGTTTTCCAGTCCTTTTCTCAACCATGGTCTTCCACTCCTTGAACTTCCCAAACACCTCATCCTTCGTCTTCAGAAAGTAAAACCAAACCTTCCTTTAATAGTCATCAATGAACGTCACGAAGTATGAGCATCCTCCTTGAGACTTCACTGGTGCAGGACCCCACAGATCTGAGTGGACATACTCCATGATTTCCTTGCTTGTGTATTGACGGGTACCTAACTTCACTTTTCAACGCTTTCGTTTGATGCAAGCTTCACAAAACTTTATCTTTCCAATAGCCTCTCCACCAACTAGTCATTGTTTACTTAGAAATGACATGCCCTTCTCACTCATGTGCCCCAACCTACGATGCCACAACTCTGTCTTGTCATCACCTTCATTAGAGGATTGGGAGATTGTCAGCGTTCCCATAACCATACTTCCTTCTAGGATATAGATCCCTCCACAATTCATTTTCCCTTTCATTATAACCAGAGAGCCTTTGGTCACTTTGATCCAGTCACCTTCACCAGCGTACCTCATCCCATTCTTAGCCAATGTGCCAAGAGAAATTAGATTCTTCAGAAGTTCTGGAACGTACCAGCAATGTAACTTCCTGACCATGCCATCATGAATCTTTATCTGCACCGTGCCAATACCTTTGATACTGTTCACCCAATCATCACCCATCTTGACTGTGCTATCCCACTCTTTGAAGGAGTCGAACCAGTCACGATTATACGTCATGTGATAGGATGCTCTAGAATCCAAGACCCAAGCATCAACAGAACTTGATATACACACAGTCAGTACATCACCATCGTCCCCTTCATCAGAACTTTCCTGAACCACAACAGCAGTGTTATTGTTGCTTGATTCACTCTTGGACTTCCCATTCCTCAGCTGTAGAGAATTTCACTTGAAGTGCCCCTTCTCCTTACAGTTATAACATTTCATGTTTGATGATCCTTTAGACTTTGATTTTGAACGTGATCTCCTTCTGTTTCCCCCTTTCCTCTTTTCTGTCCTCCCTCTCCCTACAAACAAACCGGCACTGGACACCTCCTCTCCACTTGAGACTTTTCTTTTCAGTTCCTTGGACATCAGAGAGTCCTTCACATCATTCACAATGATCGTTGTCCTACCATAAAGCATGGTATTAACGAAATTCTCATATGAGTTAGGAAACGAACATAAGAGAATGAGCGCCTGATCTTCATCTTCAATCTTCACATCAACACCTTGTGGATCCAAGATGATGCGATTGATGTTATCTAGATGATCTTTCACTTGGGTACTTTCAGACATTTTGAGAGTGTACAACCTTTGCTTGTGATACAACCTGTTCGTCAATGAGTTGTTTTGGTACTTGTCACAAAGTTTATCCCAGAGCCCAGAAGCAGTTGTTTGATCCACAACCTCCCTCACTACTTCATCTATCAAGCTCAATAGAATGGCAATATGTGCCTTCGACAGAATATCCACCTTCTTATCAGTCGCCATGTCCTTTGGCAGTTTTGCCTCTCCTTCCAGTGCCGCCGCACATCCTTGTTGAACCAGAAGAGCCCTCATCTTCACCTTCCACAAAGTGAAGTCATTTGAGCCATTAAACTTCTCCAAATCAAACTTGTGAGTAGACATATTCAATCACAGGAATACAAACCGCAACTCTGATACCACTTGTTAGGAAGTAAAGCGAATAACTAGCAAAACCAAAAGCACACAAGACATAGTATTTATGTGGTTCGGTCAAGGTGACCTACGTCCACGGGGAGGAGGGGAGTATTCTTTATTTCAGAGCTCTCAATACAGAGGTTACAAGTACAATTACATAGAGATTTGCCTATCACTCTAGAATTCAAGATACAAAATGACCCAGCATGCATCCCTATTTATACTTGAGGGATCAGAGCTAACACCCTAATAGGCCAAGCCCATTGGCCCATAAGCCCATGAAGGGTGTCAACCAATCACAATCCGCCATGCAGCATATTCTGGAACATTCTTGAGCATTATCATCTTCTAGGCATACTTTGATCAACAAGGCACATCAATGGAATCAATATGGCTCATCATGTACAAAGATGGTCCATGATGGCACAATAGCTTCTTCATGGCGCAACAACAACCCTAGTTGGCGCAACAGGGATCTAAATAGCATTAGAGCATCAAGTATGGTGCACAACATCAATCTTGGAGCAACAACATCACCATGAGCAACATGCACATGCATGGCTCAATAAGGCCATGCATGGCTCAACAGGAAAACAAGATGGCGCAAGAGGAGAACAAGCTGGCGCAAGAGCATCCCTCTTGACCCATCTCTTTATCATGTGGCGTTACAAGGACCCCTTGTTGCTCCATATCCCTTCCAAGTGCTCCAAACCTCTTCCAAGTGCTCCAAACTCCTTCTAGGTGCTCCAAACCCCCTTGAACACGATCCGTTCCTTTGGCACTTTATCAGTTCCTTTGTCTGATGATCCATTCCTCTCTCAGAAGATCTGTTCCTTTGTCACATGCTCCATGAACACCAACTGCTCCATTGAGGTCCAAGTGCTCCAAATGCTTCATGAACATGATCCAAATGCTCTAAATGCTCGAGTCATATTTAACACTAATTAAATGAATTGTTAGATACATGAAAATGAGTTAATATCTTAATGAATTAAGACATAAATAAGTTATTCATGCAATAAAGAAATCATGTCATCAAGAAATATCGGTATGAAAATATGGAATGGAATTAAGCTATTTTTTTAATAAGAAGTATTTTTATGAGCTTATTATGTTGGTTGAGTAATAATTAAAGAAGTATTGATCAAGAAGCACCAAGTGAAGGAATAGAATGGTAGTTAGTGTTCACTAAATAACAAGGCGGGTACATGGGGATTTCCATATTGAGGTATACAACAAATTATTAATTGATTTAGAAAATTGATTTTTAGCTGTGGACTTTTTATATATAGAAGTTGGACATAATTCTATCATGTATATATTTATAATGGACTTTTGACGGGAAATCTCTGATAAAGTCCAAAAATTTTGGGTCAGTTTATGGTTTAATCCAAACTTTTATTTTTTGAACAGAAAAGTCCCGATTATTTTATATTTTGTCCAAACTAATGAAACAATCCTTATTTTTTTCAACAGAAAATGACAGATTATCATATAAAATTAGATAATTGGGATTTTTCTGTCCAAAAAATAAATGTTGGGATCAAACTATAAACTAATCCAAAAGATTGAGACTATATCGAGATTTTCTGATATTTAACATATAGAAGTTGGGCATTGTTCTATCATGTATATATTTACTGCTTATTATGATTATGATTTTGTTCTATATCAGCTGTAATGCCCATATTCATATTTTTTGAAACAAACTTAACCACATTTATCTTATAACGTCTTAAAAAAACCATTAATTCATTATTTTTATCCAATATTTGTCTACAATTTAGTTAATGCATAGGATCCCCAAAGGACAGTGTATATATTATATAGAATTTTATAACATAGTTAACTAATAATTGGGTTCTTAGAATCTTATATTAATATGACATGTGATTTCGAATTTAATTCTCGTCAAGTGTTACTAGTTTTATCCAAATGTAATGATCATTTAGTGGAAAACTTGAAATTTGTTTGGTCCTCTAGAAAGACCCTAAAACGAGCACATTTCCTATGTAGCCATTTTTTGAAAATCCGTTCGAATGACTAAACTGGAATTGAGGAATATAGCTGTTCAACTAACACTAAATTAGTTTAATATCCGTCCGGTGGACGGTTGACCTGTTTAATAAAAATAATTATTATTTTACTAATATTTTACTTTGTTCTATATCATCATTGTATAATTTGTAACCATGCACTATACAATGACAAATCTACCAAATAAATAACATGGTTGAAAGATGTGGAAGATAAGTGGTATGGTCGTAGGAAGTTGTCAGTATATGGTAGTATATGAATAATAGTTGTTATTTTGGATTGAATTCAGCTCTAAAAAGTTTTCTTGCAAACCTTTTGTTTCTTTTGGTTAAAGAAAATCATTTTGTGTAGATTTGGGACGCTATCAAATTTTGGCTTGTTACATATGGACTTTTAACTAGTGTTTAATTAGTCTAGATAAACTGAAGGAAGCAATGTAATATCTTTTGTATTGAAATGATATAGAAGTTAAAAATGGGAAGTTATGCGTTTATGGTAGTATATGAATGTGTGTTGTTATTTTGTTCATTAACATCTTTTTTTTAAATAATATTTGTTTCAAATCAAACTAAGTTCATAGTATTGTATAAAAATAAGTTTTTATTTGTCTTTTGTAAACATAATCTATAGTTTAGTCACATACATAGACCTTTATAGTCCAAAAACAACTTTCATGAGTTAGTGCTTAAGCTATTATGCACTTTAATGGGTTCAAAAGTTGAATGAAAGTGTGTGGATCAGACATCATACAACAACAACATGAAAAAAAAGAATATCAATGGATTAACAAATAATTAAATGATTTTAACTAAAAAAAACAAAAGAGTGGAATCTATTGTTTAAGTACTATATTATATGTTATTTCATTAGAAATAATATAGATTTGTAATATAAAAAAAATTAAAAGTTGAATTAGCTTAAAAAATAGAAACTTCATGCTTTTTATTATAAGCGCCTGGGTAGACATTGTAACTGCTCTCTTTATTCTCAACTTCTTGTCCTTTGCACCAGGAAGAAAATCAGCAAACACTCTCAAGAAACACAAACAAAAATATATAAAAAAAGGTTGTCAACACTCTTCTAACCAATCAATAATATAAAATCTAATTAGTGGATTTGTCCCATGTGCTTGTTATTCTTTCATTACAAATAATCATATAACTTTGTATAACCATATTCAAGCCATCAAATGTATACCTTGATATGTTACATTTCACATACTTTAGCATAGCACATCACTTAAGCAGGGATTAGAGAGTTTTTATTTACGATTAAGGTCAATACTTTCTCAGGTTTGGCCAACGATTTGCCAATAATTAAGTTATATATAAAAGTAAAGTTTGATTGGAAAAGTTGGGTAATATACCTCAAGCATATTGTGTGGTAATTCATGATGTACATTTGGATGACTAATTGTGCACAAATGAGTATGTGAAGAATCTATTCTTAATCAAATCCATCTAAACATCATAGTAACTCAATAAATTGCACAAATATAATATAAGAGTTATTTACATTAAATAGAATCAAGTGAATACCATATACGATATGTAAAAAGTGTTCATACGTATTATACCCATGACATATGCTCCTCATGTTCATCATGTGAAAAGGCAACTGAAGATCAGCAAAAAGGAATGAAATGTATTTTCAATCAAGCACTATACCTTCAACAGAGTCGATATACATAACCCCATATCCAGCATGGTTGTTGCTGTTTATCATTAAAAAAAATCCTAGGAGTGTCAAAACCATCATGAACAAAAATCTTAAAACCTATATAAACAATTCAATTTAGATCAGGTACATACTTTTAAAAACATCATGTGATGAAATAGCAACATACTTTCAGTTATTTGTTTGACCCAAAAAACAATTCAATATGAAAAGTAATAAAGTCTTACCGTTTTTCATCAGATTAATTATTAGATATACTTTTTCAAAACATTGATGCTTGTGAAACTCCTTCAACTTCAGTCAAACCAGTAAGTATTTCATATATCTTCAAGTGATTAAGGACATGACAACATATTTTAAACTAAACATAATATGTTCTTTGTGAATTAGAAGGTTAAAAAAAATAAAGAAAATGAAAAAAGAACTAAAAACAACTACCTCACTTTCAGTAAGTCTTGAAGTATTGTTGCCACCCTGTCTCATTAACATATTTGTCTTGTTTATGACTTGTTCTTACACATTGGGTTCCTATCTTTATAAAATAGTTAAGCATGAAAAAATATAATACCAAACACGGATTTATCTTCACCAAAATGTGCATGGATTATGGAATTGACACAAAAAATAAAAACAGAATCAGGAAAGTTGACAAAACATTCATGATGGTTAATGAACTCAAAGAAAGCATGAAAAGTGAAAGCATTCACATGTAATAATCCATACTTTGACAATGTAAAGAAAATTGAAAATATGAACAAAAGCAACAAACATCAATAAAAATATGACAAATAATTTCATATTCCCCATAAGAACACAAAAAAACATTAAAAACAAATGTTATTATAATGCAAAAACTTGCTAACACCGATTAAGAACAACATAAAACTTAAAATTTAACAGAAAGTTCTAAACTCCTAACACCGATTAAGAACAACAAAAAATATAAAAGGGAACATAAAATGCTAAACTCAACCTTTAGAAAAACATATTAAAGGAAACTTATACAATAATCATCATCAAAGTCCGACTCATCAATCACTTTAGTGGGACGATTTCGATTCTGAATGACAACTCTGAGTTTCTTTTTTGGTTGAATTATGGGCACATCCTCTCCCAAATAATCATCTGAACAAATCTCAATAACTCCATCCCAATTCCACTCTAAAAGAGCGAACTTCCGTTTTTTTCTTCTCGATTTTTGTATCTTCTTAGCAATTAAAGCAACCTGGAACAATAAAGGAAACATCATAAAGTAATAAGCATTGACCAAAAAGTCGAAATATTTTTACCTCCTTGGAAATAACCCTATCCAGATCAGATTTATAAGGACTGAAGTGATGGGAATAGTTAATTACCTCCACACTATCAGTTTCAGAATCAGATGGGAAATTTGGTACAGATGAATCAATGATGGCCTTTTCATCAACAACTACATATTTCTTCATTATGCAATCAATTACAATAAAACTCAAAAATTAGAGAGGTAGAAATTTGCGAACTTTAAATATAGTTAGGTTAAAACGATTTTACCTTGGGTGAAGAGATTTCAGACGCATTTACATCCATGATTAATCAATAATCGATGTTGATGATGAGATTATCTTCACATCGTTGATTTATATAAGCATAGAACCTGAATTGTAGCAGTCAGCATCCGAAATTTAGGTTTTGTAGGAGGAGGGATCATGGGTTGGCTGTCGTTGAAGAATTCTGACATCGATGGAGGTTGAAGAACGTGGGAAGGAGACGACAGTGTGAAGATGGGTGGTTCCTTTCGAGAAGAAGTAGGGGAAGTTATGGAAACTGTGAAGAAGATGAACGTGGAGGTGCCATGGATACATGAAGGAGGAGAAATGAAGAAACTGAACAAAAAAAAAACCTGTAACTAGCGATTTAGAACGGTCGTGATCGAAAGTTGAAGCCATCGAATGGTACTAATTGATAAAGCGGTTATTCACTCACTAAGCTTAGTAATAATAATAAATTATGCATATTTTTAAATCGGAACAAACAGACCCTTTTTTATAAAAACTTGATTGAACTGGTTAAATTAAATAAAAACACATGAAAATAATACATTTTTCATATCAAATTTTGATGATCTTTTTCACACCTTTAGACTTATTGTGACATCCCCATTTTCACGGCCAGAGAAGACCGATTTGTTTATGTTTTATTTTGAAAATCAAAGTAACCTTTTAAAGAAAAGAGTTGCGGAATTTGTTCCCAGAAAAACATGATAAATACGTTATCAAAGCATCTCCGAAGAAATGTATTTTATTCATTTTAAAACATTGGGATGTCATCGTCAATACAGAAACATAAGCATAAACAGAACTTACATTCATTATCACTAGTGATTTATGTCTCCTTAATCTCTCAGTGTAATGTAACTTCATATCAACACCTGTGATACAAATAAACTAAGTGGGTCAGGTTGGGAAACCTGGTGAGTACATAGGGTTTTCAACCCACAATAATATAATTATTATGTTTAATCATCAAACAATTAACCCAATTACCCATCCCCATTATCTTCGTTATTCGTAAGGGTCTACCCTAAGAATCATCTATCCTACATTCGTTCATTCAGAAGTCCATCGCTTCCAGGGTTCATATGACAGGCACTAAGTCCATAGCTGCCAATGCTCGTTCGTAAAGCACTAAATCCATAGCTGCTAATCTTCATTTATCGGGCACTAAGTCCATAGCTACCAGCGTTTATCTAACAGGTACTAAGTCCATAGCTACCAGTGTTTCTCTAATAGTTACTAATTCCATAGCTACCAGTGTTTATCTAATAGGCACTATGTCCATAGCTGCCGATGTTTATCTAATAGGCACTAAGTCCATAGCTGTCGATGTTATTTATTAGGCACTAAGTCTATAGCTGCCAATGTTTACTCATACCATCTTTCATCTCTGATCGTTCATCTACCCATGTTTTACCCAACATATTCGTAGATATAAAATACATATACAGTTTAAATCATTTAAAACATGTATAAAATCATTCATCCAGCATAGAAAGCAAGTATTTAAAGAATATGCACACATAGCACGTAATATATATAAAATAGTTCATATCTATGTGTTAGATGAAAGTAACTATGGACTCACCTGTTACAATGACGACTCGAAATTTGAGCAGCCCTTCACTTCTTAACAACATGATTTCCTTCGACAAAACCTAGTATTATCACCACTAGATTTTAGTCTAATATTTATTGCGACTAATTATTAGTCTAGATTCGTCATTAACTCAGAGTCTACTTCATGATCTATCAAGTAAGGATCAGGCAGGCAGGACCGTTGGGAGGCAAGACCATTTCGGCATATAGCTTTTCTGAAATCCAACAACCAAACCCAACGTGACCATTTTAGACACCTCTCCCGTAAGTAGTTCAATCAGTATAACGACTTTGAATCACTGATAAAATTTATTTATAGGTTCACAATAACGATATTACAAGCTATTTTTAAAGTAGGGTAGCATAACTTACTTAGCTAGGAGCCGGACTCTGCAGGAGCAGAACTTCGTCGCTGAATCTTTCTAAGAAAGATTCTTCCAGCGCTTCAGCGCTCACCTTAGTATACTAAAAACTACAGAAAGAGAAATCGAATCACGAAGGACCGAAATGCTCGAGGGATAAGAAGGGAAAGACTCTTGAATCAAGAGAATGGTGCAAGAAATATGAGAGCTAGAGGCTCTTATTTATAGTGATTGAATTTTCAAAAACTACCATCCATACTTACTTAATGACCTTATAGTTATATAAATAACTAAACACCCCTTTATAATATTATTTTAAATAGATTTAATGATATTTGTCCAAAACTAAAGTCGAAAGTACTCAACACTAGTCTTATAACAATCGCGTCGTCGATACCTTTCTAACGGTATATATATATATATATATATATATATATATATATATATATATATATATATATATATATGATTTACACTTTATATTAATACGTAAATGTGCTATTAAAAATTATAACTCGTTCATACGAACTCCGTTTTTGACGTTCTTTATATCCACGCGTAGCTACCGACGAGATCTAAAACTTTCGTTTAGACTCCGTCGGCTAATTTTGAATTTATATTTTTGTCCATATTTTTATAAAATTAAATAATTTTGCTAAAATCATAACTCTCTCGTACGAACTCTGTTTTTGGCATTCTTTTTCTCAAAATTCCTATTTTAAGGAGTACTACGATTTTCATTTTGGTCGCATTAGCTAAAAGTAACCATTCTCTTCGTAGCTTTTTACGTCATACATTCGTTGTGCGCTGCTAACTTTGATATCTTATAAAAATCATATCTAATTCATACGGATTCGGATTTCGACGAAATTTATATTTTCGGGATCGGGACGACGTATAGTTCCTAAATATTATATATATATATATATATATATATATATATATATATATATATATATATATATATATATATATATATATGTTTTGGCGCACTTATTTTTACGATTTACGGACGATTCGACTGATTTTTCCTATTTTATTATATTATAATAATCATGAAACATATAATATTCAAATAATTATTCTTTATTACGTCGAATAGGTTACAATTGTGAACCCTAACTATTACTTTGGTTAAGATTATTTATCCTAGATAATCTTCTATATAAAAAAAATCATTTTTAACGCTTATTATCTTAGTTGACTAGCCCGAATCTGCGGGTGTTACAATTATCTCCCCCTTAGGATGATTACGTCCCGAAATCATCAACAAAACAGGGCTTGTATGATGATTATGTACGTTTCCTTTCCATCCTAGGTGGTAATCTTAACTCTTATGTCCTTTCAGATGAGTATCTAACTCTAGGACTCCTTGACTGCTGATGGTGTGCAATCTTGCACCCGCTCTTTATCCTATGTTGGACTTTCAATCTTAACCTTCGAGTTACAAACTCAGTCCTTATTGGAGACTCCCGCTCTTTCTTAAACAAACTTAAATTAAGATAAGTTTTTTTTACTTCGATTACCGTAACAGACCGATGGGACATGTTCTAATGAGATCTCGTCGTATGATGCAACACTCAGACTCGGGTCTTTTAGAGTCAAATTCCAGAACGGAATATACCTTCCTTCATGTTCTAACGTGATATAATCACATTCTAGCATGTAGCACTTCTAGCTACACGCTTCTTACCTTAACAACGGTTGTGATACTTCTATTGACCGCTTCGATTATCTTTCACTTCAATCTTCTGTCTTAAGTCAGATGCTACATCGATCTTGGTACTTTGAACCACGTAACATATTCATCTTAGTCGGACTCGATTTGATATGACTACTAGGGTCGGAATAACAATAATCTTTATAGTCATTACCGAAACAATGGTAACGACAGACATCAACAAAACGGAATCAATTACTAGCTTCTTGGTAACCGTGTGACTTTCCCTGATCCAAGTGCGAGTCATGCGCTTCCAGTAGTATAGGCCTCAACTACCTTTCACACCTACTCATACGCGTCCCAAGTATTGTCTCGCAGTTCTCCAAGTCATTATCACAAAAACAATTTTAACACATACAAATGTGTCCGAACAATCATATAATTTTCCCTAGACTCTACTAGGACTATTTCCATGCGTATCTTCAATCATCAATTATGCTTCAACTCGG
Organism: Lactuca virosa; assembly: GCF_052849685.1. Lineage (NCBI taxonomy): Eukaryota > Viridiplantae > Streptophyta > Magnoliopsida > Asterales > Asteraceae > Lactuca > Lactuca virosa. The sequence goes on along the minus strand of NC_136430.1, from coordinate 62,659,376 downwards.
TTGGTAATGGAAATGTCAGACGATGGGATAACTTCATGGATTATACCAAAAATCTTTCTTTCTGCTAATCGAAAGTGTACTTCTCCCGTACTAGACGTATTATTTATTAGACGCGTTCTAAAGACAAGATATCACTCTTACAATATCTTCCGACAGGTAGCATTCAATATCATAAGCCTTCTCATTTCCTCCATTTACTCAATTCACTATGAGTCTTCACTATGATGTTCTGCACACCAAAGCAGTCGTTTGGTGTATCGAGACGAGAATAAAGATAGAGGAAGGTTTAGACGCGTATTCATCCTTATTACCTCGAAAAACTATATGTCAGTTCTAATATCGTAATTAAACGTTTAGAAATCTGAACACATAAAATTTCCAGATTCGGTCGGTAACAGACCATAGATCCGATCAAACGATAGAATAAAGCATCACAAATTATTAAGCACATAAAAGCATCTTAGGCATCTTCTCTAATTAAGCTAGTGCTTGTGTCTATCCAGACGTACTTCCTAAAATATATTTGACACACTCCTCACGATTATCGCTTAACATTCTAAGTTTAAGTCTAGAAATAATTTCTTATTCCTAGTTTGCTTAAACTAATGCTCTGATACCAACTGTGACATCCCCATTTTCACGCCCAGAGAAGACCGATTTGTTTATGCTTTATTTTGAAAATTAGAGTAACCTTTTAAAGAAAAGAGTTGCGGAATTTGTTCCCAGAAAAACATGATAAATACATTATCAAAGCATCTCCGAAGAAATGTATTTTATTCATTTTAAAACATTGGGATGTCATCATCAATACAGAAACATAAGCATAAACAGAACTTACATTCATTATCACTAGTGATTTATGTCTCCTTAATCTCTCAGTGTAATGTAACTTCATATCAACACCTGTGATACAAATAAATTGAGTGGGTCAGGTTGGGAAACCTTGTGAGTATATAGGGTTTTCAACCCACAATAATATAATAATTATGTTTAATCATCAAACAATTAACCCAATTACTCATCCCCATTATCTTCGTTATTCGTAAGAGTCTACCCTAAGAATCATCTATCCTACATTCGTTCATTCCGAAGTCCATCGCTTCCAGGGTTCATATGACAGACACTAAGTCCATAGCTGCCAATGCTCGTTCGTAAAGCAGTAAATGCATTGCTGCTAATCTTCATTTATCGGGCACTAAGTCCATAGCTACCAGCGTTTATCTAACAGGTACTAAGTCCATAGCTACCAACATTTCTTTAATAGGTACTAATTCCATAGCTACCAGTGTTTATCTAATAGGCACTAACTCCATAGCTGCCGATGTTTATCTAATAGGCACTAAGTCCATACCTGCCGATGTTATTTATTAGGCACTAAGTCTATAGCTGCCAATGTTTACTCATACCATCTTTCATCTCTGATCGTTCATCTACCCATGTTTACCCAACATATTCGTAGATATAAAATACATATACAGTTTAAATAATTTAAAACATGTATAAAATCGTTCATCCAGCATAGAAAGCAAGTATTCAAATAATATGCACACATAGCACATAATTTATATAAAATACTTCCTATCTATGTGTTAGATGAAAGTAACCAGGCAGGACAGTTGGGAGGCAGGACCATTTCGGCATATAGCTTTTCTGAAATCCAACAACGAAACCCAACGTGAGCATTCTAGACACCTCTCCCGTAAGTAGTTCAATCAGTATAACGACTTTGAATCACTGATAAAATTGATTTATAGGTTCATAATAACGATATTACAAGCTATTTTTAAAGTAGGGTAGCATAACTTACTTAGCTAGGAGTCGGACTCTGCAGGGGCAGAACTTCGTCGCTGAATCTTTCTAAGAAAGATTCTTGCAGTGCTTCCACGCTCACCTTACTATACTAAAAACTACAGAAAGAGAAATCGAATCACGAGGGACCGAAATGCTCGAGGGATAAGAAGGGAAAGACTCTTGAATCAAGAGAATGGTGCAAGAAATATGAGAGCTAGAGGCTCTTATTTATAGTGATTGAATTTTCAAAAACTACCATCCATAGTTACTTAAATACCTTATATTTATATAAACAACTAAACACCCCTTTATAATACTATTTTAAATAGATTTAATGATTGTTGTACTAAACTAAAGTCGAAAGTACTCAACACTAGTCTTATAACAACCGCGTGGTCGATACCTTTTTAACGATATATACATATGTATATATATGTATACGTATATATGATTTACACTTTATTTTAATACGCAAATGTGCGATTAAAAATTATAACTTGTTCATACGAACTCCGTTTTTGACGTTCTTTATATCCACGCTTAGCTACCGACGAGATCTACAACTTTCGTTTAGACTCCGTCGGCTAATTTTGAATTTATATTTTTGTCCATATTTTTATAAAATTAAATAATTTTGCTAAAATCATAACTCTCTCGTACGAACTCCGTTTTTGACATTCTTTTTCTCAAAATTCCTATTTTAAGGAGTAGTACGGTTTTCATTTTGGTCGCATTAGCTAAAAGTCAACCATTCTCTTCGTAGCTTTTTACGTCATTAATTCGTTGTGCGCGGCTAACTTTTATATCTTATAAAAATCATATCTAATTCATACGGATTCAGATTTCGACGAAATTTATATTTTCGGGATCGGGACGACGTATTTTACTTCCTATATATATATATATATATATATATATATATATATATATATATATATATATATATATATATATATATATATGTTTTGGCGCACTTATTTTTACGATTTACGGATTATTCGACTGATTTTTCCTATTTTATTATATTATAATAATCATGAAACATATAATATTCAAATAATTATTCTTTATTACGTCGAATAGGTTACAATTGTTAACCCTAACTATTACTTTGGTTAAAATTATTTATCATAGATAATCTTGTATATAAAAAAAATCATTTTTAACGCGTATTATCTTAATTGACTAGCCCGAATCTGCGGGTGTTACACTTATATTGTCAATGTATATATCTTTTATTTGATAACCAGTTCCAGATCCATTCTTTGTATTGTTTTTTAAACGGCGGGGTTAATATATGTCTCGGATTGAACTCATGATCTTTTGGTTAGAAACTTCTAGTGAGACACCTTGTTAGCCAAGTAGGCTAGCCCCAACTTGTATTTTTTGTATTTTTAAAAAGCAAATATAAGAACCTTTTGAATGTGCGATAATCGAATAATATTTGACTTGATTTCTAACATTAATATTGACCAATTTTATAGAACTTCAAAATAACAAATAAATTCTCAACATTGGATCTTTGATAATTATTTCTGAATAGTTTAGGTGGTGTAATTTTGTTATAAAAAATGATAAATGTTATAAAATTTTTTAATATGTTTGTATTTATTTATAACTATATTTTGTTTTGGTATTATATTTTATGTATTTGAATTTATCTAAATCTTATGACTATTTTCTAATGTATCTGGATTAATCCAAAACTTGTTGTTATGTTTGTTTTTGACATTTAAACGTGTGATCTGGGTTGAATTGGTAGTCGAACAGATCATCAGACCGATTCAACTAAAAAACAAATTTTAAAAAAATTGAGAATAACAAATAATATAGATGGAAAATAAAGCAATAAACTATAAAAATAGGACAAAGTCTGATAACTATGTGCTAGGCCGTCGGTTGGAAATCAAATATTCAAGAAGAATTCGTGATAAAATAATAGTATAGATGAACTTATAATATGCACATTTTAAGCATTTCAAAATTATTTCACATTTTAAATCTCACAAACTTTGAACTTAGAACGAGTTGTTAAAAGAAGAATGAACAAATACTTGTTAGTATAGATGAACTTATAATATGGATTTTTTAAGTTCAAAAGAGACCAATAAACGGTTTTGAAAGTGATACAAAAAAGTTGGACCGGCTATCTTGATAAATATAATGTTTATAATTCAAACAAAAGTGAAATTTAATTAATCGTTTTATTATGCAAGTTAAAGAAGATAAAACATTGTAACTTTAACAAATATGATAGTAGATGGGGGTGGGGTAGAGGTCGGTGGGAGGTATAGTGGGGGTTGTTCCTACGGAGGCTACGTGTCATGTGGACTACTTACTATTTATGTACTGTCAACCTTTTTGACTGGTCAACTCCCACACATTAGCCTGTCCCCCTTTTCCAATTATACACAATTTAATAAATGGATATTTTAGAATGACCATAGGAAAATGACTTACTAGTCCCTAACATCACAGATCGGTAGATTTAGGACAATGACTCTAACATTACATTTCGGATTATCCAGTACATATTCTGGACTATTATGTTTTGACGGGACAAAAATTGATCTACACATGTTTACTAAAAGATATTCTATACTAACAAGTTGGAAATAGGATTGGATATTTATTTATGAATTTACCTAACAATCTTTACTTATCATTTACCATCTTATTTCAAATAGTATATAAAATTGTTAACCCTAACATTCTCTTATTCATATCAAACTAAACTAATATTAGTTGAACTAATTCATTTACTTTTATATTAACATGAGTTCCTCCAAGCAAATTGAAAAACTTCTCAAAATGGTATTTTACATTACAAAAATGAAGATGGTTATTTTGTGTGATCTTAACTCATTTTCTGAAGTTGGTAAGATCAACTAGACTTTTATCGTGGTAGACCAAAACCATATAAGATGCTCAAGTATATATTTGAAGTGACGAAGGATGTTGAAAAAAGACCAATGAAGGGACTCAAAAATAAATCAAATACTTAATGATCGTGTAGACATTCTGTTAGGAGATATTGAAGAAAATATGAAATGGGTAATGGATAATAAGAAAAAAATATATATTAAAGTGGCAGAAACATGGATCGGTGGTGTGGATGCAAAGATTGACATACTTATAGCAGAACGAGACCGTTTAGAAGATGTTATTAGGACTAGAAAAAGTTTTATCGATCACGAAAAAACAATGTATCATTTACAATTTTTGAACGTGTAGCCGGAGAGTTTCTATTATGGTAGTGTTACCATAATGTGACCAAACTTGGAGGCTAAGAAAGGTTTCTAGTGTTTCCACTCCTTATATAAGGAATGCAAGACCAAATGATGCTCCTAAGGAAACCATAATTTCGTTCACCTCTCTCACTTTTCTCCTCTCCACTTCCACGACTAAAAATGGAACTCTAAAATGGTTTTCCAATTCAACTTGTGCACCAAGGAAGAGAGCTTGAATATCTTGCTTGCTTGATGCCCAGGAGTGTGATTCTGTGTTGAGGGGTTCTAATTTGAATCATTGATCTTAATAACATCATAAAGGTTTTATTTAAACCTCTTTATAGATAGCTAGTTGTTATTAATTGATAAACACTATATCCCTGATTCAATCATGATGCTTTTGGTTAGTGTGCCAATTCCAATAAATAAAATGGTACAACTAAACTCCAAAGCAAGAATGTTTAGTCCACAAAGACACAAAACTATTGTGTAACACCTAGAGTTAAGGTATTTGTTTTAACCCTTAAGTTATGTTTAATTTCCAAGTTTAGTCCCCGATGGCAAAATCGTAAATCCGAAGTCCTTTGGAGTATGCGGGGTGTACACCCTCGTACGCAGGGTGTACTCCGGAGCGCCTTAGAACGATGCGCATACATAGGGCGCACGCAGCCAGGGTGCAAACCCTAAATGTTAGGGTTTGGACCCTATTTAAACATATTTATGGCCTCGTGCACCTTCTTACCTTCAGCCTCCATACTCATCTCAAAACCCTAAAGAGTATTTGTGCATTGTGAAGCTTGTTGAGCCAATTTTGGTGCCATTTGGAGCTTTTGGAGTAGAAGGAAGAGCATTGAAGTGGTGATGTTTCACTCAAGGCTTTGGATCCAACATTTTGTCCCCCTTGTGCACCTTATGGAGGTAAAAAGTTTCAAACTTGATGAAGAAACCTCTTGGATCTAGTTTTTGCTCAAGTTGTTTCCTTTTTGGCCCAAACATAGACTTTTTGAGTAAAAGGTACTCCAAGGCATTTGAGTTGTCATTTCAGAAGTTTTAAGGGGTGTTAAGTCATAAAGTTAGGTTCTTGGTCACTAGTTTCCCTCTATGCAAGTGCTAGATGGTCTTAATGGGTTCAGAGACTAGGTTTTTTGGTGTTAAGGACTTAATAGACGTGCTAGACCATAAAGTTGGAAACTTTATGGTTTAGAGCATCTTTTGTGACCTAGATCTGAAGTTTGGACGTAGGTGCTTAGGGGATTTAGAACTTATTTAGAGGTTAGAAAGCAGCCTCGTACACTGGGCGTACCGAAGGGTACACTAAGCGTACGAAGTCAGGGCCTTGATCCTTGGTAAACTGTGAGGTAAGCCCCGCGTACACGAGGAGTACACCCCGCGTACTGACTGAGCCAAACCGGTTGACTTTGACCTGGATTTTGACTAGGGTTTGACCTATGAGTATTTTAGGTATTTGAATGGTAGTCTTAGTTTTGGTTACTGTTGTTCCTAAAGGTGACCGGTAGTGAGGATTTCAGAGCAACGTGTCGGTTCAGCTTTTCGTCTGTCTGTGAGGTGAGTTTCCTCACTAGATCCATGGTTCGAAGGCACTAATGTCGACCCATTGTTTGTTGTGTAGAATTTTGGATGCCTTGTGATGATTATATGGAATACCAGGATCTAGCCGCTGGGATTTATATGAAAGACCAGGATCTGGCCCCTGGCAGTTATATGGAAGACCAGGATCTAGCCCCTGACATTTGTATGAAAGACCGGGATTTGGCCCTCGACACTGAACGAAAAGACTATGATTAGGGCCATAGCATTTATCTTCTTTCATGTGTAGTATTTGGTACTTGTGGAACTCACTAAGCGTATGCTTGCAATTTTGTGTTTATGATTTCAGGTACTTCCAGTTCCAAAGGGAAGGGCCCGGCATGATGACACAACATCCTCCCCTCAAGGATTCCGTATTTGAAATAATTTGTACTATGATGTTTTGGATATTATGACTTGAAGTTTATTTTGAACAATTTAATGAATGAGTTGGCTATTTTTATAAAGAAAAAATTTACCATTATTTGTGGGCCGTTACAAGTTGGTATCAGAGCATTGGTTTGAGGGATTCGGGCACACTTCGGGTGTGTCAAAACTCAAACTGAGGAAATGATAATTTTCTTAAGAAAATAAAATGTTAAACTTCAAAAAAAAGGTTTTATCAAAAAGGAGGGGGTGTGATACGTGCGATCAGCCGAGCTTAAGTAAGTGGTTCCCAAGTTAACCACACTTATGTGTTATGATTAGTGTAAGAATTGCATGCAAGATTGGGGCTAAGGATATATTCAGGAAACATATGATAGAATTTCCTGATTTATGTGATGCCTTATAGCCCAATAGAACGTGATGTTGGATTAGTGTCTAAGTCCATAACTATAATTGGTATGTACTTGACCCGAGAGTAGCATGGTCCATTTGGGTTGCATGGCACCGGAACAATCTGAAGGATGGATAATTGAGAAGAGGTTATTTATGGTTTATTAATATATTATAAGTTCTAATATATTAATATGAAATCATATTATTTAATTAGTATTGATCAAGAATTAATTTGGAATTAATTTTGTGATCAAAAGAGACTAATTAAATATATGGTGATTGATTATGTAAATCATTCATTCTTATAATGTGGGCTTATGATCCATAGTTCTTTGTGTTGGGCAAAACCCACGTGGTGACCCATGGATGATCCATGGAGGTTTAAACCCATGGAGCATGAGGAATATGGAAGGTCATGCACATTAGGGTTTGCATGGTGTAACCCTAATTAAGCCACATTATATAAGAACCCCTCTAGCTCATGAAATCGGACCTAAGGAAGCTTACAAGAGGGCAAGCTGATTTTATGAGTGCAAGTAACCTTCTCTCAAGTTCCTCCATTGTTGGTGGTGTTGTGCGATTCCATTTGAGGTGCAACACTTGGGGCACTAAGTTCTTAAAGGTCCAAGGCTTCTATAACGCCCGTAGATCCGGGCTAGTCAATTTAGAGACGTTAAGCGTCAAAATTGACTTTTTGATAGAAGATTATTTAGAATGAATAATCTTAACTAAGTTGTAGTATATGTTACAAGGATTCCGTACATATAAAGAACGTTGAAATCCGAGTTATAACGAAGAAGTTATGACCTGTCGAAGTTTCGCGACAGAACCGGCACGATACATCGCGACGTAAATAGTGAATTTACGATAGAGCGATATTTGGATTTAGCAATATAAACGAAAGTCATAGAATACGTTAAACCGAGAGCGTGCATGAAAAGAACGCCGAAATCTGACTTCGTATGAGGAAGTTATGATTTTTCGAAGTTTCGGCTTAGCAGTGTACAACCCGAAGTTCGAATATGAGATTGAGTGATTTCTAGCCGAAACGATCTAAACGAGAATCGAAGATCTCATCGATAGTAGTCCAACGGTAGAAAGACAGACGAAAATGGACGTTAGATGAAGGAGTTATAAATTTGTAACGGAGTTTTCCTGTCCCGGCCTACTAAAAATAATATATTTATAATATATTAAAAGTAAATCAAAATTAGCCAACGGAGTCTAAACGAGAGTTGTAGAGCATAATCTCACCTACGCGTGGATATAAAGAACGTCGAAAACGGACTCGTATGCGAAAGTTATGAATTTCTGAAGTTCGGGGCGTGAACCCCAAGGCTGTGTCAGAGCTCATGAGGTGAACATATGTAGTTCACGAGGTGAGCCTAGCTCACGAGGTGAGCATTAGTGGCTCACGAGGTGAACAGATGATGGACGTCTTCCAGGGCAAGTGGCCATCAAGAACGCAATGACGTATCAAGCTCACGAGGTGAACATATGTAGTTCACGAGGTGAGCCTAGCTCACGAGGTGAATATTAGAAACTCACGAGGTGAACCCAAAAAATTCACCCTATAAATAGAAATCAAGGGTCAGCTGATTTTGGTTGCTCCGTCTCTTCTCTCTCACTCCCGATACTCTCTCTAAGCCCTATTTTAACCCCCCGAAGCCCTGATATCATCCCGAGACCCGAAGCGAGTCTCGAAGCCCCGAAGATCCCGAGGAGAAAGGAATTTCCGAGCCGAAGCTCTGCCTGCGAGAAGCCAGATATTTGGGGATATTCCGGTTTCACCGAAGAATACTATTTGAAGAGCCGTAGTGCTGTCCGATCATCTTCTGATCAAGTGAGTGTATAGTCCCTTTCATAAACACGATTTTAATACAAGTATTGTTTGAAGGTATTAAGTATATGTTTGGTGTGAGTGTATAGTCCCTTTCACAAACACGATTTTAATACAAGTATTGTTTGAATGTATTAAGTATATGTTTTGTGTGAGTGTGTAGTTACTTTCTTCTAACACATAAATATTAAGTATTTGCTATGAAATACGTGCTATGTGTTTATATATTGTTGATTATTTGAGATGGGTGTGGAATGGATGTTTTATATAGGTTTTAAATGAGTTAAACTGTATATGTATTTTATATCTACAAATATGTTGGGTAGAACATGCGTAGACGAAATAGTTGGTGTGTGATGAAGGATGAGTTTGAGGATGAGACGAAAGATAAACCTCGGTAGCTATGGATCTAGTACTGTAAAGATAAACCTCGGTAGCTATGGATTTAGTATTGTATAGATGAACCTTGGTAGCTATGGATTTAGTACTGTATAGATGAACCTTGGTAGCTATGGATTTAGTACCGTATAGACGAACCTTGGTAGCTATGGATTTAGTACCGTATAGACGAACGCTGGTAGTTATGGACTTAGTACCTGTTAGATAAACGTTGGTAGCTATGGACTTAGTACCTACACTGGTAGCTATGGATTTAGTACCCGATGAATGAACCATAGCAGCTATGGAATTAGTGCTTTACGAAAGAACCTTGGAAGCTATTGTCTTAGTGCCTAATAAAGAATCCTGGAAACTATTGTCTTAGTGCCTAATACGGAATGAAAGAATAGATGACTCTTAGGGTAAAACCTTAAGAAATAAAGAAGATAATGGGGATGGGTAATTGGGTTGATTGTTTGATGATTAAATATAATAATTATATTATTGTGGGTTGAAAACCCTATATGCTCACCAGGATCCCAAGCCTAACCCACTCAGTTTTCTTTGTATCACAGGTATCGATGCGAAGACCCATTTCACTGAGAGATTAAAAGATATGTAAATCACTAGTGTAAATGAATGTATGATATGTTTATGCTTATGTGTCTGTATCAGAACATGACATCCCGAGGTTTTATTATTAAATAAAAATACATTCTCTTTGAGAAATGTTTTGATAAGTTATTATCATATCTTGTTTTGGGAACAAATTCCGCAACCGTTTTCTTTAAACGATCACTCTGATTTATAAAACAAAGCATAAACAAATCGGTCTTTTCTGGCCGTGAAATTGGGGATGTCACAGTTGGTATCAGAGCATTAGTTTAAGCGAACTAGGAATTTGTAGGATTTCTAGACTTAAACTTAGAATGCTAAGCGATGATTGTGAGATGAGTGTCTACCATATTTTAAGACACGAGCACTAGTATATTTTAGGAAAGTTGCCTAAAATGCTTTTATGTGCTAAATGTTATATGTTTGCCATATATGATATTATTTGTTCGGATCTATGGTCTGTTGCCGACCAGATCTGGAAACCTTATGTGTTTAGGATTCTAAGCGTACGAATACGGTATTAGAACTAGCATGTAAACGTTTCGGAGTGATAAGGAGATTTATATATCTATTATAAATAAAGCTTTCTTATCTTAAATTCTCGACCGGTACACCGAACGTCTGCTAGGGTGTACAAAAGGTCATGGTGAAGACTCGTAGAGTATTGAGTAAAAGGAGGAAACGAAAAAGGCTTATGACAGTGAATGACACCTATCGGAAGATATCGTAAGAGTGGTATCTTGCCTTTAGAATATGTTTTATAAAATAATGGAACGTTTAGAGGAGTACGGTACGTCTGAAGTACACGTTCGATTGGCAGGATGATGGAACGATTGGTGTAATTCTTGAAGTTGTCCCATCGTCTGGAATTTCCATCACCAACCGAGTTGAAGTAGAATTGATGATTGAAGATACGCATGGAAGAAGTCCTAGTAGAGTCTAGGAGAATTTTTATGATTAATTGGACACATTCGTATGTGTTAAACTGTTTTGTGATTTTAGGACTTGGGGACTGCGGGACAATACTTGGGACGAGTATGAGTAGGTGTGAATAGTAGTAGAGATCTATACTACTGGAAGCACAGGACTCACGCTTGGATCAGGGAAAGTCACAAGGTTACTAAGAAGCTAGTGATTGATTTCGTTTTTATTCAAGTATGTCGTTACCATTGTTTCGGTAGTGACTAAGAAGATGATTGATATTCTGACCCTAGCGGTCATATCAAATTGAGTCCAACTACGATGAGTTTGTTACGTGGTTCATAGAACCAAGTTCGAGGTAGCATCTGACTCAAGTCAGAAGATTGAAATCAATGAGATCGATAGCATCTCGCTCGTTGTTAAGGAAGCTTGTAGCTAGAAATGCTACATCTAAAAATGTGATTATATCACATTAGAATATGAAGGAAGGTATATTCCATTCTGGAATTTGACTCTAAGAGACTTGAGTCTAAGCGTTGCATCATACGATGAGAGGTCATTAAAACACGAACCATCGGTCTGTTACAATAGATAAAGGAAAGTACTTATTCTAAGAAGAAGAAGGAGTCCTCAGTAAGGATTTATTTTGTAACTCGAAGGTTACGATTGAAAGTCCAACATAGTACGAAGCGCAGATGCAGGATTGAGCACTACCTACTATCGAGAAGTCCAAGAGTTAGTTACTCTTACGAGGAAACAAAGAACTTACAGTTATTACCTAGGATGAAGAGATAATGTATGGAATCATTATACAAGTCCTATTTCGTTGATGATTCCGGGACGTAATCATCCTAAGGGGGAGATAATTGTAACGCCCGTAGATCCGGGCTAGTCAATTTAGAGACGTTAAGCGTCAAAATTGACTTTTTGATAGAAGATTATTTAGAATGAATAATCTTAACTAAGTTGTAGTATATGTTACAAGGATTCCGTACATATAAAGAACGTTGAAATCCGAGTTATAACGAAGAAGTTATGACTTGTCGAAGTTTCGCGACAGAACCGGCACGACACAGCGCGACGTAAATAGTGAATTTACGATAGAGCGATATTTGGATTTAGCGATCTAAACGAAAGTCATAGAATACGTTAAACCGAGAGCGTGTATGAAAAGAACGCCCAAATCTGACTTCGTATGAGGAAGTTATGATTTTTTTAAGTTTCGGCTTAGCAGTGTACAACCCGAAGTTCGAATATGAGATCAAGTGATTTCTAGCCGAAACGATCTAAACGAGAATCGAAGATCTCATCGATAGTAATCCAAGGGTAGAAAGACAGACGAAAACGGACGTCAGATGAAGGAGTTATGAATTTGTAACGGAGTTTTCCTGTCCCGGCCTACTAAAAATAATATATTTATAATATATTAAAAATAAAGTCAAAATTAGCCAACGGAGTCTAAACGAGAGTTGTAGACATAATCTCAGCTACGCGTGGATATAAAGAACGTCGAAAACGGAGCTCGTATGCGAAAGTTATGAATTTCTAAAGTTCGGGGCGTGAACCCCAAGGCTGTGTCAGAGCTCACGAGGTGAACATATGTAGTTCACGAGGTGAGCCTAGCTCACGAGGTGAGCATTAGTGGCTCACGAGGTGAACAGATGATGGACGTCTTCCAGGGCAAATGGCCATGCAATGACGTATCGAGCTCACAAGGTGAACATATGTAGTTCACGAGGTGAGCCTAGCTCACGAGGTGAATATTAGAAACTCACGAGGTGAACCCAGAAAATTCACCCTATAAATAGAAATCAAGGGTCAGCCGATTTTGGTTGCTCCGTCTCTTCTCTCTCACTCCCGATACTCTCTCTAAGCCCTATTTTAACCCCCCGAAGCCCCGATATCATCCCGAGACCCGAAGCGAGTCCCGAAGCCCCGAAGATCCCGAGGATAAAGGAGTTTCCGAGCCGAAGCTCTGCCTGCGAGAAGCCAGGTATTTGGGGATATTTCGGTTTCACCGAAGAATACTATTTGAAAAGCCGTAGTGCTGTCCGATCATCTTCTGATCAAGTGAGTGTATAGTCCCTTTGATAAACACAATTTTAATACAAGTATTGTTTGAAGGTATTAAGTATATGTTTGGTGTGAGTGTATAGTCCCTTTCACAAACACGATTTTAATACAAGTATTGTTTGAATGTATTAAGTATATGTTTTGTGTGAGTGTGTAGTTACTTTCTTCTAACACATAAGTATTAAGTATTTGCTATGAAATACGTGTTATGTGTTTATATATTGTTGATTATTTGAGATGGGTGTGGAATGGATGTTTTATATAGGTTTTAAATGAGTTAAACTGTATATGTATTTTATATCTACAAATATGTTGGGTAGAACATGCGTAGACGAAATAGTTGGTGTGTGATGAAGGATGAGTTTGAGGATGAGACGAAAGATAAACCTCGGTAGCTATGGATCTAGTACTGTATAGATAAACCTCGGTAGCTATGGATTTAGTACTGTATAGATGAACCTTGGTAGCTATGGATTTAGTACTGTATAGATGAACCTTGGTAGCTATGGATTTAGTACCGTATAGACGAACCTTGGTAGCTATGGATTTAGTACCGTATAGACGAACGCTGGTAGCTATGGACTTAGTACCTGTTAGATAAACGTTGGTAGCTATGGACTTAGTACGTACACTGGTAGCTATGGATTTAGTACCCGATGAATGAACCATAGCAGCTATGGAATTAGTGCTTTACGAAAGAACCTTGGCAGCTATTGTCTTAGTGCCTAATAAAGAATCCTGGCAGCTATTGTCTTAGTGCCTAATACGGAATGAAAGAATAGATGACTCTTAGGGTAAAACCTTAAGAAATAAAGAAGATAATGGGGATGGGTAGTTGGGTTGATTGTTTGATGATTAAACATAATAATTATATTATTGTGGGTTGAAAACCCTATATGCTCACCAAGCTCCCAAGCCTGACCCACTCAGTTTTCTTTGTATCACAGGTATCGATGCGAAGACCCATTTCACTGAGAGATTAAAAGATATGTAAATCACTAGTGTAAATGAATGTATGATATGTTTATGCTTATGTGTCTCTATCGGAACATGACATCCCGAGGTTTTATTATTAAATAAAAATACATTCTCTTTGAGAAATGTTTTGATAAGTTATTATCATATCTTGTTTTGGGAACAAATTCCGCAACCGTTTTCTTTAAACGATCACTCTGATTTATAAAACAAAGCATAAACAAATCGGTCTTTTCTGGCCGTGAAATTGGGGATGTCACAGCTTCCAAGTACAACAAATGGTATGTCATCTAACTAGAGTTTGTAGTAAAGATACTCCATTGTATCCTAGTTAAGATGATGCTTTGGAAAAATAAAAGTTTTCATGTATATTAGAGAAAACATAGATCCAAAGCATCTAGGGTTGCATGTACACCATAGGAGTGTTAGAATGCTCAAAACCCTTCAGTGGTATCAGAGTCTAGGGTTGTTTTCTTATATACTTGATGCTACTTGTTTTCAAAACTTAAAAAAACTATTTTTTGCTGTCTGGATAGTGGACTTTCCGAGTCCACTGGGGAACTTGCCGACTCCACCCTATATACTGACCAACTCGCCGAGTCAGTTCATGCACTCGACGAGTTGGTGCTCCTGAATGCAGAAGTTCGAGTTTTAAGGCTGGAATTTGACTAGGATCATTATCCTAAACTGTTTTTGAACTTATAAACCTGTTTTTGATGTGGTAATGATCATGCTTATCCAATTTTAAAGATAATTGTCAAAGTTTCATGTTTTGTATTAGTTTATATGGTTAGGCTAATTACATGAAATTTGTTTGATATGAATTGTCTTGTTCTTATGAGTTTAATTTAGATCATAGACAAAATTGTTTGATTTTTGTAAGTTACAATAGTTGATCTAAATGTTTTGATGAATTCCATAACTTGTCCTCAAGTTATGGGAAATGAAAAGTTTTTCTTTTAAAGAGATCATTAAACTTATAGGTTATAAACTTGAAGAGTCTTTTTTCCATAAATGTTTTTATGAACTCCATAACTTGTCCTCAAGTTATGGATTTTCAAGAGTCTTTTCATTGAAACCTATATTAAACTCATAAGTTGTGTATTCCAAAAGTTTTTGAATAGTTCAAAACTTGCCCTCAAGTTTTGGAATTTGTAAATGTAAAAGTCTAACTTTTGAAACATTTAATTCCAAACCCTAGAATTTTAAAGTTTAAAATTCTACTCTTATACTATTATAATATTATAGGTTTAATATTTATGTATATGTATAAGAAAAAAGTCAGTCTTACCGTTAGTAGGCCTCATTCACGAAGCCGGTCTATAAGGGGGGGTATAAGGTTACTGCCTATAAAATGACAGTTTAATGGGTGTCCACTCTCACCCACTGCTTCTTTGACTGGTGGAGGGTCGTTAGCCGAACGGGTAGGATAGAACTCTAATTCTCCCTTCATTAAAAGTATAATGATAAATATAAAGTAATTAAACACATATAAATTCCCAAATCTTAGTTACTTAGGAAAATGTGAATATGGTGCTAACCCATGAAATTGCACTTTGCACCTTGTTAAGTCGTTAGTGGAGCGTGTGTGGTTAACCGGCACACTAATCTGGACTGACAGTGCGTGGCAAAGGGTAGCTTGATGTTAATCATAGATCAATGGAGCGTGTGTGGTTAACCGACACATTGATTAGGTGGTTGTAACATTGGGTGTACCAAGCTAATTTGCATGGTTATTCACACCTTGTTTGTGATCCTCGGCATCCAAGCTAATTTGCATGGTTATTGTGTTGGGTACTAGCCTTAATATTTCATTTGGGTGTTATATTAAGGACTTAAATCAACTAACTTGAATTTCTCCCATTGTAGATGTCTAGTTCAGACAACTATGGTCTTCCCAAATCTTTCGGAACAAGCTTTCCTCTTGAAGATGATGTCTCGTGGTTGGATCGTGGAAGTCTTACTTCACTTCCTCCACCTCCTCCAGTAATTCTCTCTAACCCACAAGTTCAAAGACTTGAAAAATTCAAGGTCACTCAAGCCCTACTTGCAATGAAACATCAAGATGGATGGCCTGTGTGTACTCACGTCTTAGAGATGAAGTCACATATCGACAGGCTGAGTGTGTTGGGTGTCGTTGTCTCGAGGAAGTTGGCGGTTGACTGGGTTCTTCAATCACTTCCTGATTCATATAGCGAGTTCATTAAGGACTACTATGTGACAGACCACGACATGACCCCTATTGATCTTACCTATTTTCTTGTTGCTGTTGAATCAATAATGATTTGGCGCACTGGAAAAGCAAATTTGATTGGAAGATCTACTCCCCAAACTTCCATGGACATTGACAATGGAAACATTGGAAGTCCAGAAAATATTTCTCTTTTCAAGGGAAAGAGAAAGGCCAAGTCTGAGATTGTCCCGTGTACCATTCCCAAAGAATCTATATGTTTCTATTGCCAAAAGAAGGGGCATTGGTTGCGAGGCTGCCCTGACTACCTGATAGATCTGAGAAAAGGTAGAATCGAAAAGTTTGACTCTGTTTCAGGTAAGTCTACTGTCTAACTCTATTAAGTTCCTAATTGTTGATTCTTAATACATGATGTGACAAGGTTGCATTTTGATGTTTTGTAGGATCATGCAAATGGAAGGAATCTTAAAGAAAGAGTATGTTGAATCTGATTGCGAAGATGGATTTCAATCGCATGGTTCGAAGATCGGATTTTTGAGCTGCTGCTTAGGAGTTATGATAGATTTCTAGGAAATATGTAATGACATAGTTTTCATTTGTAATTGCATTGTAAGGATAAGTTTTTTCGCATTTTATAAATAAATAAAATTTTGTTTTATTTTTATTATATCTCCTTGCAATGGCATTTGTGAAAATTGATGTTTGTATGTTTCTGTGTTAGCAATATGAATTAGATTCTTTCGTTTGTGGTAGTGTTGAGTATTTTCCAAATAAGGAAAGATTCTCATCACCCAAGTTTCAATTGGACAGAAACTTGGAATCATGCAAGTTGTATTGTATGATGAATGAGAATTTTCATCTTTGGTAAATTAAGACTAATTCCTTCTTTACATGTATATGTGAGTCAAGTGAAGGACTAGGGGATCGGGTACACTAAGTGTGCGTTGGTCAAGATCCACCACAAAGATCAATAAGACTATTCGTCATGATTTACTAAAGTTTAGTAAACATGGTTATGCTTACAAGTTTAAGTATAATTCTGAAACATTGGAAAAGGTTCAATGTATGGCAGAACCAATGAGAAGAATAAAATTAGGAAAAAAGATAAAAGTTTCTTCAATCTGAAAAGATGGGAGAGTACTTTAGTATCATGTTTTATGATCATCTTAATATTTATGGAAAAACCATATCACAATTGATCCTCTAAGGACATCTTAGTGAATTTGTATGGCTAAGAAGAGGAATCGTGAATTGTTGAAATAGTTTAAATCAAGAAGATGAGTCATACTTCGTTCCCAAAACAAGTCTTAGAGTCACACTCCAAGATTGTAACTTTGAGTGACATAATCTTAAGAAAGATTTAAAACACTTATCGAATGTAGAGTAAAAGTTTTATACTCTTGTACATTTGAAATTGGCAAGTTGTGATGTTTTGGATAAAACAAAGACCAACTTAGGCCAATTGTGTGAAGTGTTTGTCTTGATAAGAATCCGCACTAATTCTTGAATATTTGTTTTGTCAAGGAATGATTCATGACAAGAGAATCTTATATGTCAAGAGGGTAGTGGGAGTCTTAAAGATCTTGAAAAAGCTTCAAGAACTAATCAAGAATAAACCTATTGTTAAACACTAGCACACGACTTGAGGTTTGTGACCTATCGTGTTGACATATTCTTATTTCTGTGCCTAATCCAGTTAAAGTTAACTACGTGGAAGCAATGGTAGGCCCTTGTGCTGCCAGGTGGCAAGAAATTAAGATTGAACAAGTTCAGTCCATATGAGTTTGGATTTGTCACTAACCATGTCTTGTGATTATAGTCATGACAAATTCACATGGACAGGAACACATATACCATAAAATCTAAGTGTCATAAGGTTTCTATCCGATTCATGAAAATGATTGTGATGAAATGCTTTCACTAAGTAGATTTAAAGGAGATAGAATTGTGATATTTGCATTCTCTAATTCGATTATGATTACGGCATCCCTCTTCATAATTCGAATTGTGAGAAATGGAAAAGGTCTAAACATTTCAGACTTATGGCTGTAAGTTCTAAAATTGTTAAGACACACATGTGAGCTATCTAAGGAAAGGTGTATGAGTTTGAGAAGCCTAGATAAAGCCTTATCGAAGCATCTCATATCAGAAATCTGAACTTTGGTAATGAGAGTCAATAAGTATTGATTTCTAGAAGTCCAGCTGATTTCTGAATACATGTCAAAGCTAGTGGGAGCATAAATGTTGTGCTAATAGAGATAATAATTATTATGCTAGTGGGAGCATAATTATTATGGAAAGTGTTGCAAGTTGGCAATGTTAATTATAGAAAACAAAAGTTTCATGTCGCAAAGTTGCAAGGTTTGAAAAGTTGTTTTTCTACAACTAAGGGAGAGGAATTTATACTTCATTTCAAATCTAAAAGCTTGGGTTATGAGATTTTAATCAAATTTAGTCAAATATATATGAATGTTATGTTGGAATGGTTCAACATAAGGAAATTCTATATATGGAAATGTTAATTACGTTCTCAAATTTGATTATGATTACGACATCCCTCTTCATCATCAAAATTATGAGAACATGGCAAATAGAAATATTATAGCAAAAGACTGATTAAGTATCATGTCTTTATGTTAGACATTATGAATCGTGTCCCATATGCTTCGGGTATAGGATCGATTCATATGCTATAATATTCTCGTGTTCTAATTTTCCGAATGCCTAGGACGTTTAGAGGGAAAAAGGAATAGAACCGGATATGACTAAAGTGGTTAAACAACTGTTAAGGACAATCTAAGGTTCGCCAAGGATTTGTCTCTTAAGGACAGTTGGAAGTAAAGTAATGAAAGGACCATATTGACATTATTATGAATAGACAGGAGTCTATTAATAATGAGTTGTCGTATGGCAAATATGGAATGTTTCCATATTGGGAGTTGAAGAATAGATGAAAAAGTTAGAAACTTTTATGCAAGAAGGATGTTCAAAGGAATGTACTTTGAATTTGAGACTTCATTTCCATGGAATTGTTTTGTAACAATCTCCAAAGGAATATTTTGTAATATCATTGGTCAAGTCTCTGTGACTTTTGGCACCTAGACATTACAAAAGAATCTTTGCATGATAGTTTAGAATCTAACACTTTCTAAGCAGTGACAAGAATTTGGAATTCTTACACTTGCAATAAGGATTTGAAATTTTGAAATGAGCATCATTGAAATGTTTTTCAATTGATCTATTTCAAAAAGTAAGGACCATAGACAAACATAGTGTGCATGCTTGGTGCATGGCATAACTATTATTTAGACAAACATAGTATGCATGCTTAGAGCACGACATATCTATTGTTTTAATTCAAGTATTAAGTTGATTATTCGAAACATTATACAATGAATAATGAGTAATCAATATGACTCAAAAGTTTTTGGGCCATATAGGATTAGTATTATTATTGTGTTTCACTTTGCATGTTTCGACTTCCTGAATATCTAGGTTATTCAAACCATCCACAGTCTATCATACTTTGGAAGTAGGTATTGAGGCAAGACTATCATGAATATGTCTGTAGAGGTGTTTTAGTCATAGCACAATTTTGATACAGTGTTCATGAGTGCTCCTAAAATAAGATTCGAGTATTGGATTCAACCCACGCTCATTTGAATCACTTCATGGATTTTATCACGAGTGATTGTGAGATGATAATATCTTATATTCTTGAAACCAAGACGTGTGAGTTGTAGTTGCAAGTCGGTTGCACATTGACATATGTAAACGCACCAGTAACTTGGTGTTATAAAACATATCATTGTGTGTAATTCGATGAGTAAGTACAAGCGAGCATTTGGGTCAAAGTTTGTCCGTTCCTTTTACCCCATGTGGATAAAAGCGATATTTGTGGGCCCCTCGATGATTTAGTGATGACACCAGGCCTGGAATGATTTGATTTGTTCAATTAGTCGGTCGTCATAAATCGGAAATCGGGAAACAACAGATGGACAGAGAATGATTATAATCCACGTCTCAGTCCATATGATATCTAGAATGGAGGAATATATGATCCCTTATCTAATGGACACGTCATTGACTAGGTCAGAGTTCGACAACGGCTTTTAAGAGCTACGATTGCTAGTCGGGTTGTGGAGTCGTACTTGCAATAATAGTTATTAGACTTATCCAAGTGGGAGAATGTTGGATTAGTGTCTAAGTCCATAACTATAATTGGTACGTACTTGACCCGAGAGTAGCATGGTCCATTTGGGTTGCATGGCACCAGAACAATCTGAAGGATGAATAATTGAGAAGAGGTTATTTATGGCTTATTAATATATTATAAGTTCTAATATATTAATATGAAATCATATTATTTAATTAGTATTGATCAAGAATTAATTTGGAATTAATTTTTGTGATCAAAAGAGACTAATTAAATATATGGGGATTGATTATGTAAATCATTCATTCTTATAATGTGGGCTTATGATCCATAGTTCTTTGTGTTGGGCTAAGCCCATGTGGTGACCCATGGATGATCCATGGAGGTTTAAACCCATGGAGCATGAGGAATATGGAAGGTCATGCACATTAGGGTTTGCATGGTGTAACCCTAATTAAGCCACACTATATAAGAACCCCTTTAGCTCATGAAATCGGACCTAGGGAAGCTTACAAGAGGGCAAGCCGATTTTATGAGTGCAAGTAACCTCCTCTCAAGTTCCTCCATTGTTGGTGGTGTTGTGTGATTCCATTTGAGGTGCAACACTTGGGGCACTAAGTTCTTAAAGGTCCAAGGCTTCCAACTACAACAAAAGGTATGTTATCTAACTAGAATTTGTAGTAAAGATACTCCATTGTATGCTAATTAGGATGATGCTTTGGAAAAATAAAAGTTTGCATGTATATTAGATAAAACATAGATCCAAAGCATCTAGGGTTGCATGTACACCATATGAGTGTTAGAATGCTCAAAACCCTTCACGTGATACCATGTATTATTTGGAATTGATATCGACTCAGTTAACTGCTAAGTGTATGCTTTCAAAGTTGTATATGATTAGCATTGTATACCCTAGAATAATCGATTTAGCCTCATTTCTTGTTCCTTATTTGGTTGTGGACTTAGGGTAGAATCTTCATTTAACAGTCTACGTGATTCTATTTTATGTACAACTTGCATGAATAAGGAAACCAAAGATGTTGATTGAGGTTCTTGGTACTGCGAGTGGTGAGAGTTGAGAGTTCCAAGGAGAGTCTAGGATATGTATGTTGTGTGGCATAGGATTTGTTTAGGGTTGTAGTGTGGTAGCTTGGAGGAATCAGGATTAACCTTGAGGAAGGTACAGATAGGTGTGGAAGGTAATATTGGGCCCGTACTACTGAAAGCACAACACCTATACCTGAGACAAGAGTAGAATTGACAACTCTAATGAGGCCTTTGTGCTGGGAATTTCCATCGAGTCATAAACTGATTGTTAATATGTTGTGTTTCAGTTTGAGGATGGTGATGATTACTCGAGGAGGATCAGGTTCAGGTTCTAGTTCAGGCTCTGGTTCAGGTACTGAACCAATTGACGAGAGGTTGTGCGAGTTCATATCGGCTGAGGTTACTCGTGGTATTTTGGATGCCACCCCTGTGTTGTTTGGTACCATCAAGGAGGGGATTATAGAGCTTATGGATAAGAGGTTCATGACTTTTTAAGTTGAGATTGATGTGGGTAAGATTGGAGCTCGAGCTACCTTATTTCGGGATTTCAAGGCATGTGGAGCTCCTAAGCTCTTTGGGCCTAAGGGCCCCACCGCTAGCCATCGTTGGATCGCTGACATACAGAATGCATAGCTGACGAGCTTTTTCCTTGAGGGGGCAAAGGTTGGATTTGCATCCTGCCTACTGAGGGGCAGAGCATGAGACTGGTGGGAGGAGGTTACCTGAGTTGTAGGGACGGCAGCGGTGGCAGTGATGACATGGGAGGAATTTGTTCAGACGTTTTAGAGAGAGTTTGCAACAGATATCGAGGTGCAGAAGCTGGCGAGGGAGTTTCAGCACCTTCGCCAGACTACAGAGACTGTAGCGGAGATTACCGCCAAATTCAAGGAACGAGCATTGTTGGTCCCTTAGTACGTTGCGGATGAGGAGATGAGGAAGATGAGATATCATGATAAGCTGAGGGAGGATATCAGAGAGTTTGTGAGCTTTTCGAGGTGCAAGACCCTGAATGATATGATCGAGAAGGCCCGCGAGCGGGAAATTGAGTTGGAGATCCAGACAAAGCAAAAGCCAAAGCACGTTCAGACAGCAGTGGGCCAGACTAAGAGGCCCAAGACCTCTGATGCTCAAACCAGGGGCCGACAAGGACTTTAACGCCCGTAGATTCAGGCTAGTCAATTCAGAGACGATAAACGACAAAAATTACTTTTTAATAGAGGATTATTTATAATAAATAATCTCAACTATGGTGTAGTATATGTCACAAGGTTTTTGTACATATAAAGAACTCTGAAATCCGAGTTATAACGAAGAAGTTATGATCCGTCGAAGTTTATCGACAAAACCTGCACGACACGAGAATCGTAAAAAGTGAGTTTAAGATAAAGTACTTTTTAGCCTTAGTGATGTAAAAGAAATTTGTAGAGTACGTCTCCACCTACGTGTGGATATAAAGAACGTAAAAAACAGAGTTCGTATGCAAAAGTTATGACCTTCCGAAGATGTAGTAGTCTACGAGCATGACATGTGGCAAAAACTCTAATCAGCCATGCTCCACGATGTGGACATAAGATCCACGATGTGAAATTAGTCAAGGACACTAATCGAGGCTAGAAAAACACGTGCTAAGTCTATGGGAGTGATGTGTTAAGATCCCACGACGTGGACATAAAGGCCACGACGTGGAAATGTCATCCGAACACCTTTCAAAGCTAGAACGTAGATGGCAAGCCTACGAAGTGATTCAGCCATCTGCCACGACCTGGACGTATAAGCCCACAACGTGGACATGTTTTTGGCAGCCTATAAATAGCAAGTTCAACCCTAAGCTTCCTTACACCAAATTCTTCTCTCTCTCTCTCTCTCTCTCTCTCTCGTTTGCTAAAAGGGTTCTGCGTTCCGAGCCCGACGATCACGAACAGCTGACCATTTCTAGTTAGATTCTATCCAATCACGCTACTAATGTGAGTGCATCATCTTACACATAAATATGAAGTATTTAATATAAATTACGTGTTATGAATGCATAGTTACTTTCATCTTACGCATAGATATGAAATATTTAATATAAATTACGTGTTATGGGTGCATATTATATGTGTTCATGATATCTATGTTAAATGAATGATTTATACATGTTTACGTGATTTAAATTGTATGCGTATTTTTATACTTATAAATATATATTGGGTAGAAACGAGTGATGAGAGATAGGTGATGATAGAAAGGTGATGATAATTAGGTGATGAGAGATAGGTGATGATAGAGAGGTGATGAAAATTAGGTGATGAGAGATA
Source organism: Lactuca virosa (assembly GCF_052849685.1). Lineage (NCBI taxonomy): Eukaryota > Viridiplantae > Streptophyta > Magnoliopsida > Asterales > Asteraceae > Lactuca > Lactuca virosa. The sequence continues at coordinate 62,635,495 of NC_136430.1, read as the reverse complement.
GGTGATGATAGAAATGTGATGATAATTAGGTGATAATAGATAGGTGATGATAAATAGGTGATGTGAGATGAGAGGAGATACCATAACCTTGATCGGCAATGTAGTCATCTACCAGAGTATAGATGGCGACCACAGACTATTCTAGACAATCATGTGGAAACACCAGCAGGCTCATAACCTGTAGGTGATGAATTACGAGTTCAGGCGATGTTGTAACTACATATTCATGCGATGATACTCTAACCCTTACTATGAATTACGAGTTCGGACGATGTTGTAACTACGTATTAATGCGATGATACCCTAACCCTTACTGGACACGTATTGAGGGAGTAACCCCGAATCAATACTGTCTATGCGATGTAGGCGATGATCCTTAGGAAAAGTCCTTTTGAACAAACATATAAGGAAATGCAATATAAGGAGATGAGAGGTAAATACGATATAGGAGATGACCCTTAGGATAAATCTTTAGGGAAGATTAAATGAAGATAATGGGGATGGGTAATTAAGTTAATTGTTTGATGATTAAACATAATAATTATATTATTGTGAGTTGAAAACCCTATGTACTCACCATGTTTCCCAACCTGACCACTCAGTTTATTTGTATCACAGGTGTCGATATGAAGCTACATTACATTGAGAGATTAACGGAGATGTAGATCATTAGTGTAACTAAGGTTTGTTTATGCTTATGTTTATGTATTGATGATGACATCCCAAAGTTTTAATATGAACAAAATACATTTCTTCAGAAATGCTTTGATAATATATTTATCATGTTTTTCTGGGAACAAATTCTGCAGTATTATTCATTAAAACGAATACTCTGATTTTCAAATAAGCATAAATAAAAATTTTAAAATGACTGTGAATTTGGGGATGTCACAGTTGGTATCAGAGCATTAGTTTAAGAGAACTAGGAGTTTGTAGGATTTCTAGACTTAAACTTAGAATGCTAAGCGATGATTGTGAGATGAGTGTCTACTACACTTTAGAGACGAGCACTAGTTTATTTTAGGAAAGATGCATAAAATGTTTTTTATGTGCTAAATGCTTTATGTTATAGCTATATAGATGTCTTATATGCTATTATTTGATTGGATCTATGGTCTGTTGCCGACTAGATCTGGAAATTTTATGTGCTCAAGATTCTAAACGTTTAATTACGATATTAGAACTAGCATGTAACTTTTTGGAGTGATAAGGAGATTTATACGTCCATCGTAAATAAAGTTTTCTATCTTAATTCTCGTCACTGCACACCGAACGTCTGATTTGGTGCATAGATCGACATGGCAAGAACCCGAAGTGGAGTCGGAAATGCCAATGCAAATGGCAATCAACAACCTTAACCCTAAGTGATTGAGCAAGTGCCTGTAGTAGCAGCTGCACCTGAGCCAATCATAATGGCTGGAGTACAAGCCATGATTCGGGCTATGATGGCTGAACAGAGGGAAGAGATGAGGCAGATGTTGCACAAAAATAGGGATGAACCTACTGTGCCCAGTGTGCAACCTGAGCTGATCGCCGAACAGTCAGAGGAAGGAAATTACAATCGCACTATGAGCAAGCTGAACCACCAGTGGCAACAAGGAATGACCCGGAGAGGGGAATCGACAGAGATGGACGTATGTATAAGAACTTCTTGGGTACCAAACAACCAAGTCTTTCTGGAAGCCCAAAGCCAGTAGAGATTATGGACTGGATCTCCGAAATGGAGATGGTATTTGAAAGCTGCAACTTTAACGACAAGTAGAAAACCGTTGTTGTGGTCAGACAAATGAAGACCAGAGTCTTGAGTACGTGGAAGTTGTTGGCAGATACAATGCCATGGGGAGAAGCCATGCGGATGTCTTGGGAAGCATTCATGGAGCAATTAAAAATGAATACTGCTCATAGATAGATCTGATAGACCTAAACAATGACTTTCAGAACCTGAAGAAAGGGAAGACGAGTGTTGATGAGTATGCCACCGCATTCACCGAGAGGATGAAGCTATTCCCCTACTTGGTGCCTACTGAAATTTCCAAGGTAGATAGATTTTCTAACGGATTGCCAACGGACTTTGGCCCGATGGTCAAAATAGCAACTACTTTGAAAACAGCTGTTAGAGTAGCTAAGAATGTAGGGGCCCGGATAAAAAGAAAAAGGTCTAGAAAAAGAGAAAGTAGGAGAAAAGAGGAAGATTAAGGTATCCTCAACATCTGATAAGAAAGGAAGATTCATGAAGTCTAACCTGGACGACCAACAGTATGGAGGTAGTGGTGGAACCAAGTGGTGTGAGAAGTGCAAGAAGAAGCACTTCGGAAGATGCGATGGAGAAGTAACCTGCTATAAGTGTGGGAGGACCAATCACTATTCCCGAGATTGTACATTCGACAACAAGAAGTGTTATGAATGTGGAGATGGTGGGCATATTTCGAAGAACTGCCCAAAGAAGAATGAAGCTATAAGGAAAAATGTGTCGTCGAAGCCAAAGGCAAGAGCACTCCAAATGATCCTCGACGAAGCAGGTGACAATGCAAGGAATCAAGGATGAAGAATTCATATCCGAAGATCAAGATATGAAGTATCCATAGTGACATGTGGTGTACCCTGTTAGAGGCATAGTGTAGGTTAAACTTGAACGTTTATGTAATCGTTTCAAGAAATAATATAAAGCTTCGTTATGTTATCCGATGTGTTAAATGATTATGTGAAATTCTTGTATGGTAACTTGGAAAAGCTGCAAGACAATACTTGGAACGAGTATGAGTAGGTATGAATAGTAGTAGAGGCCTATACTACCGGAAGCATAGGACTCGCACTTGGATTAGGGAAAGTCACAAGGTTACCAAGAAGCTAGTAATTGATTATGTTTTGTTCAAGTATGTCGTTAGCATCGTTTCGGTAATGACTAAGAAGATGATTTTTATTCCGACCCTAGTGGTCATATCAAATCGAGTCCGACTAAGATGAGTTAGTTACGTGGTTCAGAGAACCAAGATCGATGTAGCTTCCGACTTAATCCAGGAGATTGAAGTATCGCGATCGTTGTAAGAGATTGTAGCTAGAAGTACTACATACTCGAATTTGATTATATCACATTAGATCATGAGGAAGGTATCTTTCATTCTGGAAATTGACTCTAAAAGACCTGAGTCTAAGCATTGCATCATAGGATGAGCGGTCATTAGAACATGACCCATCGGTCTGTTAAGATAAATGAAGGAAAGAACTTATCTTAATTCTTTTAAGAAAAAGAATAAGGAGTCTTCAATAAGGATTTTGTAACTCGAAGGTTACGATTGAAAGTCTAACGCGAGATAGAGGGCGGGTGCAAGATCGAACACCGCCTGTAGTCAAGAAGTCCAAGACTTAGATACTCATTCGAAGGAACAAAGAAGTTACGGTTATTACCTAGTATGAAAAGATAACGTACGGAGTCATTATAAAAACCTTGTTTTGTTAATTATTTCGGGACGTAATCATCCGAAGGGGAAGATAATTGTAACGCCCGCAGATTCAAGCTAGTCATTTCAGAGACGATAAGCGTCAAAAATGACTTTTTGATAGAGTATTATTTAGAATAAATAATCTTAACTAAGTTTTATTATATGTGACAAGGTTTCCGTACATATTAAGAACGCTAAAATCCAAGTTATAACGAAGAAGTTATGACCTGTCGAAGTTTCGCGACAAAACCGGCACGACACCGGGAATCGTAAAAAGTGAGTTTAAGATAAAGTTCATTGTAGCCTTAGTATTATAAAAGAAACTTGTAGAGTACGTCTCCACCTAAGTGTGGATATAAAGAACGTTAAAAACAGATTTCGTATGCAAAAGTTATGACCTTCCGAAGATGTAGTAGTCTAAGAGCATGACACGTTGTAGAAACCCTAATCATCGATGCTCCACGATGTGGACAAAAGATCCACGACGTGAAATTAGTCAAGGACACTAATTGAGGCTAGAAAAACACATGCTAAGTATATGGTAGTGATGTGTTAAGATCCCACGACGTGGACATAAAGGCCACGACGTGGAAATGTCATCCGGACACCTTTCGAAGCTAGAACGCAGACGGCAAGCCTACGAAGTGATTCAGCCATCCGCCACGACGTGAACATATAAGCCCACGACGTGGACATGTTTTGGTAGCCTATAAATAGCAAGTACGACCCTAATCTTCCTTACACCAAATTCTTCTTCTTCTCTCTCTGTCTCTCTCTCTCTCTCTCGTTTGCTGACGGCGTTCCGCGTTCCGAGCGCGACGATCACGAACCGCTGACCGTTTCTAGCTAGATTCTATCCAATCATGCTACTAATGTGAGTTCATAGTTACCTTCATCTTACGCATAGATATGAAGTATTTAATATAAATTATGTGTTATGAGTACATAGTTACTTTCATCTTACGCATAGATATGAAGTATTTAATATCAATTACGTGTTATGGGTGCATATTATATGTGTTCTTGATATCTATGTTAGATGAACGATGTAACACCGTAAATTTTCAAAAAAAAATTTCAATTTAAAATCACATAATTCTCATAACACATTTCACAAAATCCCATTTATTTAATTTACAAAACGCAACTCCATAATTGTTTGATTAATAATCCAGGATCCTCAAAACATAACTCTTTCTCTGGTGTGTACAATCGAATCGGCGCCCTCCCGCGATCCTGAGAAGAACCTTAAACACATATCACATAACACGGTAAGCACGAAGCTTAGTGAGTTCCCCAAAATACCACATACAACTCTTTAGCCACTCGAGGCTATAACTGTGTATGACCCTCCGGTCAATGTGTCTCAGTGGGACCCTCTAGTCCGACAACTCTGGTGGACCCTCCGGTCCTAACTCTGTAAACTCTGAGTAACACACAACCTAAAACACAAAGAAATAATGCAGGATATCACAATACACAGATAAACACATAAAACAGCTCAATCACGTAAAGATACCACTCTTGGTAAGTATAGTGAGAAGACTCACCTCGTAAGCAAGCAAGCAAAACCTCGTACACAAATCTCGAACTAGCCTCCGCCTATCACATAGGATAAATATCTCTAATTAATACTCTATCGTCGACTCTAAATAAATCAATGCTATTTCTCTTTCTCTCAAACTCTTGGAATGGGTAAAAGACCATTTTACCCCTCTATAGCTCTCCATTACTCATGTTGACCAACCCTAAAGTCAACATAAGTCAAACTCGAGTCAACAGTCCATGTTTGACCTGACTTGCCAAGTGCACCCATTTGACTCGTCGAGTCCACTCGTTTCCTCAGAAGTCTCGGGAAGATCCAACTCAACTCGTCGAGTTGACCGTCAACTCGTCGAGTTATCGCATGTTCAATGTCATCGCGACAACCCTAGCCGACTCGTCGAGTCAGTTCATTGACTCATCGAGTCCATTCAGTCTGTATTCTCATTCAGACGTTTTAAGGTAGATCTATCACTCCAAACTCTAGATCTAGTCCCCCAAGGCTTGAATGTCACATAAAGCTTCAATCTTTACGTTCATGCATGGCGTATTTGCTCCATAATGCCAATACAAGCTCCAAAAAGGGTTTTTCACACAAAAGGTCTACGATGGTTGAATAAAGCAGGGACCTTTGGACTCTAGGGACTTCGCAAGGTCCAGATCTGATGTCCAAATATCTATATGAACTCAATACACTCAAAGTCCCAATATTAGATGGAAAAAGCCCTAAAATCCAAATAATATGATATCTACCCAATAAAATGAGAAAGGTGTGGACTTTTTACCTTTCACAGAAGCTCCTGGATGAAATAGCCACGAATCTAATAGCCTCTTCTCGTCCCTTGGCTTGGGATCCTTCCTTTCTCTTCAAAAGATGCACCAAACAATCAAAGTTAGCGCAAATACTCTCTCTTAGCTCAATGGCCAATTAGGGCTTTCTCTCAGTGAAGTTGGGCAGCTGGTGAGCCGCAAATGAGGCTATAAGTGTCCTTAAATAGGCCCCAAACCTGGGGATTTAGGGTTTCATCACTCAACGTCTACTCGGCGAGTCGACTCTCTGACTTGTCGAGTAGGTTACTAATCCCACGTGGCCAAACACGACTCTACTCGACGAGTTGAGGCTCCAAATAGCCGAGTTACTCAATAAAACCCCAAAAAATAAATATATAAATAATATGCCTGGGAGTCCGGATGTTACAATTCTCCCCCACTAGAATCAGACTTCGCCCTCGAAGTCATGCTCCGGAAATAACTCTGAGTACTGCTCGCGCACCTCGAACTCCGGCTCCCTTGTCCACTCGGATCCCTTCCGATGCTGCCACTAGACCTGAACCAGGACACCTTTTTTTCCGTTGCAAGATCGCATTCAGCCTCTCAAAATAATCCATGCTATCATCAGTCTGAATATCCTCCAATGGCACCACTGCCGTCTCATGTCATACAAAAATCTTTTTCTAGAGACACCTAACCCATACAGAAACTCTCTATCCCACCACAGGACGGATCCCCCCGCCGTTGCGCTTCCAGTTCTGACTCTTTAGAACCTGGGACTCTAGCAGTCTGACTCCCTACATGATCGCACATGCACAATATCATCATGTCATTTGCTCATCGAATGACTGATCTCAAAATCATACCCCCAACTCTAATCATGTTGATACAACTGATGAAATCAGATCATTGACCATAACCACTACCGAACACTCATACCTGACATATCAGTCGATCAAGATCGTACTCCAAAGAAACGAAAGGGTCACATCTCAGCAGAGACCCATCAACAGCACTGCTATCAGAATCCATCTGAACAAAACAAACCCCAATACTCTGTTCTCAATACAAGAAAATGACCGTGCCCCCGCCCCCCCCCCCCCCCCCCCCCCCTCAGAAGTATCCTTGGACCTCTATGAGCATATACCCCAGCTCCCTTGCACATATCCTTTCAACACTGAGCACAAGGTCAACTCTCGACCCAATAGTTGAACCTCCAAAGGTTACCCACTGCACACCTAATAAAACGACTTACCGGCTTCCTTCTCACAATGACTATCTCGGCCCGTCGTGACACAGAAGTCATGAAGTTCGCTTTACCCCAAGCGAATACTACAACCCCATCTGAAGTCGTCTCACCTACGACCTCTATCATCTACTACTCACTAGTTCTATGCGTCTCGCGGTCCTTCCCATACAAATGAATTAGACCACTCAAGTCTAAAACATCAGACATAAAAACATCCCTCTCAGAATGAGATCCACCCGAAATCTCATTATGCTCGTCCTCCACATAGATAGAGCCAAACTCACCCACCAGAGTCTGGTCCGACATAGAATTGGAACCACTCGTCCCAATCTAGCGCTCAACTCATAACCTAGGTTACACGGTTATACACATGCATTACACCTTGATCCGTTTGATTCGCGACAACCCCGCTCTAACTCAAAACACAACGGTTTTCGACCACTGCCGAGATCCCAGTCTCGTCCTTGGTTCGGCTACCAGGTTCTCACAGACTCCTCTGGGAAGGCTACCCAGGCCTACGAGCCGCTCTGCGTCACAGCCTGACTAGTAAGGCCGCGGCTCCCTGCGGATATATAACACTATCTCTCACTGACTATCAAGTGCTACGGCTCCCCGTAGTCCTATGTCACTCTCTCATTGCCTCGCGAATGCTACGGCTCCCCTCGCAGTCTTATGATACTCTCTCTCTTACTCACGTAGGTTACGGCTCCCCGTAATCATACGATACTCTCTCTTTGACTCAAGTATGTTACGGCTCCCCGTAATCATACGATATTCTCTCTCTGACTCATGTATGTTACGGCTCCCCGTAATCGTACGATACTCTCTCGTTGACTCAAGTATGTTACGACTCCCTGTAATCATACGATACTCTCTCTCTGACTCATGTATGTTACGGCTCCCCGTAATCATACGATACCCTTACTCCTACTGACTCATGGACGCTATGGCTCCCTGTAGTCTTACAACACTCTCTCACCCACTGACTCGCCATGGGCTCATTCCATGGTTTTCCCTGATAATTCTAAGTGATTACCCCCACTCGGATCCACTCGTTCTCTTATCACCTCATAATCTCATCATCAAGTCATCACTACACTGAGTTCACTAACTCATGCTCCACAACCCAACATAGGTAGGTGCACACACCCACTCAGCTTATGCACCACCACTCCTAATGTAAATTCTCATAAGCAAGGCACTTTTTGTTGGGTTTTGAGCAATCTAACACTCCTATGGTGTACATGCAACCCTAGAAACCTTGGATCTGCGTTTTCTCTAAAATACATGCAAATTTGATTTTCCAAGGTTTACTTCCTAACTATCATGTTATGGGGAACTTGTAATACAGAACTCAAGTAGAATAACATACCTTTTAGTAGCTTGGATTCCTTGATGACTTTGTGAGCCTAACACCCCAAATGTGATGCCTCAAATGCTTCACACAACACCACAATACTTGGAATAACCTTGAGAGAATTTCACTAACACCTCAAAATAGGCTAGCCCTCTTTTGCTTGTAGTAGTGCACGATTTTGCTTGCATAGGGTTCTTTATATAGTTGTGGCACAAGTAGGGTTACACCATGTAAACCCTAATTGTCATGGCTTTCCATATTCCATGATCCGTGGGTTTGTAACCTCCATGGACTATCCATGGAGCACCTTATGGGTTTTAACCCAATCCATACAAACCATGGACCATTAGCCCACTATACAAGAATAGATTATTTACGCAATCAACCCCATATATTTAATTAGTCTCTTTTTGATCACTTATTTAATTCCAGATTAATTCTTTGATCAATACTAATTAAATAATATTATTAATATATTAGTACTTATAATATATTAGTAAACCTTAAGTGTCCTTTCTCTCATTTTGGTCTATCCAAGTATTGCAATGTCATGCAACCCAAATGGACCATGCCGGGTCGGGTCAAGTACATACCAAATATAGTTATGGACTTAGACACTATATCCAACAGTCTCCCACTTGGATAAGTCTAATAACTATAGTTGTAGATATGACTTCAGAATCCGACTAGCAATCGTAGCTCTTTCAAACTCTCTTGGAACTAAGATGATGATGATGATACGCCATTTAAGATAAGTGATCATATAATCCTCTGCTCTCAAGATATCAGTCGGACAAATACATGGAACATGGTCTTACTTATTGTCCAGCATTTGTTTCTCGATCTCTGATCCGTTTTACAGAGAACTAAATTGAACACATCAATTAGGTTCTGACCGGGCCCGGTATATAGGTCAAAACAAAATCATCGAGGGGCCCAGATATCACTTCTAATCCTAGAAGGAACAGATAAACTTCGACTCATATGCTTGTACTGACTACTTATTGAATTATGCACAAAAGCACGTTTTATAACATCGAGTTACCAATGCGTTTTCGTACAATCAATGTATAACCAACTCATAGTCAACAACTCATATCTCTAGGTTTGAAGATTTATATGATATTACCGTCTCACGATCACTCGAGATAAATTCCATGAAGTGATACAAGTAAGTGTGGGTTGAGTCCAATACTCAGACCTTATGAGCACTCATGAATGTTGCAGCAACCATTGCTATGTCTAATACACCTTAGACAATCTACAAATCCACTTCACGACAATCTTAATTCAATACCTACTTCCAAAGTATGACTGACTGTGGAGAGTTTGAATAATATAATTATCCTGGAAATCAAAACATGCAAAATTGAAACAATATTAAATAATTAACATAAGAGAGCACCGCTTTACTCATAAATAAACACCAACTTTTATTTAATCATCAAATGTCAATTACATTTTACAAGTTTCAAAACTATCTAATTATTAAAACTAATATCATCTTTCAGCCCGATGCGCCTTGCATGCTGTAAATGCTTAACCCTACTCAGTCCCTTCGTGAGGGGATCTGCTGGGTTCTCATCTGATGATACCCTCTTTGCCACGAGGAGTCCTTCTTCTATTCGATGTCTAATGAAATGGTATTTTCTGTCAATGTGTCTGGATCTCCCGTGATCCCTTGGTTCCTTAGCTAAGGCAACCACACTTTCGTTATCACAGAAAATTTCCATTGGCTCTGTTATAGCTGGTACAACTCCAAGGTCTTCAATGAAGTTCTTTAGCCATATCCCCTCCTTTGCTGCCTCGCTTGCTACTATATACTCTGATTCACAAGTCGAATAAGCTACCGTCTCCTGCTTGGAACTTTTCCATGTAACTGCTCCTCCATTCAGGATAAAGACCCAGCCTGACTGAGAGCGGAAATTATCCCTATTAGTCTGAAAGCTAGCATCGCTATATCCTACACTCTCAAGTCATCACCGCCACCAAGGGTAAGGACCCAGCCCTTAGTCCTTCGCAGATACTTGAGAATGTTTTTTGCTGCAGTCCAGTGAGCCTTGCTAGGGTTCGCTTGATATCTACTGACCATGCTCGAAGCAAAGGCCACATCAGGGCGAGTACAAGTCATAGCATACATGATTGAGCCCACAGCGGAAGCATATGGTACATGACTCATCTCAGCTATCTCAGCCTCTATACTCGGACTCTGAATCTTACTCAGTTTGGCGTTACTCTGTATCGGTAATTCCCCTTTCTTGGAATCCTGCATACTGAACCTCTTCAGTACCTTATCCAAGTAAGTACTCTGACTAAGTCCAATTAGTCTCTTACTCCTATCTCTCAATATCCTTATCCCTAGGATATAGGCAGCTTCCCCAAGGTCCTTCATAGCGAAACACTTCCCAAACCAGGACTTAACCACCTGCAAGGTTGGGATGTCATTTCCTATGAGTAGTATGTCATCCACATACAACACCAAAAAGCTAACTATACTCCCACTAGCCCTAACATATACACAAGACTCATCCTCATTCCTCGAAAAGCCAAACCCTTTGACTTTCTCATCGAAACAAAGATTCCATCTGCGAGGTGCTTGTTTTAATCCATATATGGATTTCTCAAGCTTACACACCTTATTAGGGTACTCTGTACTGAAAAAACCCTCTGGCTGACTCATGTAAACATCCTCAGCCAACTTTCCATTAAGGAAAGCGGTTTTGACATCCATTTGCCGTATTTCATAGTCATGAAGGAATGCAGTAATGGTAAACATAACCCTAATAGACTTAATCTTTGCTACTGGTGAAAAGGTCTCATCATAATCAACTCCCACAATTTGAGAATAGCCCTTTGTAACCAGTCGCGCCTTATATATGTGTACATTACCATCCATGTCAGTCTTCTTCTTGAAGATCCATTTGCACCCGACTGTCTTACGACCTGGTACATTGTCAACCAAGTTCCAAACTTGATTGTCATACATGGACTGTATCTCGCTGTCCATAGCCTCTTTCCATTTAGCAGCCTCAGGGCCTGCCATGGCTTCCGTGTAGCTGTGAGGTTCATCCAGACTTACTAGTGTACTATCACTGATAAGCATATCACCTTCCGCAGTAATATGGAAACCATAGTAATGCTCAGGTGCATTTCTAACTCTTGTGGAACGCCTCAGAGGTATGGGCTCGTCAGTCGGATCAACAGGAGTTTCCTCCTCAGGTTAATTACTAGGGTTTGAGGTTCCTTCACCACTTGACTCTTGAATTTCTTCAAGGTCAATTTGCCTCCGACTGTCTCCTTGGCTTATGAACTCTCTCTCACGAAAGACTCCTCTTCAAGCTACAAAGACCACATTCTCACTAGGTCTGTAGAAGAGGTAACCAAAGGATCTTTGTGGGTAGCCGATGAGAATACACCTCTCACTTCGAGGTTCGAGCTTATCATGAGACTCACGCCTCACGAACGCCTCGCAACCCCAAATCTTGATGTGGTCCGAATTGGGAACTTTCCCAGTCCACATCTCATGAGGTGTTTTGACAACCTTTTTAGTAGGGACTAGATTCAGGATATGGGCGGCAGTCTCTAAGGCATACCCCCAAAATGAGATTGGTAACGAAGCACGACTCATCATGGAACGAACCATGTCCAACAAGGTTCGATTGCACCTCTCAGCCACACCATTCAGCTGTGGTATCCTAGGAGGTGTCAATTGTGAGACAATCCCACATTCCTTAAGATAGTCAAGGAACTCGATACTAAGATACTCTCCTCCCCGATCGGATCAGAGCATCTTGATGTTCCTGCCCAGTTGATTCTCCACTTCCTTCTTAAACTCTTTGAATTTCTCAAAGGTTTTTGACTTATGCTTGATTAAATAGATATATCCATATCTACTATAATCATCAGTAAAAGTCACATAATACCGATTAACATCCCTTGTGGCAGTTTTGAATGGTCCACACATATCAGTGTGTATGAGGTCCAACAAACCCTCACCCCTCTCACAAGTACCAGTGAAGGGTGACTTTGTCATTTTTCCAAGTAAACAAGACTCGCAACTATCATCTGACTTTAGATCGAATGATTCCAAAACTCCAACCTTTTGGAGTTGGCCCATGCGCTTCTTGTTAACATGTCCAAGAAGACAATGCCACAAGTATGATTTGTCTAAGCTATTTGAGGAATCAATACATAACACATTATTTCCTAGATTATCTACAACATTCACAGCTTCATATACACCATCACAAGGTAATGCTTTAAAGTAAAATACATCATTGTAATAAACATTAATAGCACCATTATCATTATCAAATGAAAAGGAAAAACCTTGTTTATACAAGCCACGAAAGGCAATAATATTTTTCGCCATTTCAGACGGGTAACAACATTTATTCAAATCTGACATTAACCCATTATTAAGAAATAAAGAATAAACTCCTATATTGGTAACATGTGATGCTTTCCTATTCCCCATGATTAAGTTTATCTTCCCGTGCTCCACTTTCTCACTTCTTCTTAGGCCCTGCAAATCAGTACAAATGTGAATACCACAACCTGTATTAAGCACCCAAGAGTTAGTATGCAATGAGTTTTTAGACAATATAGTGTAAATACCTGGATGGGTGGGTTTAACTTTCCCATCCTTTACATCTTGCAAGTATTTGGGGCAGCTTCGCTTCCAGTGCCCCTTTTCCTGACAGTAGAAGCATTATGCTTCCTTTGGGTTTAAAGAAGGAGGAATGGAACCTTTCTTGGTTCCACTTGAAGTGGAGCCATCAAGAGACTTTCCCTTGGTACCCTTCGAAGGGGTCTTTCTCTTCTTCCCCTTTCCCTGCCCAATTGCCAAGACAGGAGCAGTAGTAGGAGTAGGAGTAACAGCTGATTTACTTTTAAGGCCACTTTCAGCGGTCCTTAAAAGTCCTTGAAGCTTACTTAGCATGACTTCCTCCTTGTTCATATGATAAGTCATACGAAACTGATCATAACTTGGAGGTAAGGATTGGAGAATGATGTCAATCGCCATGTCCTCAGGGAAGTCCACATTAAGCTTCAATAACCGGTCCATGAACCTTTGCATTTTCTGCAAGTGACCGGTGAGGGATTCTCCCTCTTTAATCCTAGTTGTTATCATGGAGTAAATGATTTCATACCTCTCCTAAAGAGCACTGTGATGGTACCTATCCATTAGATCCTAGTGCTTCTCAAAAGGGTAGAAGTCTTCATAGGATTTCTGGAGTTCTGCTGTCATTGTGGCCAACATGATGCAAGACACCTTAGTGGCATCGTTCTCATGGGTAGTGTACTCAACAATCTCCTCAGGAGTAGCAGTCGACTCATCGATAATCTTTAGCTCCTTATCGAGGACATACTCTTTGCCCTCATAGCGAGTAATCCTTCTGATGTTCCTAATCCATTCATTGAAATTGGAACCATCAAAAGTGACTTTCCCACACAAGTTCATTAGGGAAAAGGAGCTTGTAGGGTTTGAGCCAGTAGCAGTGTTGGAAGACATCTAAAAAGAAAGAATGGCAAGTTTTATTAGATAAAGAGTCCTTAATAAGTCACCCAAATGAAATATTAAGGCTAGGACCCAACAAACTATTTATAGTTGGAAGAGGGATGCCGTAATCCAAGCTATAAAATATTTGAAGGTAGGTAAATGACGATTTACCAATTTCCACCATGAAAACGAAATAGATTATTAAGTTTTATTGGATTTGAAATTCCTAGATCTTTTGAGATACATTGAACTTTCAATGGCATGTTTGAATCTCGATTGTGAACTCTCAAGTTTGTGACTGGGATGCCGAGGATCACAAACAAGGTGTGAATAACCATGCAAATTAACTTGGTACCTTTAACTTTTATCACCTAATCAATGTACCGGTTAACCACACGCGCTCCACCGATCTATGATAAAATTAAGTTACCCTTTGCCACTCTTACTAGTCCTTGTTAGTATGCCGGTTAACCACACGCGCTCCACTAACGACTTGGTAAGGTACAAAGTGTAATTTCATAGGTTAGCACCTATTTCACATTTTCCTAAAGTAACTAAGATTGGGAATTATTAAAGTATAGTTACTTTATAATTTCAGTATACTTTTAATGAGGATATAAAGTCCTTGTCCTAACCGTTCGGCTAACGACCCTCCACCAGTCAAGGAAGCAGTGGGTGAGAGTGGACACCCATTAAGCTGCCATTTTATAGGCAACAACCTTATACCCCCCTTATAGACCGGCTTCGTGAATTGGGCCTACTAACGGTAAAATTGACTTATTCTCATACATATCTATATATTTAAACTTTTAATATAATAATAGTATAAGGGTTGAATTTTAAAATTTTAAAATTCTAAGGTTCAATTTGGAAATTAAAGCATTAGGGTGTAAGACTTTACAAATTCCAAAACTTGAGGGCAAGTATTGAAACTATTCAAGACTTTTCATTTCATAACTTATGAGTTTAATGGTCCATTAAAATGAAGACTCTTCATTTTATGTAACCTCTTATTTTTTAATGACGCTTTTAAAGAAGTGACTTTTGGTTATCCATAACTTGAGGACAAGTTATGGACTCCATCATTATAGATTAAGATCAATAATCATACTTACAAGCAAGTTACACATAATTCCTATGATCTTCTAAAACTCATAAGAATAAACATTCATATCAAACAATTTCAAGAGTCATATTAACACATATAAAACTTGAAATTTTGATATTAGCCATTGTAAATGGGTTAGCATAAGCATTACACCGTCTAAAACAAGTCTTAAAACACCAAAAAGTTTAGGTTAATGTTTCTAGTCCATTTCCAGCAGCAAAACTCGAAAAAATGCATTCAGGGGCTCCTACCCGTCGAGTGCAAGTACCTACTCGACGAGTAGGATGAATTATCACATGGACTCGTCGAGTCCCCCCATGGACTCGACGAGTTCATGCAGCAGATAGCAGTTTTTTGAGCTTTTTCAACAAGTTTGCATCAAGTATCAAGAAAACAAGCCTAGGCTCTGATACCACTGATCGGTTTTGAGCATTCTAACACTCCTATGGTGTACATGCAACCCTGGAAACCTTGGATCTATGTTTTCTCTAAAATACATGGAAATTTGATTTTCCAAGGTTTACATCCTAACTAGCATGTTATGGGGAACTTGTAATACAAAACCAGGTAGAATAACATACCTTTTAGTAGCTTGGATTCCTTGATGACTTTGTGAGCCTAGCACCCCAAATGTGATGCCTCAAATGCTTCACACAACACCACAATACTTGGAATAAATTAGAGAGAAGTTCACTAACACCTCAAAATTGGCTAGCCCTCTTTGCTGCTTGTACAAGTGCTGATTTTGCTAGTCCATGATCCATTGTTAACCAAGATAAACTTAGTTAGATAACTCACGACGTATAAACCCTTGTTCAAGACTCATTTTCATCTCACCTTTTAAACGTCATGGTTGAAAAGTGCCTTTTTTTCGTGGACGTATAGGGTGCGATCATACCAGCACTAATGCACCGGATCCCATCAGAACTTCTCAGCTAAGTGTGTTTGGGCAAAGAAAATCCTAGGACGGGTAAAACTTAACAGTCGTACAAACCTACTTCTACCCACTATCATAACTCTATCTCAGGAATGTTAGCAGAAACATCGAGAATAGTTCAATAAAGTATGAAATTTATATATGTGTATATAAATGGTAAGGATATAACTAGGGATGATCATACCCACTCACGAAATCGTTTCTCCCTATGCAACAGAGTTATGTCTTCACAAGGAGGTAACCAGCCAACTAGCAAGGCACAAATCCTGCAGATAGACTCTGCTATTTTTCAAGCTGCGGTCACGGAAGCCGTGACAGCCATCATGGTGCAACTCAATGCTAGCAAGGCCAGCAGAGGCGAAAGCGGTGTTGGCAATACTAACTGCAGTAACAATCAAGAAGACCATCGGGTGTCTACCAACGAAGACGCCTCAGACCACAAACCCAAGAGCAAGAAACGAAAAGTTTTGGGAGAAAAAGAAGCACAATCTATCCCAAAAAATCGCTAAAAGACAACAATCCGTGGCTGCCCCTGCAATTACGACAGCAGTCACGACACATGCTTCGATATTAGCCACAACGTCTGTCACTCAAGCACCGGTCAGACAATATATAGGAACACTTCCAAAGTGTAACATGTGTAACTACCATCACAAAGGGGTTTGCCGGGTGTCGCATTGTCAAAATTGCAACATGAACGGGCATATTGCCCGCTTCTGCAGGGCTCAGGCCCATCACATCGCTTCAATCACCAATACCGGTGTAAGCACAATATGCCACCTACACGGTGAAACGGGACACTTCAAGAGGGACTGTCCAACTGAGAGGAATAACGGAGGAGCAGGATGAGTGTGACAACTGAACCAGCAGAAGCAACAGGGAACCTTATTAGGACTTTTAGGATCGTTTCAAAAACAAGAATAATTATGTACCGTACGTTTGTATGATTAGGGTATGTTTGCTAAAATTACGGTCTTTCAAAAAGTAGTTAAAAATACTCTCTCGTTCAATCAAATTAAAACACTTATATATGAACTTAGGATCATTATAGGTGAGCTGTGATGACTTGGTGTATACATCAGGGTTAATTATAACTAAAATACTACAGACTTAAAGCGAATAATTCCGTCCTAATTCCTGTTCCATGTCTAGTAGTGGGGTTAGGGTAGAGCCACCCACTCGACGGTTTCATCAATGCCAAAATTACATACGACTTGCATATACCGAGCGATCATAGAGAGATCTGTCAGGGATCATAATATGAAGTATCATTGCTAGTTAACAAAACACTCTTACTATCAGTACTAGTTGCAGCAATGCGAATCATCTACAGTAATAACGACCAACACAGAACGTACTAGCCAGAAGCACATGATGCTCTATCTCCCTAACAAATATTTCGTGCGAATACAACTTAACACACGTTTTACTAAAAAGATCCGTTGTCATTATTCGATTTGGATTGGTTTAGTCCTCACCTTCCCAATTGAATATCGAAACCCTCATCTCTCATAAACACAAATCCGACACGGACCTCCGGGTCATACCTCGTTGCAAAACCCCGAAGCACTCACTGGAGGAGTATTATACCTTCCGAAACCTTTCCACAATATTCCCAGCGGACCCTTCGGGAATGTCACACATGCAACAGATAAAGTTCAAGCACAGAGGCTTGGGACGAATGCGGTTAACCTATCACTACTAAGTGTATACGCGAGAGCGGTATATAATTAAGATTCGATGGACTTTGGATGAGTGTTCTTGCCCTATTTCCTGTTCCTTGTCTGGTTGTGGACTTGGGGCAGGGTCACCCATCCGACTGCCTTACCAATCTTAATTATATACGACCTATATGCACGAGCTAATGATAGACGGACCAGGTATGAGTCCTACCATGAACATCGGGACGAGGCTACCCAGGAGTGCGAGTGGACGTTCTACCATTCGAATGAGTCTAGTCGCATAAACCGAACCCATATGCTCCCTATCGATCTAATCGACAAACGAGGATCAAAATCACTTGGAGAGGGAAGTAAGAAACCCCCCTCTAAACACTAAAGCAGGCCCTATGCAACGCTCCGAGGAGAAGTTATTACTTATGCCCCATAACGACTAAAGACGTACGGGGTCGTCTAGGTCACACAAGACCTCGAACTAGGAGCAGTAGTATTCGCCCTAGAGATCTGGAGGCACTATCTCTACGACACGAAATGTACAATCTTCACCGATCATAAGAACCTAGAAGGCAAGAGCGGCAGGGCACGTTATCCCATGAACCGGATCTGGACACCAAAGTTAGTGGATTCAAAGACGTCATCACAAACGAAGCACACAAAACTCGCTATTCCGTTCATCCAGGCTCAGACAAGATGAATCTGGACCTCAAAAAGCGATATCGGTGGCTGAATAGGAAAGCTGACCTCGCTACATATGTGGGCGAGTATCTGACTTGTGCCAAGGTCAGGGTAGAATCACAGAAGCCTTCGAGTTTCCTACGACAACCAGTGATACCCGAAAGGAAGTGGAAGCGGATAAACATGGATTTCATAACCAAGTTACCACCCACTTCCTACCAATCAAAGAAACCAACAAAATGGAGAAATTGACTAGAACGTACATCAAAGAGATTGTACGACTGCATGATGTGTCAATATCCATTACCTCCGATAGAGACAGTATAGTCATTTCGCAAATTTGGCAATCACTCCCAAAGTCGCTGTGAACTAGGCCGGATATGAGTACGGCCTACCACCTACAAACCGACAGGCAGAGCAAAAAGGAACTATTCAAACCTTGGAAGATATGCTAATAGCTTGTGTGATTGACTTTGGTAAAGCTTGGGATACCCCTTTTATCACTTGTCGAATTCTCGTACAATAACAGTTATTACACTAGCATCAAGGTTGCACAATTTGAAGCTCTCTATAGCCGCAAGTACAGATCACCGCTGCACTGGGCTGAAAGGGGAGATACACAACTAGCAAAGGGGCGAGTCCGTAACCGCACCCTCATTGGCCTTGAAATCATAAGAAAGGCTACAGAAAAGATCATACAAATTCGAGAAAGGCTGAAAGTATCTCGAGAGTGACAAAAGAGTTGCACAGATAAGCGATTCAAACCCTCGGAATTTCGGGCTGGTGACCGAGTTCTACTAAAGGTCTCACCATTAAAAGGAATGACACATTTCAGTAAACATGGGAAACTAAATCCAAGGTACATCGGGCCATTCGAAATCCTTGCCAGGATTGTCCCAGTGACATACAAACTTCGACTACCACGAGAGCTTAATAATGTACATCCGACCTTCCACGTGTTTTACTTAAAGAAGTGCTTGTCCGACGAGACTATTGTTATTCCTCTTGACGAGATTGAAATCAACGAGAGTCTCCACTTCGTGGAAGAACCGCTAGAAATCGTGGATCGAGAGATCAAAAGAACAAAACAAAGTTGCATCCCTAGTGTGAAGGTCCGTTGGAACGTTAAACAAGGACCCGAGTTCACCCGAAAATGAAAAAACCAAATGAAACAAAAATACCCACATCTCTTCCCCAACTCTTGAAGTCCCAGTCAAAGTGCTAATTTTGGGACGAAATTTCTTCTAACGGGGGGATGATGTGACAACCGTCACTTTCGGGTCAAGTCAAAGTCAAATAAAGTCAACAAGTCTAACCAGTCAACTCAATTAACCCTTGTATATTAGGGTTTACATTATGTTTACTATTGTACAACACACCATTCTAATGCAAAGTATCACTTAGAGTTTTCACGTGTTTAGAAAATCTAAACCCTAATCTGGGTAAGTGATGGAACTACTCGATAAAACATTATTACATACCCTTCGGGGGTGTATAACACTCATAACAAGGCAAAACTGGATTTACAATCCATACATTTCAAAGCTAAACACTCGCAAAGGTCACAAACAACGTCTCTCTAAATGCCTCTCACTTTATCTCTCTCTCTCTCTCTCTCTCTCTCTCTCCCAAATCTCTCCCAAATCTATCTCAAAATCTCTTTCAACTTTTTATAATCACTCGGGGCATCCCAACCCTTAATTTTGTCAAAAACCACTCGAAACGTGAAGATTTCTCGAAAAACAGCCATGTAGGGCCGAAACCACTCTTAGAACCGAAGCCTCCCTATAAGGACCGAAACCTGCTATAAGGACCGAAACCTTCTATAAGGACCGAAACCTACCATTAGGACCGAACCTGCCTCTAGGACTGAAGCTGCATGGGACCGAAGTTGCTTAAAGGACCGAAACTAGCCTTATTGGACCGAACCCTCGGCTGTCGGTTCTATCCTACTTTCGGTTCCCTCCTTGACCAAGTTCGCGTGCAAGTCTTTAGGACCGAACCTACCTTCGGTTCTAAGCTCCAAGGACCGAACCCTCACCTCAGACCTCGCAAGTTCGCCTCTTGATCCCGGTTTTCAAGTACTTTCGCATTTTAAGCTCGTTTTTCATGATTTTAACATGGGATTTTCACCCAAACTCATATTTAGACTTTTAAGACCCTATATATTCATATTTTAATCACATTTTGGGGGAAATCTTAATCTAAGAACAAAATCTATTGTGTAAGATATGGATGTGGAGTGTTGACTTTTCATAAAGTATGACACAAGTTATCCCCCATACCCACTTATGACAACCTCCAGTCACTATTCCTCCCTACCTAGTCAACTATTTATACTCTCACAATTTTCTCCAACAAGCACCTTAATCAAAGGCTGAAAAGAAATCCTTATCTCTCCTCCCAAAATATTCATTCTTCTCACCAAGAATTAAACCCATTTCTCTCTCAGTTTCTCTCTCTAAACTCGAGCTTTCAAAGGCTGATCTTAAGCTTATTCTCCACTTTTGGTAATTATCTTCATCCTAATCTTAAGTATTCTTCACTCCTTCACTCGAATCATAGATTTCTCATACAAATATCGACATATTTGTTCTTAGGATCTTCAAATCTTCAAGCATCTTCCAAGTGTTCTTGGCTTGGAAACCTCCTTTCTTCAACATTCATCTCAGGGAATCACTCAAGGTGAGTTCATACCCCTACATTTTCATGTTTTCTTCAAGTTTTAGGGGGGAATACAAGTTAATACACCAAAAACTTAACTAAACTCAAACATCAGCTTTCATCAGAAATGCTGAGTCCTATTCACGGACTGTTTTGTCCATCTTAAACTTGATATCTTTCAAAACTGTTTAATATACAAGTAGTTCAGGTTTATACCTTTCTAATGACTACTTGTACATCTCCATACGATTCTTCTACAATTTATGGTGATTTTTACAAAACTGTCTATCATTTCAGAAACGAATTCGGACCAGTTTGTGAATATGAACATTTTCACACAAGTTAGAGACTTCTAAAAATCATAATAAAAATTTTGAATAAACTATACGCATTTTCTAAACTCTTAGAGTTTACGGATTCAGTTTTCGACATCGTATTATTTTTCTATGATTTTTCTGAAACAGTGCAGAAAGGTTAAAAACTAGTTAACAGGTTACAACTTTCATAACACTTTGTAACATGTTGAGCAAAGTGTTTATCTTTGATGACTTCATATTTTACATGTGTTTTCTGTTAAGTTAGATTTAAATAACAGAAATTACTAACTGAATTGTAAGAATCCTTTATCATTACAAACATACAAGATGAAACATAAGAAGTATAGTTATGCTTTGCTAAATATACTATTTACACAGAAAAAGGTTTTACTCTCAATACAAACGGTTTTTCATTTACCACATGATAAACTAAAATAGGTATAGTTTATGGATTTCACATTTCAAACATACTACACAAAAGGGGATTTCAATTCCACCATACAAAAACGTTTTACACGCATACTACACGTAAACTCGTTATCGTAAGTTGTGAGACACGTCTTCATTGTACTCTTAGAGTACGAGTTGAAATTCCTGAAATAGTTATAACCAGAGTCTCTTGTAGGGAGAGCGTGATAATTGTGTATAGATCTATATTGGGGTTGACAACCCACACCCGTGCTGCTTGCGAAAGCCCGATCGGCCGATCGGGGGTGACAAATGTCATTTCGATTCCGACGCCTGAAGAACGTCGCAGCAGGCATCTCTGTTATAGTATGGTTATAGCGACTCATATAGGGAGATAACGACACATATGGTTTACGGGAATTTCTACTTTAAGAAGAGGTTTTTACCTATTTTTGAAACTGCTTACAAACACGTTACAAGTACAAAAAACACACATACATTCAGTCTTGGGATTTAAGACTACATAACTCTTTATAAGGAAAATATTGGATTTTTCTTGGGTACACATTACAAATACAAACACGTTACAAGTACAAAACACACACACATTCAGTCTTGGGATTTAATACTACATAACTTTTTATAAGGAGAATATTGTATTTTTCTTAAGTATACATTACATTTACAAACAAAGGTTTTCAAATTCGGGATACAATACTCGGTTTTATTTCAAATAATAAAACTACTATACATACTGTTAGTAACCAGGGTTTTCAAATTCTACATCCAAAAGCTTATGAACTCACCAACTTAATTGTTGACACTTTTTCAAAACTACTTGTATTCTCAGGAAACCAGTAAAACAGGTAAACTGCAACCGTTGAGGATGGGACGCTAAGGCGTCAAACAGTTCATTTTGTCATCATAGTGTAATTGATTTTGAAATATGTAAACTCATACTATGGTGTAACTTTCTCAATTATATTATGATGGTTGTATTTTCTTTGGTCACTATTATACTCGTTGTTATGATACTATACATGAAGTACGCCACCCCCAGACGTTTCCGCATCCTTTGTTTGGGGGTGTGACAGATTGGTATCAGAACATTGTTTAAAGTGAACTAAGTATATCAAACCACATAAGATATACAAACTATAAATGCATTGGGACTAAACGAGTCTGATTAAACGTTTTCAAATAACTATACTTTTAGAAATAAATAGTTTGTTGTTAAAAGTATGAGTACATGCACACATGTGAGTATAGTGTCATAGCTAGGTTGAAACAAAAGTAAAATGAGGAGTTGGACATTACGAGTAGACCTTGGGATATGTAACCAGACCTGGGATGAATATAGCCTGATCAACTATATTTATCCGATGTGTGACTAATGTATGCCGGGGAATGGTCGTAGTGAGCAACAAGCCTAAAAACTTCCCATACAAGAAAATCGTTAAGAACCAAACATAACATTTAAAATACTATAGGAGTATTTTGTGGTACTATAACTTATGTGAAAACTAAACAGATTCTTGCTAGTAGGTCTATAATCACTAAGTGGATACGCTAAAGTTATATAACTTAGATATCATAGACTTAGAATTTGTGATCGTTACTTTATTACATGTTCCTTGTTTGGTTGTGGTTTTAGAGTATGATCACTTAGTCGAATGTCTATCATATCTTTTGTTAAGCATATAACTGGTATGCACTATGTCATTATAGAAGTGACTAATGAGAATCAAAACCCCTATAAGTATTTCTAGGAATATGATTATTATATGCCTCTTACCCCACCCCTATTCTCGCACGGACATCATAGCAAGATTCTACTTACTAGGAGACCCCTACTTTCCGAACCTGGGGAGATAATGGATGATTAGGAAAAGAGTCGGAAGTGGAGCCAGAGGTCATCAACTCTCCATACATAGCCAGGGTTCTCGCAAACCGTTTCGACTACATCGGACCTGTGCCCCGTTGGGCAACAATGATCGAGGGGTGGAGTCGGCATCAGCGACAACGATAGCCATTTGGAGACCAACGAGGTTGCAATGACCTCAACCATGTGGGACCAGCTGACAGAGACCTCCCGGTGATGACCCAGCTGACCACGAACATCGGGGACCCAACGATAGCCATTTGCGGTCCGAACTTTTCCTTGCAATGATGTGGTGTAGACCTGCATCAGGCACAAAATTTTCTCTAAAAACTAAATATACTAGAATCACACTAATGAAGTGGGCATGCGTATTATTTCATTAGGAACAGTACTACTAAAAATTCATAAGTTTAGTATATATAAACTCTCATTATAAATTGTTTTCAGAACACCATAAAAATCGGAACACGGTACACTCAGAAGTAAGATAAACTTAGTTAGATAACTCACGACGTATAAACCCTTATTCAAGACTCATTGTCATCTGACCTTTTAAATGTCATGATTGAAAAGTGCCTTTTTTTTCGTGGACCTATAGGGTGCGATCATACCAACACTAATGCACCGGATCCCATCAGAACTCCTCAGCTAAGTGTGTTTGGGCAAAGATAATCCTAGGACGGGTAAAACTTAACAGTCGTACAAACCTACTTCTACCCACTACCATATCTCCATCTCAGGAATGTTAG
The DNA here is from genome assembly GCF_052849685.1 of Lactuca virosa. NCBI lineage: Eukaryota > Viridiplantae > Streptophyta > Magnoliopsida > Asterales > Asteraceae > Lactuca > Lactuca virosa. The sequence continues at coordinate 62,611,214 of NC_136430.1, read as the reverse complement.
CAGAAACATCGAGAATAGTTCAGTAAAGTAAGAAATTTATATATGTGTATAGAAATGGTAAGGATATAACTAGGGATGATCATCCCCACTCACGAAATCGTTTCTCCCCATGCAACAAAGTTATGTGTTCACAAGGAGGTAACCAGCCAACTAGCAAGGCACAAATCCTGCAGATAGACTCTGTTACTTTTCAAGCTGCGGTCACGACAGTCATGACAGCCGTCATGGTGCAACTCAATGCTAACAACGCCAGCAGAGGCGAAAGCGGTGTTGGCAATACTAACCGCAGTAACAATCAAGAACACCATCGGGTGTCTACCAACGAAGACGCCTTAGACCACAAACCCAAGAGCAAGAAACGAAAGTTTTGGGACAAAAAGAAGCACAATCTATCTCAAAAACTCACTAAAAGACAACAATCTGTGGCTTCCCCTGCAATTATTGTTGGGTTATGAGCATTCTAACACTCCTAAGTGTACATGCAACCCTAAATACCTTGGATCTATGTTTTCTCTATTATACATACAATTATGAACATCCAAGGTATTATCCTAATCTAGCATACAAAATAATAAATATAACAAGATAGAATACATACCTCTTTGATATAGAATGTCTTAATTAAGCTTGAGTGCCTAGTGCCCCAAGTGTGACACCTCAAATGGTTCACACAACACCAAATACACTTGGAATAACTTGAGAGAAACTTGAACACTCCTTGAAATCGTCTAGCCCTCACACTCACACATTAGTGCACGATTTCTTGAGCCATGGGATTCTTTTATATGGTGGCTATTAGGGTTACACCATGTAACTCATAACTTTACCCATTCCTTATGCTCCATGGATTTTAACCTCCATGGAGTATCCATGGGTCACCCCATGGACTTAGTCCAACATAAGGAATCTTGGATCACAAGCCCACATATATAAGAATGAATGATTTACACAATCAACCCATATATTTAATTAGTCTCCTTTTGATCACTTAATTAATTCCAAATTAATTCTTGATCAATACTAATTAAATAACCTTATTAATATATTAGACCTTATAATATATTAACCAACCTTAAGTCTTATTTCTCTCATTATAGTCTATCCAAATGCATGATGCCATGCAACCCAAATGGACCATGCCGGGTCGGGTCAAGTCTTACCAATTATAGTTATGGACTTAGACATTAATCCAACAGACTCCCACTTGGATAAGTCTAAAACTATTATTGCGTATGACTTCACGAACCGATCAGCAATCGTAGCTCTCAAAAGCTTCTGTCGAACTCTGACCTTGTCGATGAACTCTGACCTTTGTCAATGACTTGTCCATTAGATAAGGGATCATATATTCCTCCATTCTAGATATCATATGGACTGAGACATGGATTATCAATCATTCTCTCTGTCCATTTGTTGTTTCCCGATTTCCGATTCATGATGACTGACTGATTGAACAAATCAAATCAGTCCTGGCTTGGCCAAGCACTCACATATATCATCTTTAAATCATCGAGGGGCCCACAGATATCGCTTTTATCCCGAAGGAAAAAGGAATGGATAAACTTCGACTCATATGGCTTGTTCTACTACTTGTTGAATCATACACAAAGTCACGTTTTATAACATCGAGTTACCGAATGCGTTTTCGTGCAATCAATGTACAACCAACTCATAGTAACAACTCATATCTCTAGGTTTGAAGAATATAAGATATTATCGTCTCATGATCACTCGTGATAAAACCCATGAAGTGATTCAAATGAGCGCCCATTGAATCCAATACTCAGAACTTATGAGCACTCATGAGTGTTGTAGCACCACTTTGTCCACCAACTTGGACCTCTACAAACCAACCCATGACAGTCTTGATTCATATCTACTTCCAACATACGACCGACTGTGGATGGTTTGAATAACTTAATCATTCAGGAAGAGCGACTTAGTTATTCTGGAAGTCAAAACATGCAAAGTGAAACACAAGAATAAATGAATCAAATATGGTATCAAACCCTATGAATATAAATAAACACTTTTATTTATCACCATACTGATTACTCATTATTAATTGTTTCGGTTTTATCAACTTTATACTTGAATTTAAAACAATAGTTGTCCCATGCTCCAAGCATGTACACTATGTTTTCTAAACACTAGTCATGCCATACACCAAGTATGCATACTATGTTTGTCTATGATCTTTACTTTGTAAAATAGATCAATCGAACATCACTCCAATGATCCTCTTTTCACAGTCCCAAATCCTTACTGCAAATGCAAGAATTCCAAATTCATGCCATTTACTGAAATCTGTTAGATTCTAAACTTATATGCATTGATCCTCTTAATGATTATGCACGAAGTCAGAAAGACTTGACAACAATCATTACACAGCATTCCAAAGGAGATCAGCTCCTTGGAAACATCCTTCTTTCATTAAGTTTCCTAATCTTACACAGATTGACTAATTTCTAACTTTGAAACATTTCCATATTCCATTTTGACTATAACTTCTGAACAAGAGTTGCCTCCTTACAGGTTATGTCAATATGGTCCTTCCAGAATTAACATTATACTTCTAACTGTCCTTGAGCAACCAATCTTTGGTAAACCTTAGATTGTCCTCGACAATTGCTTAATCATTTTAGTCATATCCAATTCTAGACCTTTTCCCTTCATAATGCCCTAGGCATTTGGAAAATTTTAGAAAGGATGAATATAGCACATGTAATCGATCCTATATCCGAAGCATATGGGACACGATTCATGATGTCTCACATAAAGACTAAACCAGTCTTTTGCTATAATATTTCCATTTCAATTTGCCAAGTTCTCAAAATTCAGATTATGAAAAGGGATGCCGTAATCATAATCGAATTTTAGAACGCAAATAATGGACCCATATATAGAATTTCCTTATGTTGAGCCATTCCAACATGAAATTCATATATATATATATATATATATATATATATATATATATATATATATATATATATATATATATATATATATATATATATCCTTGATTAAATACGATTAAAATCCCAATCTAAGCTTTTAGAATTGAAATGAAGTATAATTTCCTCTCCCTTAATTATAGCAAAACAACTTTTTCAACCCCTGCAACCTCACGAATTGAAACTTTTGTTTTCTATAATTAACGTTGCTAACTTGCAACCTTTGTCATAATTATCATGCTCCCACTAACATGATGATTATTAGCATAACACTTATGCTCCCACTAGCTTTGACATGTACTCGGAAATCAGCTGACTTTCTTACCAAAGTTCAGATTTCTGATACTAGATTGTTTTGATAAAACTTTATCAAAATCATACACCTCTCTTAGATAGCTCACATGTGTGTCTAAACAATTTTAGAACTATGAAAAGGGATGTCGTAATCATAGTCTCAATTGTTTAGACCTTTGCCACTTCTCACAAGTCCATGTTAGTGTGCCGGTAAACCACACACGCTCCACTAACGACTTTGAGAATGCAAATATCACAATTGCTATCTAGCTAAAATCTACTTAGTGAAAGTGTTTCCTCACCATCATTTTCATGAATCAGAGAGAAACCTTATGACACTTAGATTTAATAGTGTATGTGTTCTTATCCATGTGAATTTGTCAAAACCATAATCACAAGACAAGGTTAGTGACAAATCCAAACTCATATTGATTAAACTTGTGCAATCTTAAATTCTTGCCATTTGGCAGCTCAGGTGCCTGCCATTGCTTCCAAGTAGTTGTGCAACCAATTGAGAACTCTCAGAACTCCTATGCAAAGCCAACTTGAATAAGCACAAAAATTTCAACACGATAGGTTATAAACCTCAAGTCGTGTGCTAGTGAAGGACTTTAGGTTTTATTCTTGATTAAGTCTTGAAACTTTCAAGAGCTTTAAGACTCCCACTGTCCTCTTGACATATAAGACTCCCTTGCAAATATTCAAGAGATAGTGCGGATTCTTTATCAAGACTAACACTTTACATAATTGGCCTAAGTTGGTCTCTGTTTTATCCAAAACATCACAACTTACCAATTTCAAATGTACAAGAGTAGATAACCTTTTACTCTTACATTTGACTAGTGTTAACAAACCCTCTTTAAGATATGTCACTCAAGTTACAATCTTGGAGTATGACTCTAAGAATTGTTTTGGAACGAAGTATGACTCATCTTTTTGATTTAACGATTTCAACAATTCATGACTCATCTTCTTAGTCATAAGAGATGACTTTAGAGGACCAATTGTGATATGGTATCTTAATCATTAAGATGATCATAAACATGATACTAAAGTACTCTCCCATCTTTTCAGATTTGAGAAACTTTTATCTTTCTGCCATACTTTGATTCTTCTTATTCGTTCTGTCTCAGATTGAAACTTCTCCAATGCTACAGACTTATACTTAAACTTATAAGTATAACCATATTTACTGAACTTAAGTAAATCATGACGAATAGTCTTCTTGATCTTTTGTGGTGGACTTGACCACTGCACAAGAATGTGTACTCGATCCCTTAGTCCTTTCCTTATTCACATAAGGAATTAGTCTTAATTTTCCAAGCTGAAAGATCTCATTCATCATACTATACAACTTGCATGATTCCAAGTTTCGGTCCAATTGAACCTTGGGTGATGAGAATCTTTCCTTATTTGGTTATATTAGACACTACCACAACCGAAAGAATGAAATCCATTTGTCCAATATTGCTATCAATGGAATCTTATAAGCAACAACTTTTCACAAATTACATTGTAAGGATACTTAAAATAAATAAAATCAAAACCTTTTTCTTTTATTTTAAAACTTTACGGAAAACCTTATCCTTACAATCCATATGAAAACCTTGTTGTTATCTATTCCTAAGCAATATAAATATCATAACTCTTAAGTAATAGCCCAAAATTCTGATCACCGAACCATGCGATTGAAATCCATCTTCGCGATCAGAATCAGCATGTACTTATTAGAGTTATACAATGGACTTTACCTGAAGTAGAGCCAAACTTATTGACTTTAACATCCTTAGGTAAATTTGGCAGCTTCGTAACCAATGCCCCTTCCTTTGGCAATAGTTACCTATGGACCCTTGATAATGGGACTATCTCAGACTTCGCCTCTCTCTTTACCATTGGGTCAACCGAGTTGACTATGGCCGATCCCTTTCCATTGGGAAGAGAGAGCTTTACTGGATATCCAATGTCATCATTGTCAATGTCCATAGCGTTTTAGGAAGTTGATCTTAGCAAATCGATAAGATCATTAAGGGTCTTGTCTTAGTCTGTTTCATAGGATTCCCAAAAGAACTCACTATGTGACTTAGAAAGTAGTTGAGCCACCAACTTTCTCAAGACTTTGACACCCAACTCTCCCGGCTTCTCAATATGTGACTACATCTCCAAGATGTGATCACACCTAGACCTTGCCTTGCCAATAGGGCTTGAGTGACCTTAAACTTTTAGGAACTTGTGGGTTAGGGAGAATAATTGGAGGAGGTGAAAGAAGTATGATATCCATGGGACATCATCTTCATTTAGGAAAGCTTGTTTCAAGAGATTTGGGAAGATCATAAATGTCTAGACCAGACATCTTTTTGGGAGATATTCAAGATAGTTGATTTAAAGTCCTTAATATGACACCCAATATGAAATATTAAGGCTAGGACCCAACAAACTATTTTATAACTTAGAAGAGGGATGCCGTAATCCAAGCTATAAAATATTTGAAGGTAGGTGAATGACGATTCACCAATTTCCACCATGAAAAACGAAATAATTTATTAGGTTTTAATTGGATTTGAAAGTCCTAGATCTTTGAGATTCATTGAACTATTCAAAGGCATGTTTCAATCTCGAGTGTGCCCTTCAGGTTTTGTGACTGGGATGCCGAGGATCACAAAACAAGGTGTGAATAACCATGCAAATATACTTGGTACCCTTAATATTTACCCCTTAATCAGTGTGCCGGTTAACCACACACGCTCCACCGATACTATGATAAATATTAAGTTACCCTTTGCCTACCTTGTTAAGTCCAGGTTAGTGTGCCGGTTAACCGCACACGCTCCACTAACGACTTAAGCAAAGTGCAAAGTGTAATTTCATGGGTTAGCACCAAATTCACATTTTCCTAAGTAACTAAGATTGGGTATTAATAAGAGTTTAGTTACTTAGTATTTATCATTAATATTTTTAATGAAAGGAGAATTATAGTCCTTGTCCTACCCGTTCGGCTAACGACCCTCCACCAGTCAAGGAAACGGTGGGTGAGAGTGGACACCCATTAAACTGCCAATTTATAGGCAGTAACCTTATACCCCCCTTATAGACCGACTTCGTGAATGAGGCCTACTAACAGTAAGACTGACTTTACTCTTATACATATATATAAATATTATTAACTTATAATATTATAAAGTATAAGGGTTGAATTTTAACTTTTAAAATTCTAAGGGCTAACTTGGAATTAAAGTATTCATAAGTGAAAACTTTTCAAATTCCAAAACTTGAGGACAAGTTTTGAAACTATTCAAAACTAATTAATTCCATAACTTATGAGTTTAAAGTAGTTTTAATTAAAAAAAAAAAAAAAAAAAAAAAAAAAAAAACTCTTCAAGTTCCATAACTTGAGGACAAGTTATGGAAGACTTTAAACTAATTAATAAAAAAAATAACTTTTTTTTATTGTAACTTATGGAACTAATTAAGGTTACACTTTTTTTTTTAATTTAATGAAGAGACTCTTGAACCTCCATAACTTGAGGACAAGTTATGGAGTCATAAAACCATTTAATTAGAACTAGACTCTTCATTTTGTAACCTTTGCCAACTTTTATGAGTTTTATGATTCTTAAATGTGACTTTTCATATAACTTGAGGACAAGTTACAAAAACACACTTTGGAATCAACTCTTAGATTAAAATGGATTGAAAACAACTATTTCACACAACTTTTCTATTAATCTAAGAACCTCATAAGAACAAGATAATTCAAATCATCAATCTTCAAGAAATTAGCATGAACATACAAACTAATACAAATCTTGAAATTATGACAATTATCTTAGAAATTGGATTAGCATGAACATTACCACATCAAAAACAAGTTTATAAGTCCAAAAACATCTTAGGGTAATGTTCCTAGTCCAATTCCAGCCAAAACAATCGAATATATGCATTCAACTCGATTTTTCAGCTACTTTTGCAAGTATAACAAGAAAACAAGCCTAGGCTCTAATACCACTGTTGGGTTATGAGCATTCTAACACTCCTAAGTGTACATGCAACCCTAAATACCTTGGATCTATGTTTTCTCTATTATACATACAATTATGAACATCCATGGTATTATCCTAATCTAGCATACAAAATAATAAATATAACAAGATAGAATACATACCTCTTTGATGTAGAATGTCTTAATTAAGCTTGAGTGCCTAGTGCCCCAAGTGTGACACCTCAAATGGTTCACACAACACCAAATACACTTGGAATAACTTGAGAGAAACTTGAACACTCCTTGAAATCGTCTAGCCCTCACACTCACACATTAGTGCACGATTTCTTGAGCCATGGGATTCTTTTATATGGTGGCTATTAGGGTTACACCATGTAACTCATAACTTTACCCATTCCTTATGCTCCATGGATTTTAACCTCCATGGAGTATCCATGGGTCACCCCATGGACTTAGTCCAACATAAGGAATCTTGGATCACAAGCCCACATATATAAGAATGAATGATTTACACAATCAACCCATATATTTAATTAGTCTCCTTTTGATCACTTAATTAATTCCAAATTAATTCTTGATCAATACTAATTAAATAACCTTATTAATATATTAGACCTTATAATATATTAACCAACCTTAAGTCTTATTTCTCTCATTATAGTCTATCCAAATGCATGATGCCATGCAACCCAAATGGACCATGCCGGGTCGGGTCAAGTCTTACCAATTATAGTTATGGACTTAGACATTAATCCAACAATTACAACAGCAGTCACGACACATGCCTCGATATTAGCCACAATGTCTGTCACTTAAGCACCGGTCAGACAATATATGGGAACACTTCCAAAGTGTAACTACGATCACAAAGGGGTTTGCCGGGTGTCGCACTGTAAAAACTGCAACAGGAACGGGCATACTGCCCGCTTTTGCAGGGCTCAGGCCCATCACATCACTTCAATCACCAATACCGGTGTAAGCATAATTTGCTATCTATGAGGTGAAACGGGACACTTCAAGAGGGACTGTCCAACTGAGAGGAATAACGGAGGAACAGGAGGAGTGTGATAACTGAACCAACAGAAGCAACAGGGAACCTTATTAAGACTTTTAGGATCGTTTCAAAAACAAGAATAATTATGTATCATAAGTTTGTATGATTGTGGTACGTTTGCTAAAATTACCATATTTCAAAAAGTAGTTAAAAATACTCTCTCGTTCAATCAAATCAAAACACTTATATATAAACTTAGGATCATTACATGTGAGCTGTGATGACTTGGTGTATACATCAGGGTTAATTATAACTAAAATACTACAGACTTAAAGAGAATAATTCCGTCCTAATTCCTGTTCTATGTCTAGTAGTGGGGTTAGGGTAGAGCCACCCACTCGACGGTTTCATCAATGCCAAAATTACATACGACTTGCATATACCGAGCGATCATAGAGAGATCTGTCAGGGATCATAATATGAAGTATCATCGCTAGTTAACAAAACACCCTTACTATCAGTACTACTTGCAGCAATGCGAATCATCTGCAGTTATTATGACCAACACAGAACGTACTAGCTAGAAGCACATGATGCTCTAACTCCCTAACCAATATTTCGTGCGAATACAACTTAACACACGTTTTACTAAAAAGATTCGTTGTCATTATTCGATTTGGATTGGTTTAGTCCTCACCTTCCCAATTGAATATTGAAACCCTCATCTCTCATAAACACAAATCCGACACGGACCACTGGGTCATCCCTCGTTACGAAACCCCGAAGCACTCACTGGAGGAGTATCATACCCTCCGAAACCTTTCCACAGCATTCCCAGCGGACCCTTCGGGAATGTCACGCATGTAACAGATAAAGTTCAAGCACAGTGGCTTGGGACGAATGCGGTTAACCTATCGCTACTAAGTGTATACACGAGAGAGGTATATAATTAAGATTCGATGGACGTTGGATGAGTGTCCCCGCCCTATTTCATGTTCCTTGTCTGGTTGTGGAATTGGGGCAGGGTCACCCATCCGACTGCCTTACCAATCTTAATTATATACGACCTATATGCACGAGCTAATGATAGACGAACTAGGTATGAGTCCTACCATGAACATCGGGACGAGGCTACCGAAGAGTGCGAGTGGACGTTCTATCATTCGAATGAGTCTAGTCGCGTAAACTGAACCCATATGCTCCCTACCGATCTAATCGACAAACGAGGATCAAAAATCACATGGAGAGGGAAGCAAAAAACCCCCCTTCAAACACTAAAGCAGGCCCTATGCAACGCTCCGAGGAGAAGTTATTACTTATGCCCCATGATGACTAAAGACGTACGGGGTTGGCTAGGTCACGCATGACCTCGAACTAGGGGAAGTAGTATTCTCCCTAGAGATCTGGAGGCACTATCTCTACGACACGAAATGTATAATCTTCACCGATCATAAGAACCTAGAAGGCAAGAGCGGCAGGGCACGTTATCCCATGAACCGGATCTGGACACCGAAGTTAGTGGATTCAGAGACGTCATCACAAACGAAGCACACAAAACTCGCTACTCCGTTCATCCAGGCTCAGACAAGATGAATATGGACCTCAAAAAGCGATATCGGTGGCCGAATAGGAAAGCTGACCTCGCTACATATATGGGCGAGTATCTGACTTGTGCCAAGGTCAGGGTAGAATCACAGAAGCCTTCGAGTTTCCTACGACAACCAGAGATACCCGAAAGGAAGTGGAAGCGGATAACCATGGATTTCATAACCAAGTTACCACGCACTTCCTACCAATCAAAGAAACCGACAAAATGGAGAAATTGACTAGAACGTACATCAAAGAGATTGTACGAATGCATGATGTGTCAATGTCCATTACCTCCGATAGAGACAGTATAGTCATTTCGCAAATTTGGCAATCACTTCCAAAGTCGCTGGGAACTAGGCCGTATATGAGTACGGCCTACCACCTACAAACCGACAGGCAGAGCAAAAAGGAACTGTTCAAACCTTGGAAGATATGCTAAGAGCTTGTGTGATTGACTTTGGTAAAGCTTGGGATACCCCTTTATCACTTGTCGAATTCTCGTACAATAACAATTATCACACTAGCATCAAGGTTGCACAATTTGAAGCTCTCTATAGCTGCAAGTACAGATCACCGTTGCACTGGGATGAAAGGGGAGATACACAACTAGCAAAGGGGCGAGTCGCTAACCACACCCTCATTGGCCCTGAAATCATAAGAAAGGATACGTAAAAGATCATACAAATTCGAGAAAGGCTGAAAGCATCTCGAGAGCGACAAAAGAGTTGCACAGATAAGCGATGCAAACCCTCAGAATTTCGGGCTGGTGACCGAGTTCTACTAAAGGTCTCACCATTGAAAGGAATGATACATTTTGGTAAACGTGGGAAACTAAATCCAAGGTACATCGGGCCATTCGAAATCCTTTCCCGGATTAGCCCAGTGACATACAAACTTCGACTACCACGAGAGCTTAATAATGTACATCCGACCTTCCACGTGTTTTACTTAAAGAAGTGCTTGTCCGACGAGACTCTTGTTATTCCTCTTGAAAAGAATGAAATCAATGAGAGTCTCCACTTCGTGGAAGAACCGGTCGAAATCGTGGATCCAGAGATCAAAAGAACAAAACAAAGTTGCATCCCTAGTGTGAAGGTCCGTTGGAACGTTAAACAAGGACCCGAGTTCACCCGCAAACGCAAAAACCAAATGAAACAAAAATACCCACATCTCTTCCCCAACTCTTGAAGTCCTGGTCAAAGTGCTAATTTCGGGACGAAATTCCTTCTAACGGGGGATGATGTGACAACCGTCACTTTCGGGTCAAGTCAAAGTCAAATAAAGTCAACAAGTCAAACCAGTCAACTCATGTAACCCTTGTATATTACGGTTTACATTATGTTTACTATTGTACAACACACCATTCTAATGCAAAGTATCACATAGAGTTTTCACGTTTTCAGAAAATCTAAACCCTAATCAGGGTAAGTGATGGAACTACTCGATAAAACATTATTACATACCCTTCGGGGGTGTATAACACTCATAACAAGGCAAAACAGGATTTACAATCCATACATTTCAAAGCTAAACACTCGCAAAGGTCACAACCAAAGTCTCTCTAAATATATCTCTCTCTCTCTCTCCCAAATCTCTCTCAAAATCTCTTTCAACTTTTTATAATCACTTGAGGCATCCCGACCCTTAATTTTGTCAAAAATAGCTCGAAACGGGAAGATTTCTCGAAAAACAACCATGTAGGGCCGAAACCACTCTTAGAACCGAAGCCTCCCTATAAGGACCGAAACCTGCTATAAGGACCGAAACCTTCTATAAGGACCGAAACCTACCATTTGGACCAAACCTGCCTGTAGGACCGAAGCTGCATGGGACCGAAGTTGGTTAAAGGACCGAAACTAGCCTTATTGGACCGAACCCTCGGCTCTCGGTTCCATCCTACTTTCGGTTCCCTCCTTGACCAAGTTCGCGTGCAAGTCTTTAGGACCGAACCTACCTTCGGTTCTAGCCCATAGACCGAACCTACCTTCAGTTCTAAGCTCCAAGGACTGAACCCTCACCTCAGACCTCGCAAGTTCGCCTCTTGATCCCGGTTTTCGAGTACTTTCGCGTTTTAAGCTCGTTTTTCATGATTTTAACATGGGATTTTCACCCAAACTCATATTTTGACTTTTAAGACCCTATATATTCATATTTTAATCACATTTTGGGGGAAATCTTAATCTAAGAACAAAATCTATTGTGTAAGATATGGATGTGGAGTGTTGACTTTTCATAAAGTGTAACACAAGCTATCCCCCATACCCACTTATGACAACCTCCAGTCACTATTCCTCCCTACCTAGTCAACTATTTGTACTCTCACACTTTTCTCCAGCAAGTCACCTTAATCAAAGGCTGAAAAGAAATCCTTATCTCTCCTCCCAAAATATTCATTCTTCTCACCAAGAATCAAACCCATTTCTCTCTCACTTTCTCTCTCTAAACTCGAGATTTCAAAGGCTGATCTTAAGCTTCTTCTCCACTTTTGGTAAGTATCTTCATCCTAATCTTAAGTATTCTACACTCCTTCACTCGAATCATAGATTTCTCATACAAATATCGACATATTTGTTCTTAGGATCTTCAAATCTTTAAGCATCTTCCAAGTGTTCTTGGCTTGGAAACCTCTTTTCTTCAACATTCATCTCAGGGAATCACTCAAGGTGAGTTCATATCCCTACATTTTCATGTTTTCTTCAAGTTTTAGGGGGAATACAAGTTAATACACCAAAAACTTAACTAAACTCAAACATCAGCTTTCATCAGAAAAGCTGAGTCCTATTCACGGACTGTTTTGACCATCTTAAACTTAATATCTTACAAAACTGTTTCATATGCAAGTAGTTCAGATTTATACCTTTCTGATGACTACTTGCACATCTCCATACGATTCTTCTACAATTTATGGTGATTTTTACAAAACTGCCTATCATTTCAGAAACGAATTCGGACCAGTCTGTGAATATGAACATTTTCACACAAGTTAGAGACTTCTAAAAATCATAATAAAATTTTGAATAAACTATACGCATTTTCTAAACTCTCAGAGTTTACGGATTCAGTTTTCGACATCGTATGATTTTTCTATGATTTTTCTAAAACAGTGCAGAAAGGTTAAAAACTAGTTAACAGGTTACAACTTTCATAACACTTTGTAACATGTTGAGCAAAGTGTTTATCTTTGATGACTTCATATATTATATGTGTTTTCTGTTAAGTTACAATTAAATAACAGAAATTACTCACTGAATTGTAAGAATCCTTTATCATTACAAACATACAAGATGAAACATAATAAGTATAGTTATGCTTTGCTAAACATACTATTTACACAGAAAAAGGTTTTACTCTCAATACAAACGTTTTTTCATTTACCACATGATAAATTAAAATAGGTATAGTTTATGGATTTCACATTTCAAACATACTACACAAAAGGGGATTTCAATTCCACCATACAAAAAGGTTTTACACGCATACTACACGTAAACTCGTTATCGTAAGTTGTGAGACACGTCTTCATTGTACTCTTAGAGTACGGGTTAAAATTCCTGAAATAGTTATAACCAGAGTCTCTTGTAGGGAGAGCGTGATAATTGTGTATAGATATATATTGGGGTTGACAACCCACACCCATGCTGCTTGCAAAAGCCCGATCGGCGGATCGGGGGTGACAAACGTCATTTCGATTCCGACGCCTGAAGAACGTCACAGCAGGCATCTCTGTTATAGTATTGTTATAGCAACTCACATAGGGAGATAACGACAAATATGGTTTACGGGAATTTCTACTTTAAAAAGAGGTTTTTACCTATTTTTGAAACTGCTTACAAACACGTTACAAGTACAAAAAATACACATACATTCAGTCTTGGGATTTAAGACTACATAACTCTTTATAAGGAAAATATTGGATTTTTCTTGGGTACACATTACAAATACAAACACGTTACAAGTACAAAACACACACACATTTAGTCTTGGGATTTAAGACTACATAACTTTTTATAAGGAGAATATTCGATTTTTCTTAAGTATACATTACATTTACAAACAAAGGTTTTCAAACTCGGGATACAATACTCGGTTTTATTTCAAATAATAAAACTACTATACATACTAGTAGTAACGAGGTTTTTCAAATTCTACATCCAAAATCTTATGAACTCACCAACTTAATTGTTGACACTTTTTCAAAACTACTTGTATTCTCAGGAAACCAGTAAAACAGGTAAACCGCAGCCTTTGAGGATGAGACGCTAAGGCGTCAAACAGTTCATTTTTTCATCATAGTGTAATTGATTTTGAAATATGTAAACTCATACTATGGTGTAACTTTCTCAATTATATTATGATGGTTGTATTTGCTTTGGTCACTATTATACTCGTTGTTATGATACTATACATGAAGTCCGCCACCCCCGGACGTTTCCGCCATCCTTGGTTTGGGGGTGTGACACTCTAGCATGCATAATATCTCATAAAATGTCTCATAAATATCTCATAACACAAAAGTAAGGGTATTTTGGGAAATCACCGTTATGGCACTGGTTGATTGTACACACTGCTCCAACTCGTTTTCTCTTAAACTCTTTCTCATTTTAGAAAAATTAATCTATTTTGAAAATTTTTATCAAATCCTCAGTTTGAGTCCAAACACACCCGGAGGTGCATCCGAATCCGTCAAACCAAGGCTCTGATACCAACTTGTAACACCGTAAATTTTCAAACAAAATTTTCAATTTAAAATCACATAATTCTCATAACACATTTTACAAAATCCCATTTATTTAATTTACAAAACGCAACTCCATAATTGTTTGATTAATAATCCAAGATCCTCAAAACATAACTCTTTCTCTGGTGTGTACAATCGAACCGGCGCCCTCCCGCAATCCTGAGAAGAACCTTAAACACATATCACATAACACGTTAAGCACGAAGCTTAGTGAGTTCCCCAAAATACCACATACAACTCTTTAGCCAGTCGAGGCTATAACTCTGTATGAACCTCCGGTCAATGTGTCTCAGTGGGACCCTCCAGTCCCACAACTCTGGTGGACCCTCCGGTCCTAACTCTGTGGACCCTCCGGTCCTAACTCTATAAACTCTAAGTAACACACAACATAAATCACAAAGAAATAATGCAGGATATCACAATACACAGATAAACACATAAAACAGCTCAATCACGTAAAGATACCACTCTTGGTAAGTATGGTGAGAAGACTCACCTTGTAAGCAAGCAATCAAAACCTCGTACACAAATCTCGGACTAGCCTCCGCCTATCACATAGGATAAATATCTCTAATTAATACTCTATCCTCGACTCTAAATAAATCAAGGCTATTTCTCTTTCTCTCAAACTCTTGGAATGGGTAAAAGACCATTTTACCCCTCTATAGCTCTCCATTATTCATGTTGACCAACCCTAAAGTCAACATAAGTCAAACTCGAGTCAACAATCCATGTTTAACCTGACTCGCCGTGTGCACCCATTTGACTCGTCGTGTCCACTCGTTTCCTCAGAAGTCTCGGGAAGGTCCAACTCAACTCGCCGAGTTGACCCGTCAACTCGCCGATTTATCGCATGTTCAATCTCATCGCGACAAACCTAGCCGACTCGTCGAGTCAGCTCATTGACTCGTCGAGTCCGTTCAGTCTTTATTCTCATTCAGACGTTTTAAGGAAGATCTATCACTCCAAACTCTAGATCTAGTCCCCCAAGGCTCGAATGTCACATAAAGCTTTGATCTTTACGTTCATGCATGGCGTATTTGCTCCATAATGCCAATACAAGCTCCAAAAAGGGTTTTTCACACAAAAGCTCTACGATGGTTGAATAAAGCAGGGACCTTTGGAGTCTAGGGACCTCTCAAGCTCCAGATCTGATGTCCAAATCTCTATATGAACTCAATACACTCAAAGTCCCAATATTAGATGGAAAAAGCCCTAAAATCCAAATAATATGAGATCTACCCAATAAAATGAGAAAGGTGTGGACTTTTTACCTTTCACAGAAGCTCCTGGATGAAATAGCCATGAATCTAACATCCTCTTCTCGTCCCTTGGATTGGGATCCTTCCTTTCTCTTCAAAAGATGCACCAAACACTCAAAGTTAGCTCAAATACTGTCTCTTAGCTCAATGGCCGATTAGGGTTTTCTCTCAGTGAAGTTGGGCAGTTGGTGAGCCGCAAATGAGGCTATAAATGTCCTTAAATAGGCCCCAAACCCGGGGATTTAGGGTTTCATCACTCAGCGTCTACTCGGCGAGTCGACTCTCTGACTCGTCGAGTAGGTTACTAACCCCACGTGGCCAAACACGACTCTACTCGACGAGTTGAGGCTCCAACTCGTCAAGTTACTCAATAAAACCCCAAAAAATAAATACATAAATAATATACCTAGGAGTCCGGATGTTACAAACGATTTATACATGTTTATGTGATTTAAACTGTATACGTATTTTTATACTTATAAATATATATTTGGTAGCAACGGGTGATGAGAGATAGGTGATGATAGAAAGGTGATGATAATTAGGTAATGAGAGATAGGTGATGATAGAAAGGTGATGATAATTAGGTGATGAGAGATAGGTGATGATAGAAATGTGATGATAATTAGGTGATGATAGATAGGTGATGATAAATAGATGATGTGAGATGAGAGGAGATACCATAACCTTGACCGGCGATGTGGCGATGTAGTTATCTACCATAGTGTAGATGGCGACCACAGACTATTCTATACAGTCATGTGGAAACACCAGTAGGCTGATAACCTATAGGTGATGAATTATGAGTTCGGGCGATGATGTAACTACATATTCATGCGATGATACTCTAACCCTTACTATTAATTACGAGTTCAGGCGATGTTGTAACTACATATTCATGCGATGATACCTTAACCCTTACTGGATACGTATTGAGGGAGTAATCCCAAACACAATTGTTTTCAAAGTTCATATCAAATACAATTTATTCCAAATCATCATAGTGTCCCATAAAATGCCTGAGAGAGAGTGCACTCCACGCCATCAAACCTTGCCCTTGCCCTTGGACTCAGATGTACCTGAAACAAATCCACAAATTGTAATTTAATGCTTAGTGAGTCCCCCAGAGCATACCTCACACACAATACACATAACACATATCATATTAGCTACAAAAGCTACATACATCACATAAGCCATGCATACAACATATAAGGAAGCCATGGAAACCCTCCAGGGTCTTACACCTAGTGCCACTGGAACCCGCACGTGGTCTTAACTACCTGCCATGGGAATCCCCACATGGTCTTCCTGCCATGGGAACCCTCACATGGTCTTCTCTAACTGCCATGGGAACCCCCACATGGTCTTCACTACCAAGAAAATATCATACAAACTAAACATGCAAATATACTAGGATGCCATGGAAACCCTCCAAGGTCTTATACCAAATGCCATGGGAACCCCCACGTGTTCTCAGTCTACTACCATGGGAACCCCCGGGGTCTTCCATGCAAATGTCATACTAACATAACGCATAATCAATCGACAATCCACATTTCATAAAATGGGCCAGCCTTGGTGCCTTAAACCCATTGGTATGGTGAGAAGACTCACCTCTCGAATGTAAACTGACAAGCTAAGATCGGATAAATCCCACACACTGCTCCAACTCAACTCTTATATTCATCATGTGATTAACTTGTCATAATCCCAAAATACCATAAATACCCTCAAAGTCAACCCTTGTCAAAGTCAAGGTCAACGGTCAAGGTCAACAGTCCATGTTGACCTCAACTCGTCGAGTGCATCCAGCAACTCGTCGCGTTCCTCCCGAGTACGTTCCACTGAATCCCAAGTCAACTCGCCGAGTCACCTAAATGACTTGTCGAGTTCATCCAATGTCTAGAAAACCAAAAGTTCATTTAGACCAACACTCTAATCCTTCACTACGCTCATTCAGAAACTCAAAAATGGGTAAACCCTACCCCGACTCGTCGAGTCGACTAATGGACTCGACGAGTTCCTTTAGTCCTTTTGTGTTCAGTGCTTTCTAGTAGGATCTAAGGTCCCAAACTTCATATCCAACCTCCCTTAGTACAGATACAACGTAAAGTTTCAAACTTTACATGCATGCAAGGCCTCCTAAGGCTATAACATCAAAACTAAGCTTCCTACAAGGTTTTAGTGCATGGAAAGGGGCTAAGCTGAATAAAGTGAGCAACTTTATGTAATTGAGGACCTAGAGATGTCCAGATCCGGAACCATATCCTTGTGATAAGTCCAAATCCGAGTATGACCCCATTTTGCACCAAAAGTGACCATATTCTTCCATAAAAGGAGATCTAAGCAAATAGAGATCAAGTTAGCAACTTTTTTCCTCTAAATGGATGCTACCAACAAGTAGATGCCGGATCCGAAGCCTTCTCTTCTCTTCAATCTCCTCAACCTTTAAGTTTCCTTCTCAAAAGCACAAGTTCCACTCTCCAAGGCTCACACACAGTCAAGGAAGCACCAAAATGCGACTAGGGTTTCTTTCTAGACTGTAAGAACGATGAAGGAGACTACAAATGAGCCATAAGTTCTTTAAATAGGGTACCAACCCCTAAAAATTAGGGTTTCCCTCTACAGCGCCTACTCGTCGAGTCGGGGCCTTCCGACTCGTCGAGTAGGTTCTAAGTCCCGCGTCTACATAAATGATCTCTACTCGACGAGTTGGACCTCCCCAACTCGCCGAGTCCATACACAAAACCCTAAAAAATTAGATAACTTAATTAATACATGGAACAGGTGTTACAAATCTCCCCCATTTGAACTAGACTTCGTCCTCGAAGTCTGATGACGCGAACAAATCCGGGTAGTGATCTCGCATCTCATCCTCCAGCTCCCATGTCCATTTGGAGACCCTTCGGTGCTGCCATTGCACCTTTACTAGCTTCACCTCCTTGTTCCGAAGAACCTTGGTCTTACTATCTAGAATCACAACAGGCCTCTCAATGTAGTTCAAGCTATCGTCCACCTGAATGTCGTCCAAAGAAACGACCGTGGCCTCATCTGTGACACACTTCCTAAGATGTGACACATGGATGGTGTTGTGAATCTAGCTAAGCTCATCCGGCAGATCCAAATGATAGGCCATATTGCCCACCCGGGCCGTAATCCTGAACGGTCCAATATATTGGGGCCCCAACTTGCCTATCTTCCGAAACCTGACGACTCCCTTCCATGGCGACACCTTTAGTAACACGAAGTCCCCCACCTTGAACTCAAGATCCGATTGCCGCTGGTCTGCATAGCTTTTCTGATGGCTTTGTGCGACTCGCAGCCGGTCGCGCACATGCTGAATCAGCCCGGTAGTCTTGATCACTACCTCAGTGCTCCCCATGACTCGGTGTCCAATCTCACCCCAACAAACCGGGGTCCTACATATCCTACCATACAACATCTCAAATGGAGGTCGGTCGATACTGGCATGGTAACTGTTGTTGTATGAAAACTTTGGTAATGGGAGGTATGTATCCCAACTCCCTCCAAAATCCAACACGCATTCCCGAAGCATATCCTCAAGTGTCTAGATTGTCCTCTCACTCTGGCTATCTGTCTGGGGGTGGTATGCCGTGCTAAAATGCAACTGAGTGCCCAGTTTCTCGTGGAACTTCTTCCAGAATCTAGATGTAAATTGAACATCTCTGTTAGAGACTACTGGCACTTGCACCTCGTGTCTAGCCACCACCTCTCGCACATAAATATTTTTCAACTTCTCAGTGAATATACTCTCAGAGATCGGAATAAAGTGGGCACTCTTCATCAACCTGTCGACAATCACCCATATGGCGTCCACACCCCTCGTTATCCTCGGTAACTTCGTAATGAAGTCAATAGTGATCTCTTCCCACTTCCACATAGGAATGGGTAGCGGCTGAACCTTGCCATGCGGCCGCTGATGTTCCGCCTTGAAGTTCCTGCAGGTCAAGCACCGCTCCACGAACCAGGCGATCTCCCGCTTCATGTTGGGCCATCAATAGCTCAGTCTCAAATGTCTATACATTTTCGTAGCCCCTGGATGTATAGAGAACTTGGACTTGTGTGCCTCCTCCAATATCTTATGTCTCACTCCTACAGTAACCGGTACCCACACTCGGCCGCACTGTGTCAGAAGACCTCATCTATCCCGAACAAAAAAGGCATACTGACCCCGAATCCACTCTATCTTCCAGTTCTCTTTCTTCACACCCTCGACCTGAGCCTCCTTGATCATATCCAACAATGGAGAGATCACCGTCATCCTCAAACAAATGTTCCCAATCGGGGAACCTTCCGTCTTGTGGCTCAAAGCATCGGCCACCACGTTGGCCCTCCCGAGATGGTACAAGATCTCACAGTCATAATCTTTCCGCACATCCAACCACCCCCTCTGCCGCATGTTGAGGTTCTGCTGATCCATCAAATACTTCAGACTCTTATGATCAGTATAAATAGTGCACCGTACTCCATACAAGTAGTGCCTCCAAATCTTGAGGGCAAACACCATTTCCCCCAATTCCAGGTCGTAGGTGGGGTAATTCGCCTCATGAGGCTTCAACTGCCTTGAGGCGTAAGCTATCACATGCCCCCTATTCATCAGTACCACGCCTAACCCTGAGATCGATGCATCACAATACACTACCAAATCATCTAACCCCTCGGGTAGTACTAGAATCGGAGCCTCGCATAACCTCCATCTCAGGGTCTCAAAAGCCAACTGCTGATTTGTACCCCATCGAAATGTCACATTCTTCTTGGTCAAGAGGGTCAAAGGCATAGCAATCTTGGAGAAATCCTGGATGAATCTCCGATAATAACCCGCTAAACCCAAGAAGCTACGAATATCGTATGTGTTCTTCGATACTTCCCACCGCATCACTGCCTCAACCTTGGCTGGATCAACCGAAATGCCCTCTTGGTTGATGATGTGCCCCAAAACTGCACCTCTCGTAACCTGAAATGATAATTGGAGAACTTAGCATAAAGCCTCTCCACCCTCAGTGTCTCCAATACATCCCTCAGATGCTGCTCAGGCTGCTCCTTGGTCTTAGAATAGACCAGGATATCATCATTAAAAACGATCACCGACCGATCTAGCATCGGTCTGCACACTCTGTTAATGAGATCCATGAATGCTGTTGGGGCATTAGTGAGCCCGAATGGCATCACCACAAACTTATAGTTCCCATAGCGAGTCCTAAAAGCTTTCTTCGGTATATCCTCATCCCGAATCCTCATCTGATGGTATCCCGACCGAAGATCAATCTTCGAAAACCAAGACGCACCCTACAGCTGATCGAGCAAATCATCGATCCTCGGTAACGGATAACGGTTCTTCACCGTTAGTTTGTTCAGTTCTCGATAATCAATACACATCCTGTGTGACTCGTCCTTCTTTTTAACGAACAGGATCGGTGCTCCCCACGGGGAACTGCTGGGATGGATAAACCCTCGGTCTAGCAGCTCCTGAAGCTGCGTAGATAGCTCCTACATCTCGGGCGGTACTAGCCGGTACGGTGCCTTCGCTATCGAAGCGGCACCCGACACCAAATCAATGCGAAACTCCACTTGCCTCTACAGAGGCACTCCCGGTAACTCCTCGGGAAACACATCCCGAAACTCCTGTACAACCGGCACACTGCCCACATCCGACATGGTCTGAACCCTCGTATCCGAGATATATGCTATAAATCCCGTACATCCCTGCTGCAGAAATCTCCTAGCTCTTGCAGCTGAACAGAGGGTTGGCCCCTGCAAGGCCCACTCACCATGAATGACTAGTTCTCCCCCACTTAGGGTTTGAACCCTCACCAACTGGTGCTCGCAATCGATCATGGCCCCGTTGGCCCCCAACCAGTCCATACCGACAATCACCTTTAGCCCTTGCAACGGTATAGGGACTAGATCAACACGAAACCTCTCCCCACAAACATTCAGGACACAGTCCCGATATACCCTCGTAGCACTCACGGTGCGGTCGTCTGCAATCTGCACCTCAAGCGGTGAGTCCAAAGTTCCCGGAACATCCCTAAACTTCTTGCTAAGCACGAGAGACTCAAACGATCGGGTAGCTCCAGAATCGAACAAAACGTGAGCAGACATACCATTCACCAAAAAGGTCCCTATACATAAGCACAATATACACATACTCTATGCAATAAATCTAGAGCAGGAAGATAAAATACATACCAACCACAACGTCTGCCGCTGCCCGAGCCTCCTCGGTAGTCAACTGAAATGTGCGGCTCTTCACCATTGGAGCATCCGCCTTAGTAGGGCGGCCATCAGTAATCCTCATTGTGGCGGGTGCAGGCGCCATCACTGTTCCTCCCCCTCCCTGCAACCTCGGACAATCGGCCCTTTTAGGGCCAGTCTGGTTGCAGTGGAAACAAATCAAGCCCTTCTTGGGGCAATCCCTGCTCACGTGGCCCTGCTGATGGAAGCGTCTGCACAAGCGGTTTCCATCATCAAAATCGCCTGAACTTCACACCTGTATTTAAATCTTCCCGTGCTTATGTCAGTTTTTATTTTACTCTTGCTTCTTACTTCTACTACTTATTTCCCTCTTTCTCTCTATTCTTCGACGAACAATGGTTGGCCCTAATACCGAAATCGTTCCTTCTCCGAGCGAGTTCGCCGGTCTCCAAGAGCGGTTTGGCTTCCTCCCTGAGCATGGTGTGGAATACCCTCGAAAGGGGGCTATAATTTCTTGTCCGCCAGAGGGGAAAGTTGGAGTCCCCATTCCGATATTCGAGGGTAGTCTGAGGCTGCCAACAATGGACTTTTTCGACGAGGTAATGCGTCAGTATGGATTCCGCGTGGGCGATTTGACCTCGAATGTTGTCAACAAGATTGTTGGTTTTGAACTATATTTTCGCACCCTTTGTTGGATTAGGTGACTAAGCCCACAACTATAATTGTTATATACTTGAATTGATAGTAACACAGTCCTTTTGGGTTGCCTTCATACTAGCAACTAGACATGATGACTTTTTGGAGAGAAAGGTTGAATTTATTATTTGATTAATAAATTGTAATAAATGATTTATTAATGTATTATGGAAATAATATATTAATTAGAAATCATATTATTTAATTAATATTTAATCAGAAATTAATTTGGAATTAATTTTGGGATTAAAAGAATTAATTAAAAATGTAGGGCTATTTAGCAATATATTGATAGTTGTGGAATTGGGCTCTAGAACCTTCCTACATGGGTTGGATGAAATCTTGTAGGAATACCCTAGAAATTTCGACCAAGGGCCTCTTGGATGAGGTTCTTGGGCTGCTTAGGCCTTAAGCTAAGGAACTAGGGTTTCCTCCTTAAAAGCCTAGCTTTGGCTCTAAGCTACCAACAACTATATAAAGGGCTATACCCCTTTAAGATTTCGGCCATCACTCCTAACCATAAGAAGAGCCAAAATTTTAAAGCCTCCTCCTCTATCATATCATCCTCTTGCTAAGTGTGTTTGTGAGCCATTAGAGGTGTGACACTTGTGACACTTTCTCTCAAGCTTCAAGAACTATTGGATCTACATTGTTATACTACATAACAATTAAAGGTATGTTTACTATCTCTTAATATGAATTTCAAAAATAGTAGGTAGCTCCAAGGGTTTATTCTTTTGTGTTCAATACTTGTATGTTCAATTAGAGAAAACCTAGATCCTACAAATTAGGGTTGCATGCAAACATAGGGTTTGTTTGTTATGCTCAAAACCCATCACCCTTGGAGTTCTGCCACAATTTTGGGCATTCAAAGCTTTCTTCAATTCTTCTACTCAGTCTGGTGCTCGAACTTTTGCCCAGAGGCGGAGATTCCAGACCTTTATCATTAACCAAAAAGCTCCGAAGAAGAACTGGAAGGACCGATGGCTTTGGGTAAATTGCAACCTTGTTGGTTTTCGCTATCCTCATTTGACTACTTTTTTCGATCGAGCACCAGAATTGTGGGGTGCCAGTGCAACTGTGGCGAAATCATTAAAGACCATCTGCATCAATGGCGAGGATTGGGAGGATCATATGTTGGATGCAGTTGGGCTGAGTGATGCTTGGAGGGCTCGGGGGATGATTCATTAGTTCTATGTTGAGAAGGACGGTAAGTACCTCTCCTTACCCCCCCCCCCATTGGATTGTTGTTTTCTTGTGTGCTTTGTGAACTATGTTGGCTTTTTTTTTCATTTACAGGTCACGAGAGGACCCTTCCCTTTGAGATGGTGTTGAGGGGCCGATTTCAGGGCACCTGCGAATATCGGGAAGCGCCCTTGGTTTAGACTCTCCCTCCACCGGTCAGTCCCGATTGTGCCTTGGCTCTTCCCGACCCTCTTGTTGCCTCTCCGCCCGGGTCTATTTCTCTCGTTGGTCAGGTGTTGATTGGCGCACCTGTCGGTGGTTTTTTTCATGAGGACCCTTTTCCTTATGATACGAAAGAGGAGGAGATGTCGACCGGACAGACTCGGCGTAACACCTATGTGGCCTCCAAACGACAACTTTCCTGGCAGGATTCACCGCTTGCAGAGTCTGCTGAGGCCAGCTCCTTGGGTCGGCGCCTGCTCAAGAGGCGGAACGTGGACTTCCTTTTAGAGGAGGCCATGGTATTGGTTGACATCCCCGATGATGACACTCTGAAACAGTCGAATGGGATGAGAAGGGGTGACTAAACTACCCTGTGAACCTAAAGAGGATTCGGTGGAAACTGCCGCCTCAGATGTTGCTTGCGACGGTGTTCCAAACTCACTGGTCCTACTTCTGACTGTGGAGGGTACCGATAAGGGCTCTGCTTCTACTCCTCCGGTAGCGTCGGCCATATATGTGCCAGGATGGGGGATAACCCGGGAATCTCGTCTTTCCCAGCACAGGACGACATATGATTGGGGTTCTCATGCTTTTCCCCCTGCTACCATTGAGGCTTTGGAGCTTCTCTCTAACTCACATCTTTCGAACAACCTTTTATATGCAGCTGCACAGGTTGGTTCGTACATGGTGGCGACTGCCTTTCGCCTTCATCAGAGCGACTCTAGCTCCGATGAGCTTACTTTGATTAAGGCCGAGCGGGATGAACTGAAAGTGAGATACTGGAGTTAGAGGGGGAGAAGCGGTCGTTCGAGGATCACTATGATCTTTTGGCAGGGGAGAAAGCTTCTTTGGAGGACAAGGTGACTGCTTTGGATTGGTCAGTGGAACGCTTTTCTCAACGAATCGAGGTTTTAATGGAGGAGAAGGGGTGTTGGAGATCCAGGAGGATTGTGCTAACAAGCTGTTGGAGGAGGAGATTGCAAGGAGGAAAGTTGCAGAGGAGGATTTGGGTGGTTGCTTCAGAAGGGTATTGGCTGGGTGGTGGATAAGGTTATTAAGAGCGTTGAGTTTTCGTTGGGGGTTAAGCGGATGAAGATGGCGTGTGTGGCCGCCGGTGTGGAGAATGGCAAATAGGTGATTCAGGAGAATGTTTCCGCCGGAAAGTTTTTCTCTGGAGAACCGAATGCTATTATGGAGCATGCTCAGGCGATGCATGCTACTGTAAAATCTTTCATGGAGACAGAATTTTCCTCCTACCTTCTCTTGGGTGAGCTGGACATAGGGAGCCTTCGCCAGATGTGCGATGATCGTGACTCCGAGGAAGGTCATCTTGAAGGTGGCTCTTCTCATGCTGGACCTTCCTCTACCCCTTAGTAAATGATGGATTTTTCCCTTTTTTGTTTATTGATGTTAAAGATGATATTTTCACTGCATGGTGTTTGTCGAGCAATGTTTGAAACAATGTCTGATTTTCTTCTTTGGCCCTGCGTGGTCTTTTTCAAATCACAGGGGGTTGTCTGGGTTAGACAATATGTTCTTTTTGTTTCCTATGTGTTAAGTTTTCTTTTAGTTCATCGCATTCCCCCCCCCCCCCTTTTTTTTTTTGTCTTGGATGATTTGTGTTGGCCAACCTTGGTTTGGATTCTCCCCAGAGGTTAGTGTTGGCCTTTGGGGATCTTAGTCAAGGTTATCTTTTGTTTAACCATATTTTGGGGGGGGGGGGGGGGGGGGGGGCAGGGCGTCTGTTTTGAAGGGCTCGGCGCTCGCCCTTAGGTTAGTCTTTATGAGTCGATGCTTTAGATAGACTGTAGGTGCGAACTCTGGCCGGTTCGTTCCGTTAAGGTTTCTTTCCTAGCTAAAAGCCTTTGCTTCGGGTCTTTACTCTAAGCCCTAGGTCAAGGGGAACTGTACTTCGGCCCTATTCGTCTAAGCAAGACCGAGATCATTACCTCAGGGTCTAAGAGCTCAGGTATTATGCATTTCAAGGGAAAGGTTATGATCCTTTAAGGCCTCTTACTTGTCGTGATCAGGAGTTGCAGCTCTCCTAACCTTGTCGACATGTTTATTAGGGAGAAGTGATGAGCCCTTGAGGCCTATGATTGTGTTTTTCTCATTGGTTTTGTGTTCGGTGGCACGGGTGATCAGTCCGTTTTTATTTTTCATTTTTACGAAAGTATGTCGATACTTGTTCGCTACAAATTTTCTTTTCATTGCATGTTTTTAGTGCCTTGGAGGCATCTACATTGTTAGATAAGTATCGGGAGTACGATAGTTTTTTCCATTCTAGGTGTAGTTCTTGGACTGACTAGTTGGTGCGTGATTATCCATTGGGAGTTTGATCACTTGGCCCCTTCCCTTGATTCCCATCAAGTTAAGACTATTGGCTTGGGCTCTGGGGCTCCCAGGTTGTTGGGAAGAATTCTTCTTCTTGGTCTTTCTTGGTTTGTGTCCTTCGGTGGCACGTGCTTGCGAGCTTTCCAACATTGCGAGCTGTGATTGGCTGTTTTTGGGATGGTCGTGTTTCAAAAGACAATTTTCAATTTCCTCCATTCTCTGACTTTGGTTGCCTGGTTATCACCTTTGGGCGGTTTTACATCCTTCTGCATGACTCTTTCGCTGCTAGCTCTGTTTTTTGCGAGGTTATTGACTAGGTGCCATCATGGGGGAAGCCTCTTCCAGTTGCGGACTCTTATGGTTGTAGTGAGTCTCCTGTCCATGTCCTCTTTCTTTGGGTAATTTCCTATCCTCTCTGCTCCGATGCTGGCAGTTCCTTGTTTGTGTTTCCAGTCGAGTTCTGTGACTTCGCGTGTGTGTTCCTTCGTTCCTTTTTGTTCCATGCTCTGTGCCCTTGCTATGCGAAGGCGTGTAGGTATGTTC
This sequence comes from Lactuca virosa, assembly GCF_052849685.1. NCBI lineage: Eukaryota > Viridiplantae > Streptophyta > Magnoliopsida > Asterales > Asteraceae > Lactuca > Lactuca virosa. Next base: position 62,584,183 of record NC_136430.1, on the reverse strand, counting down.
AGTGATGACCAACCTTCCATGCTCTGTTGCTATCCACCCCTCCCCCCCCCCCCCCCCCCCCGAGTTGTTCGTTTGGGGTTGGGGTCCTTTCCTCTTGTCTAGGGTGTGGATATTTGTTTTTTTTGTGCTCGACCGTATAGGTGTTAGTTATTGTTGTGCACTAATTTCTTGGGATGTGCGCAGTAGCCCAAGCGGTTTTTCCTGAATGTTTAGGACTGTTACTGTCGCTGAGCAGCTGGTTGTTCTGAACTTTACTCTACCATGTATTGTTAATGGGATGCCTTGTAGCCGGAAGAGAGCAGGTCGCCCTAGGATCATATCGTCTTCTGACTTGTGTTTAACTACTGAGAACTCGATTATCCTTGTTACCCTTTCCTTTCCATCGTGGCTGAGTAGTGTCAATGGGATGTTTATGGTCCTGTGTGGCCATAGCTTGTTTCCTGTGAAGCCGACGAGTGGGGCTCAGTTTGGGGGCCTTAGGCTTCTCTTCCAGGATGGCGGGAGTCGTTCGAAACAATGCTCGTAGAGGACGTCGGTGTTGCTACCTCCGTCGACCAGGGCTTTCCAGATCTGATGTTGTTGTACGAGGACGAGGATTACGATTAGATCTGTGGGGTCCCAGTTGGGCGCTCGTGGGTGTTCCGATGAGAAACTTAAGTTGAGAGTATCGCCGGGTAAGCCGTCAACTCCTGGCTCTGTTCGCGGGTCTTGCAATTTCGACGATTTCCTCCTTTTTGATTAGTTGTTTAGTCGCCTCCTTCTGGTTTCTCTTATCCTCCCGTTCGGCTTGGAACTTTGATCGTAGATTCTTTGCGATTTCTGTTAAGTCTCCACTCAGTCGCTTGTCTTCTACTTCTTTCTTGAGGATTGCACACTCTCCAGTGTCATGGGTTTTGCTCTTGTGGTATTCGCAATATTTGCTTTTCTCTTTTTCCGTTTGAAAAGGGGTTTTTTCTACCGCGTGTACTTCCATTTTATGGCTCCTAGACTCATCCTTGACGAAGGGGCGGAATCGACAAGATGAATGCCTAGAATATTTGTTATGTTTATCATGGCTTCCATCGTTGTGCTCCTTGTGGCTATGGAGGTAGTGGGAGCCGTTTGATTCTTGTTTGAGGTAGGCGTTCGCTACAGCTTTTAGATTGGCTTGTTTGCGTTCTTCTCCCTCAATCTGCCTGAGGTATTTTTCGACCCTGTATTTGAGCTCGTCCCTAGATTTCGGCATTGTTCCTTGCATTTTCCTTAACAGGGGTCCAGGGAGTAGCCCCTAGGCGAAGGCACCCGTGACTAGAAATTCCTCATAGCCGGGGACGCTCAGGCTCGCGAGGGTAAACCGATCATAGTATGCTCGGATGGATTCTTGCTATTTTTGCTTGTATGCCATGATAGAGTTGGCATCTCCTTTGACTATTCTCAGTTGCATGAAGTTGTGGAGGAAAAGATATCTCAACTGTTCGAAGCTGGAGATACTTCCGGATGTAGTGCCTTGCACCATTTGCTAGCATTTCCCGATAGCGTGACCAGAAAGTAGGTGCAGGTAAATCTCTTGTCAATCCGAAGGGATGTACTTGTCCACTCGTAGGTGTCTATGTGTTCGTTGGGATCTGTCGTGCCGTCATACTTTGAGATGTTTGATATCATGGCTAAATGTTGTATTTCATACTGTAATAGCTCTTGGCAGAACGCCGAGCTAATATTTGTTACGGGGTTGTTCATATATGGGTAGTTGTGTGCTTCGCTGCCATCGCCTGCTATACGTGGTATGGGCTGTCGTACCCTTGGCCATACTCGTAATGGTACCCGTGGTTGTACATGGTCTCTAGAGTCATATATGATGTCTGCATGGGGTATGCCTGCATTAGCTGATTCGGCTGTGAACCTGACTCTGTTGGCCCCGTAGAGTGTGAGTTCATCCCCTGTGTTGGCGTTATTTGAATGTTGTAGGTTTGTGGCTGTGTTTGAGGGTACACGCCTTGGTAGTGGTATGAAAATGGTTTGAACGGTGGTTGTTGTGCAAATAGCGGGATATGCGACATGGCGGCCATCGGGGAAGACTAATGGATTACAGGTGGTGCGGCTCATAGAATGGTACCGGGAGACCAAGCGTTGGTCCTTGCATATCGCGCTGATGGCTGTGGTCGATTTTCCATTTGTTGTCATTGGGTGGTCGTCTCTCTTTGAGGTGCCATGGTGGTAGTCGTGGTCGGATGTTCCGTTACGACGGACGGCGGTCGCCATAGAGTATCAATGAACTATGTCGTGGGGCCGACTGGTGGCGTAGTCGGTGTCTGTGTGAGCGGCTGCCCTTCCAGTGTCAACGTACCGCTTCCGTTGTGGGACTGCATTGGTCTAACCGGGCTATTGTTTTCACCTTCCTACCGTATCGGTCCTTTATCCGTCATTTTCGGCGCCTGATGTTGTGAAGTGGGTTGTACCGTACTGGGTGCACGTCCGGATGGCGCCAACTGTTGTGATATGTCTTCGGCTTAACTCCATCTCTTTGAAGAATGGAATGAAGGTCCTGAGAATCAGTGCAAAGAAAACAAGACCGTCAGTCGTCGTCTGGGAGGCAATCTCGGAACGAGGCTCCGACGATCAAGTTAGTTGGTTTCTTAGAGAGAAGGTGAAGAGATGTTTGGGTAAGAGTGTAAGGGTCGTATTTTTTATCCCTTCTCTTGGAGGTGAAGGGAAATTTTTATACCTGTGGTCAGGGGATAGATCCCCGACAGTATATTCTACCTTTTCAGGTTTGGAAGGGATGGGTGGCCTTCGATTGGTAGATCGTTCTTGGTAAGTGGTTGTTTGCTATTGGTGTAGGTTTTCTAGGAGCGACGCTCTGAGCGCTACCCCTGTCCCTCTGGGAGGCAATTGGTACTATTTTTTCCTGACGCTGACCTTTGCGCTTGGGCGCAAAGGAACGAATACGGGATCGTGAGGGCGAGGGTGAGGACACGACGTTAGACATACGCCGTCCTTTGCCCAAACCGTCTACCAAACTTATGTTTCCGTTATGTTTGACCTATTCCTGGTGGGATACATTATCAGTACCCATTGTGAGAGAGTTTCGTAATGTTTTTGTCGAGGATTTACCAGGAGTGCCTCCTGAGAGACAGGTTGAGTTTCAGATTGATTTGATACCCGGTGCGGCTCCGATAGCCAATGCGTCGTATCGCCTGGAGCCACCAGAGATGCAGGATTTGTCTATGCAACTGCAGGAGCAGCTAGACAAGGGTTTCATTTGTTCAAGCAACTCTCTGTGGGGAGCACCGATTCTATTTGTGAGGAAGAAATACGTTTCACACAGAATGTGCATTGACCATCGGAAGTTGAACAAGCTAACAGTGAAGAACCGTTACCCACTTCCGAGGATTGATAATTTGTTTGACCAGGTTCAGGGTACGTCTTGATTTCCAAATATTGATTTGCGATTGAGGTACCACCAGATGAGCGTCAGAGATGAGGATGTGCAGAAGACAGCCTTAACGACTTGTTATAGTCATTACGACTTCGTGGTGATGCCATTTGTGCTCACCAATGCGCCAGCAGCGTTCATGGACCTCATGAATTGGGTCTGCAGGCCTATGCTGGATCGGTATGTGATTGTATTCATCGATGATATTCTGGTCTATTCCAAGACCAAGGAGCAACACAAGAAGCACTTGCGAGAGGTGTTCAATACCTTGAGGAGGGATGTCACACCCCCAAACCAGGATGGCGGAAACGTCCGGGGGTGGATGACTTTCATGTATTGTATCATAAGAGTTGAATAATAGTAAAGAAAGTAAACATGACCATCATATATATATAATTGAAAAAGTTACATCATTGTAAGTGTTACATGTTTCAAAAGTCAATTACAATATGATGACAAAAAGACTTGTTTTACGCCCTAGCGCCCGATCCTCAAAAGCGGGTGTTTACCTGTTTTACTGATTTCCTGAGAATACAAGTTGTTTGAAAAAGTGTCAACAATTAAGTTGGTGAGTTCATAAGAGTTTATATGAAAATACTAAGCCTTTCCGTGAAAAGATATCGTGTTTGTTTCCAGAAAATCTGATATTTTCTAATAATGAAATGTAAGCCGTTCACCTGAAAAATAAGGGTGTTTGTTCCAGAAAATCCAATATTTTCTAATGAATGAGATATAAGCCGTTTACTTGAAAAATGATAATGTTTATTCCAAAAAATCAAATATTTTCTAATGAATGAGATGTAAGCTGTAAATATACCAAAACTGAAATGTATCAGTGTTTTCCATACATTAAAGTAGTAATATGTAGTTTTATATGTATATAAAACCGTTGGAAGAAGTATGTTTTCGTGTAAAATAAACGTATCGTCGTTTCGCTATGTGATTTTTATAATCGTGCTTTTAAGATTTCGTGCCTGCCTCATCGTTCTTCAGGCGCCGAGATATTTATGACATTTGTCACCCATAACCTACCAGTCTAGCTGTAGCTATGTGACATCCCCTAATTTCTCGGCCAGAAAAGACCGATTTAAGTTATGCTTTTAAAATAAAATCAGAGTAATCCTTTTAAAAGATGTTGTGGAATTTGTTCCCAAAACAACACATGATAAAAGTTTATCAAAACCTTTGTTTAAGAAATATATAATTTCCTTTTATATCAAAACCTCGGGATGTCATGTTCCGATACAGATCAAAAGCATAAACAAGACATTATAAGCCTTACAACAGTTATTTACAACTACTGCCTATAGACCAAAAATCACTCATCGTCATCATCCGACTACGCTCGGGGTCCACTACCTGTAATATAAAAAGCTGAGTGGGTCAGGCTTGGAAGCCTGGTGAGCATATAGGGTTTTCAACCCACAATAAATAATGTTATTATACTTAAACATCAAACAATCAACCAAATTACCCCAACCCCATTATCTTATTTATTTCTTAAGGATTTACCCTAAGATTCAATTATCACTCACTCCTAAGGATTCATCCTAAGGAATAGGCACGAAGTCACATCGTCGCCAGGGTTTATACAACATGCACTAAATCCATAGCTGCCAGGGCTTATACAACAGACACTAAGTCCATAGCTGCCAGGGTTTATACAACACGTGCTAAGTCCATAGCTCTTATTTATCGACAGTATTATTCACAGGAATCTCCCTGTTATATATGTCAATGGGTTTTTAGAGTACCAGTGATGAACATATAGTTCACACACTTATAGGTTGCGAGCCTGGTAGTGTTCCACATATCATCTAGAATAGTCCATGGTTGTCATCCATACTCTGCTGAATGACGGGGGCCAACGTTTGGGGTAAGGGATTTTCTCATATTTCACCACTCACCCTCAACTCATGATCTATATCACTAATCATCTCATTTATCCAACTCACCTTTCATCATACACCCACTATTTTATCTACCCACGTTTTACCCAACATTTTTGTAGATAAAAATACATATACAATTTAAATTATTTAAAAACCTGTATAAATCATTCCTTCAACATCCATCTCAAACAAACAAACAATATATATTCACACAGCACGTATTTTATATAAAATATTTCATATCTATGTGTAAGGTGAAAGTAACTACACACTCACCTGATTTAATGATAATCGGGCAGCACTTCGTTTCCTAAAACGATCGTTTCTAATAAAACCGAGAGTTTTATTGAGAAACCGGGCTCTGCAAGGGTCGGGCTTCAAAACCGAAAATATAAATTTCTCAGGCTTCTCGGGCACTCCGGGGCGTGTTCCGGGCGTTGGAATTAATCCCGGGGCTTAGGGGTAAGTGGAAATAGCTAAAATATTGAAAAAGGGGTGAAAAAGGACAATTTTTCAAAATTACCCGGGAAGGCTCGCAAGCCTTCTATTTATAGGCGAGTCCGAAGGTCGGCTAAGAAGGTGAGTCAGCAGCGAGGGCACGAGGCAGCAGGAGGCTCGGACGCGTGGCACGTTTTGAGCGAGGGTGACGTGGCTTTTCCGGGTGAAGCTTATCTATGCGAAATTTCTCGAATTTTGTGCCAAAATCTTCTAAAATTCATAACTTTCGCATACGAGCTCCGTTTTTGACGTTCTTTAGATGCACGCGTAGGTAAAATTATGCTCTACAACTTTCGTTTAGACTTCATCGGCTAATTTTGACTTTAATTTTTATATTATTATTTTTAACAGACCAGGACAGGAAATCCGTTAAAAATTCATAACTTCTTCATCCGACGTCCGTTTTCGTATGTCTTTTTACCGTTGTACTACTATTTACGAGACCTTCGATTCTCGTTTAGGTTGTGTCGGTTAAAAATCAATCAATCTAAAATTCGAGTTTTTAGCTGTCTGCTGATAAGCTGAAACTTAGAAAAATCATAACTTCCTCATACGAAGTCAGATTTGAGCATTCTTTTTATACATATTCTCGGTTTAACGAACACTACGACTTTCGTTTAGATTACTAAGGCTAAAAAGTAGTTTATCAAAAACTCACTTTTTACGTCATTCGGCACCGTGCCGGTTTTGTCGCGAAACTTCGACAGGTCATAACTTCTTCGTTATAATTCGGATTTCGGTATTCTTTATATATCTGTAATCCTTTTCATGACCACTACAACTTTCTCAATAGATATCGACTTTATCTAATATTTATTTTTGACGCTCATTTTTACTCTTAATTAATTAAATCCTAGTAATTAAGCATAAAACACATAATTCACATAATTCCTTTTCATTTCTTCAAAATGAGTTACAAAGGTTAACCTAGACTATCACATCAATATTAACGCCTAGCCTAGAAACACGGGCGTTACAATTCTCTCCCCCTTAGGATGATTCCGTCCCCGGAATCACACATCAACAAACAACTACGGGTAGCGACTCATCATGTCACTCTCCGTTTCCCATGTGAGATTTGGCCCATTCGTATGTTTCGAGCGCACAAGCACTAAATCGACCATCTTGCGTCGCAACTTCTTAGTCTTACGGTCAACGATTACCTCAGGTTCTTCAATCAACCTCTTGTTTTCATCCAACCTTAATTCAGAAATGGGAATAATGTCAGGCACATCTCCCATGAACTTTCTCAAATAACACACATGAAAGGTATTATGAATACCCTCTAGTTCTTCTGGTAATTCTAGCTTGTAAGCTTGATTCCCAATCCTCTGAAGAACTTTAAACGGTCCAATAAACCTTGGACTCAACTTTCCCCTTCTACCAAACCTTATAAGTCCCTTCCACGGCGAGACTTTAAGTAAAACCGAATCTCCAACTTCGAATAAGATCGGTTGTCTTTTCTTGTCAGCATAGCTCTTTTGACGATCTTGAGCAGCTAACATCCTTTCCCTAATCACTTTCAACTTTTCAGCAGTCTAATGGACTATTTCAAGTCCCATAAACTGATTTTCCCCAGCTTCCAGCCAACATAACGGCGTTCGACACTTTTCTCCATACAAAGTGTGATAAGGTGCCATCTTGATGCTCGAGTGGAAACTATTATTATAAGAAATTTCTACTAGAGGTATGTGTTCATCCCAGTTACCTTGGAATTCCAGGGTACATGCTCTCAGCATATCCTCCAGTGTTTGAATCGTTCGTTCGCTCTGACCATCGGTTTGCGGATGGTAAGCTGTACTCAAACACAACTTGGTACCCAATTCCTCTTGTAGAGTCCTCCAAAACCTTGAGGTAAAACGGCTGTCACGATCTGCTACAATCGTTAACGGAACACCGTGAAGCCTCACAATTTCCTTCACGTAAGAATTCGCAAGTTTATCCATAGACCATTTCTCTTTGGCTGCTATGAAATGCGCACACTTAGTGAAGCGATCAACGACCACCGAAATCATGTCGTGACCGTTCCTTGTTCTGGGCAGTTTAGTCACAAAATCCATAGTGATGTCGTAACATCCCGAAATTCAGGTAAAGCTATTTAACCCTTCTATTTTGTCAAGTTGTCAAGATTAGTCCCTTGAGTGAGTTCTTGTAGCAAATGAGTACGCTGGGCGTACTGGGAAGTACGCTGCGCGTACTCATGCGCTTAATTTGGACGCGGACTCGCCTGGGTACGTTGGGCGTACCCAGGGTTACGCTGGGCGTAACGGGTCCAGAGGCAAACCCTAAATTTTTGGCTTGTGCACTATTTAAAGGATGCTAAGGCTCATTTCTCAGCCTCCATATCAGAGAGTGAAACCCTAAGAGAGCCTTCCATCGTCCTTAGCTTGAGTGTGTGTGTTTTGGAGCTAAAAGTGTCTTGGTGTGTTAGTGAAGAAGAAGGAGAGGAGCTTGTGGAGGCTAGGGCTTGAAGTGCAAGTTTGGATCTGAGATCTTCAGAGAAAGGAGCTTCATCTAGAGGTATAAAGTTCAAAACTTTCCTCTTTATTTGGTTTGATGTTGCATGGACCATTTTTAGGGTTAAAAGTCCCAAAGGTGGAGACTTTATGAGTGTAATGGACTCCATGGACCTAGATCTGTCCCATTTCAGTGATATTTGTGTTATAGATCCATAAAAATCCCAACTTGGTCGTTGTTATGAGGTCATGCTTGAGTTAGGAGCTTTCTAAGGATTGGAAATGGAATGTTATGGGTGTTGGTGACTTGTCCAGCCATGCAAAGGCTTAAAGTCACCAACTTTATGGATTAAGAGGCTTAGAAATGGTCAGATCTAGAAGTTGGACGTGGGTCTTAACTGTTTAAGACCTCAAGAGCTTAAGAGTCTGAAACTGGGAGTTACGCGGGGCGTAATCCCAGTACACGCGGCGTAAGGGGTCGCGCACACCGTTTCTGTGAGGACGTCGGGTACGTTCAGCGTACATGTTTGGTACGCGCAGCGTAACCCGGAGGGTTCACTTTTGTTGACTTTTAGGGTTTGGTCAACTTTAGGGTCTTTGAGCCATGAGAGGGGTAAAATGGTCTTTTACCCTTCTGAGAGTACCAAGAGAGGGAATAGTCTAGCCTTGAGAGATGTATTGATTAAGAGTATTTATTTCATATGATTAGGCGGAGGCTAGGCCACATTTTACAGAGTTCGAGATTACCGAGTTACCCAAGGTGGGTCTTCTCACTATACTTTATCTAGAGTGGTAATTAGAGTTATGTGACAGAGTATTTTATATGCTTTTGCATGATGTGATTTCTATGTGATTTATGCTATGTATGTTACAGAGTTTACAGAGTTAGGACCGGAAGGTCCACAGAGTTAGGGCCAGAGGGCCCACAGAGTTATGGGACTGGAGGGTCCCACTGAGATACATTGACCAGAGGGTCAACAGAGTTATAGCCTCGAGTGGCTAATATGTGTGGTGTGTGGTATGATGGGGAACTCACTAAGCATTTATGCTTACAATGTTGTGTTATGTGTTTCGGGTACCAGTGAGGATCGCGGGAAGGCGCCGGCTTGATCAGTACACACATGAGTAGCTTTTACATATTATGATCTTGGGATGTGATGTTATGGATTGATTATGTGATACAATGATATTTTTATAACAATTATGAATGAAAGTGTGTTTTTAATTTTGTGAAAAATTACTTGAAGATTTGGGTGTTACAAGTTGGTATCAGAGCCTTGGTTTGAGGGATTCGGGTGCACCTTCGAGCGTGTCTGAACTCAAACTGAGGATTTGAGAGATTTTCAAATTAAAATTCACAAAATTTTCTCAAGAGTAAAAAGTTTTTGAAAGAACAGAGCAGAGTAGTGTGTACGATCAGCCAGCGCCCGAACGGTGATTTCCCAAAATACCCTTACATTATGAGTTAAGAGATATGTTATGATATGTTATGCATGCTAGAGTAGGCCAGGTATTCTTATTAGGACTAGAGTGGCCTGATTTGTGATGCCTTAGCCTAGGGGTTTTGCTGCTAGGAGATGTTTGAGAGTGAATAGATAGCAGCGAGGAGCTTATGAGAGATCTGCTAGAGAGTAGACTATGTATAGAGAGAGTAGAGTACTTGGGACTTGGGATTCTAGGAGGAGGACTTGGGGTGAATATTGATGCGGTGCGGACGGTAGTATTGGTCCCGTACTACCGAAGGCACCGGACCAGTGCGCAGCCCAAGTAAGAATCCTTAGGGTACTAGGGATCAAGTAGGAATGGGATATCGAGTGTGTGTACACTCGGGCGAGTCTCTGATATCTTGTGTTGTATTTCAGAGAGACATCATGGTTGGGACACGCCACAGGCCAGGGACTAGCGAGGGGGGTGTGAGCGATGAGGAGCTCCGCCAGATGATTCATGATGAGGTGGTTGCTGCCATCCGCACTGAGATTCCAGAGATGTTCGGGTCTATCAAGACCACACTGATTGAGACTTTTTATGAGCGGTATGCTGCTCTTACTGATGTTGCTATTGCTGCAGCCACTGCAACGCTTGCTGCTGCCAGGCCGCAGGGGGGTGACGCGTTGCTGTACCGGGAGTTCAGCAACACGAAGCCACCAGAGTTTGATGGGACTCAGGATCCGATAGCCGCGATGAGATGGATCTCTGACATTGAGGGGTGCTTCTACACATGTTCATGTCCGGAGCATCTGAGGGTACGGTTCGCTTTGAACCAGCTTCGCTTGGGAGTGAAGAACTGGTGGAAGGTTGTGACAGCACACTTCACTTCTGCAGAGCTCGCTGCGGTGACCTGGGAGAGGTTCACCACTATGTTTCAAAATGAGTATGTTCCCCCAGTGGAAAGGGAACGTTTGGCCCAGGAGTTTCTGACCCTCAAGCAGGGTACCGAGTCTGTTACGGTGATCACCAGGATGTTTCACGAGAGGGTGATGTTCTGTCCTGAGCACGTGTCTTCCGAGCAGGCACGCATGAGCAGATATTTGAGTATTTTGAGGAGAGACATCCGCGAGTTCGTGGCAAACTCGACGTACCGGACATTTGCCGAGCTTCAGGTAAATGCCCGGAAGAGGGATATTGAGCTAGAGACTCAGGCCAGGGAGGAGGCGGAGTCTCAGGGGAGGGATCAGCGACCAACACAGTCCCAGTCGGCTGCCAAGCGGGCTAAGCCCTCCGATTCAAGATCAGGGAACCAGAAGGGCCGCACTTGTGGCAAGTGCGGCAAGGGTCATGAGGGGGTTTGTAGAGCAGGGTCTTGATACAAGTGTGGCAAGGAGGGGCACATGGCCAAGGATTGCCCCAAGGGGTTTGCAACCAGACCGGACACCGGAAGGCCGAGTGTCCGCAGTTGTGGGGGTCACCCCAGGGAGCATCGTAGGGATCTGCCCCTGCTGCTGTTCGAGCTACCGAGAGTCGGCCAGTGAAGGCCGAGGCGCCAAAGGCTCGCGGGAGAGCCTTCCAGTTGACAACGGAGGAGGTCCACGCAGCGCCAGATGTTGTGGCTGGTATGTATTCTTTCATATGTTTATTTTGAGTTTGTGGTGTTATGCTTATATTATGATATGCGTAGGTACATTTCTTGTGAGTTCTGTACCTGCTTTGGTGTTATTTGACTCGGGTGCGAGTCTGTCTTTTGTGTCGTTAGCCTTTAGTCAGCACATCAGTATTCGTCGTGAGGCGTTGAGTCGATCTTTGCGGGTTTCCATAGCTGACGAGAGAGCAGTGTATGCCACTGATGTGATTCGAGGATGTGTACTCGAGATCTTCGGCGTTGAGTTTCCGATTGATTTGGTCCCGATTGCTATGGGAGATGTCTGTGTCATTGTAGGCATGGACTGGTTGAGTAGATTTGGAGCGGTTATCGATTGCGAGCGACAGCTGGTGACCATACAAGACCCTAGTGGGGGAGTTCTTACGGTTTATGGCGAGGGTACCCGTTTTGGGTCAGCCTTTTGTTTAGCCGCGAGAGCGAGGCAGAGTCTACAGTAGGGCTGTAGTGGGTTTGTGGCTTATGTGGTGGATACGAGAGCAGGTGCAGAGAGACCGAGGTCGGTCGATGAGGTCCCGATAGTGCGTGATTTCCCGGATGTTTTTCCCGAGGACTTGCCAGGAGCGCCTCCCGAGAGGCAGGTGGAGTTCCGTATTCGATTTGGTTCCGGGGGCAGCGCCTATCGCCAAGGCGCCCTATCGCCTTGCACCTCCAGAGATGCAGGAGTTATCCTTGCAGCTTCAGAAGCTGCTGGGGAAGGGGTTTATATGGCCGAGTAGCTCGCCGTGGGGAGCGCCGATCCTTTTTGTCAAGAAAAAGGATGGTTCACACCGGATGTGCATCGATTACCAGGAGTTGAACAAGCTGACGGTCAAGAACCGTTACCCCTTACCGAGGATCGACGATTTGTTCGATCAGTTGCAGGGAGCGTCTTGGTTCTCCAAGATTGATTTGAGGTCTGGATATCATCAGATGAGGGTGCGTGATGAGGATATCTAGAAGACAGCGTTCAGGACTCGTTACGGGCATTACGAGTTCGTAGTGATGCCTTTCGGGTTCACCAATGCACCGGCGGCATTCATGGATCTCATGAACAGGGTGTGCAGGCCGATGTTGGATCGTTCGGTGATCGTGGTCATTGATGATATATTGGTGTATTTGAGATCCAGAGAGCAGCATGAGGAGCATTTGAGGGAGATCCTCGGAGTTCTGAGATCGGAGAGGCTTTACGCCAAATTCTCCAAGTGCGATTTCTGGTTACGAGAGGTCCAGTTTCTAGGACACCTCGTCAACCAGAATGGGATATTGGTCGACCCGGCCAAGATTGAGGCGGTGATGAGTTGGGAGGCGCCGAGATCCCCTTCGGAGATCAGGAGTTTCCTGGGGTTGGCCGGTTGTTATCGGAGATTCATCCAGGATTTCTCCAAGATTGTTGTTCCTCTCACCAGACTGACCCGGAAGGGCGTGGCTTTCAGTTGGGGCCCGGAGCAGCAGGCCTCATTCGAGACACTTCGCCAGAGATTGTGCGAAGCCCTAGTGTTGGCCCTTCCGGAGGGAATGGAGGACTTTGTGGTATATTGTGACGCGTCGATATCGGGACTGGGTGCGGTGCTGATGCAGAGAGCGCATGTGATAGCATACGCATCGAGGCAGCTGAAGCCTCATGAGACGAGGTATCCTACCCATGATCTGGAGTTGGGGGTTGTGGTTTTCGCCCTCAAGATCTGGCGTCACTATTTGTATGGGGTTCGGTGTACCATATCCACGGACCACAAGAGCTTGAAGTATCTGATGGATCAGCCCAACCTGAACATGCGTCAGAGGAGATGGTTGGACGTGGTAAAGGATTATGAGTGTGAGATCCTGTACCATCCGGGCAAGGCTAACGTGGTATCCGATGCCTTGAGTGGCAGGGCAGAGAGTGCCCCATTGCGAGATGTTTGTTTGAGGTTGACAGTGATGACTCCGGTGTTGGACACCATTCGGGAGGCCCAGATAGAGGCCATGAGACCGGAGAACCGCAAGCGAGAGCGGGTGATCGGTCAGATATCTGAGTTCATTGCCGATAGTCGGGGATTATGACCTTCCAGGGCCGGATTTGGGTTCCATTTGAGGGCGGGGCCCGTGCCATTTTGATGGAGGAGGCGCACAGGTCGAGGTTTTCGATCCATCCCGGGGCCACTAAGATGTATTTGGACCTGAAAAGAGACTATTGGTGGCCCTGTATGAAGAGGGATGTGGCGTGGTTTGTAGAGAGGTGCTTGACCTGTCGCAGGGTTAAGGCCGAGCACCAGTGCCCTCATGGCAAGTTGCAGCCACTTGAGGTTCCCCAGTGGAAGTGGGAACATATTTCCATGGATTTTATCACCAAATTGCCAAGGACTGCGAGAGGCGTCGATGCAATTTGGGTGATCGTCGACCGCCTGACAAAGAGCGCTCATTTTCTTGCTATCAGTGAGAGCTCTTCCACAGAGAGGCTGGCAGAGGTGTATCTAAGGGAGGTGGTATCGCAGCATGGTGTACCAATCTCGATCGTGTCAGATCGAGATGTGCGTTTCACTTTCAGGTTCTGGAAGAAGTTCCATGAGGAGTTGGGTACTAGGCTTCATTTCAGTACCACTTACCACCCACAGACGGACGGACAGAGTGAGCCGACGATTCAGACGCTCGAGGACATGCTTCGGGCATGTGTGATGGACTTCGGAGGGAGTTGGGACACGTATCTGCCTTTAGCTGAGTTTTCCTATAACAACAGCCACCATTCGAGCATTGGTATGCCTCCCTTTGAGTTGTTGTATGGGAGGAGGTGTCGGACTCCCATCTGTTGGGAAGAGGTAGGGCAGTGAGTGATGGGCAGCACTGAGATAGTGCTTCAGACGACAGAGCAGATATAGCAGGTTAGATAGAGGTTGCTGACGACCCAGAGTCGCCAGAAGAGTTACGCGGATAGGCGTCGATCCGAGCTCGAGTTTCAGGTTGGAGATTTTGTACTCCCGAAAGTGTCTCCTTGGAAAGGAGTGATCCGATTCAGGAAAAGGGGCAAGTTGGGGCCCCGGTACATTGGACCGTTTAGGGTGATTGCGAGGGTAGGCAGGGTAGCATATCGTTTGGAGTTACCTGCAGAGCTGCGCCAGATCCATGATACCTTCCACATGTCTCAGCTGATGAAGTGTATAGCCGACGAGTCGGCAGTAGTACCGTTGGAGGATATCCAAGTGGACGCGAGTCTGAATTATGTTGAGAGACCGATCGCGATCTTGGCCCGGAAGGTCAAGGTTATGAGGAACAAGGAGGTGCCTCTGGTTCAGGTCCAGTGGCAGCATCGGAAGGGGTCCGAGCTGACTTGGGAGACGGAGTCAGAGATGCGGGAGCAGCATCCGGAGTTGTTTTCGGCATGAGACTTCGAGGGCGAAGTCTGGTTCTAGTGGGGGAGAATTGTAACATCCCGAAATTCAGGTAAAGCTATTTAACCCTTCTATTTTGTCAAGTTGTCAAGATTAGTCCCTTGAGTGAGTTCTTGTAGCAAATAAGTACACTGGGCGTACTGGGAAGTATGCTGCGCGTACTCATGCGCTTAATTTGGACGTGGACTCGCCTGGGTACGCTGGGCGTACCCAGGGTTACGCTGGGCGTACCCAGGGTTACGCTGGGCGTAACGGGTCCAGAGGCAAACCCTAAATTTTTGGCTTGTGCACTATTTAAAGGATGATAAGGCTCATTTCTCAGCCTCCATATCAGAGAGTGAAACCCTAAGAGAGCCTTCCATCGTCCTTAGCTTGAGTGTGTGTGTTTTGGAGCTAAAAGTGTCTTGGTGTGTTAGTGAAGAAGAAGGAGAGGAGCTTGTGGAGGCTAGGGCTTGAAGTGCAAGTTTGGATCTGAGATCTTCATAGAAAGGAGCTTCATCTAGAGGTATAATGTTCAAAACTTTCCTCTTTATTTGGTTTGATGTTGCATGGACCATTTCTAGGGTTAAAAGTCCCAAAGGTGGAGACTTTATGAGTGTAATGGACTCCATGGACCTAGATCTGTCCCATTTCAGTGATATTTGTGTTATAGATCCATAAAAATCCCAACTTGGTCGTTGTTATGAGGTCATGCTTGAGTTAGGAGCTTTCTAGGGATTGGAAATGGAATGTTATGGGTATTGGTGACTTGTCCAGCCATGCAAAGGCTTAAAGTCACCAACTTTATGGATTAAGAGGCTTAGAAATGGTGAGATCTAGAAGTTGGACGTGGGTCTTAACTGTTTAAGACCTCAAGAGCTTAAGAGTCTGAAACTGGGAGTTACGCGGGGCGTAATCCCAGTACACGCGGCGTAAGGGGTCGCACACCCCGTTTCTGTGAGGACGCCAGGTACGCTCAACGTACATGTTTGGTACGCGCAGCGTAACCCGGAGGGTTGACTTATGTTGACTTTTAGGGTTTGGTCAACTTTAGGGTCTTTGAGCCATGAGAGGGGTAAAATGGTCTTTTACCCTTCTGAGAGTACCAAGAGAGGGAATAGTCTAGCCTTGAGAGATGTATTGATTAAGAGTATTTATTTCATATGATTAGGCGGAGGCTAGGCCACATTTTACAGAGTTCGAGATTACCGAGTTTCCCGAGGTGAGTTTTCTCACTATACTTTACCTAGAGTGGTAATTAGAGTTATGTGACAGAGTATTTTGTATGCTTTTGCATGATGTGATTTCTATGTGATTTATGCTATGTATGTTATAGAGTTTACAGAGTTAGGACCGGAAGGTCCATAGAGTTAGGGCCAGAGGGCCCACAGAGTTATGGGACTGGAGGGTCCCACTGAGACACATTGACCAGAGGGTCAACAGAGTTATAGCCTCGAGTGGCTAATATGTGTGGTGTGTGGTATTTTGGGGAACTCACTAAGCATTTATGCTTATAGTGTTGTGTTATGTGTTTCAGGTACCAGTGAGGATCGCGGGAAGGCGCCGGCTTGATCAGTACACACATGAGGAGCTTTTACATATTATGATCTTGGGATGTGATGTTATGGATTAATTATGTGATACAATGATATTTTTATAACAATTATGAATGAAAGTGTGTTTTTAATTTTGTGAAAAATTACTTGAAGATTTGGGTGTTACAGATGTCTTCCCATTTACCCATGGTTACAGGTAAAGGTTCTAAACTCCCATACGGTTTCTGATGTTGTGCCTTAACCCTAGCACATGTTACACACTCGGCCACCTACTTAGCAACATCGAGCTTCATCGTCGGCCACCAGTAATAGGGTTTTAGATCCCTATACATTTTTTGTACTGCCGGGATGAATCGAGTACATGGTCTTGTGAGCGTCTTCCATCAGAAGATCTCTTACTCCTCCCGTCTTAGGTACCCAAATCCTATCTTTGAATACCTTCAGTCCTTGACCGTTTGTATCGAACACTAACGTTTTGCCCCAAACGTTCTTCCTTTCGGTCATTTTTCTCTAAAGCTTCCTCTTGAGCTTTCTTTATACTTTCCACAACGGTCGAGACAACTTCAATTCTCAACGCTCTTGGCCTTTTCTTTTCAAGATTTACCTTCCAACTGAGAGCATCAGCAACAACATTTGCTTTACCAGGGTGGTAAAGTATCTCACAGTCGTAGTGCTTGAGTAACTCTAGCCAGCGTCGTTGCCTCATGTTCAATTCCTTCTGATTAAAGAGATATTGAAGACTCTTATGATCAGTGAAAACTTTACATTTAGTACCATAGAGATAGTGCCTCCATATCTTTAAGGCGACTACTACCGCTGCCAACTCCAAATCATGAGTGGGGTAGTTCTTTTCATGCTCTTTCAATTGCCTCGATGCATATGCTATCACTTTACCCCTTTGGGTCAGAACACAACCTAACCCAACTCCAGAGGCATCACTGTAAACCGTGAAGTCATCAACTCCTTCAGGTAACGAAAGAATCGGTGCTTCACACAATCTCTTCTTTAATTTCTCAAGAGCTTCCTTATGCTTCTCATTCCAAGTATAAACAACTCCTTTGTGGGTCAAAGCTGTTAATGGAGTAGCGATCGAAGAAAAGCCTTGGATAAACCTTCGGTAATATCCAGCTAATCCTAAAAAGCTTCAGATCTCCGTAGGACTTTCAATTGTAACCTTCAAGTTACAAAATAAATCCTTATTAAGGACACCTTCTTATTCTTAGAGTAAGTACTTTCCTTCATTTATTGTAACAGACCGATGGATCATGTTCTAATGATCTCTCATCGTATAATGCACTACTTAGACTCAGATCTCCTAGGGACAAATTCCGGAACAAATTATACCTTCCTTCTTGTTCTAATATGATACAATCACAGTTCAACATGTATCATTTCTAACTACCAACTTCTTTAACAATGAGTGCGATACTTCTATTGACCGCTTTGATCATCTTTCACTTTAATCTTCTGGCTTAAGTCAAATGCTACATCGAACTTGGTTCTCTGAACCACGTGACATACTCATCTTAGTCGGACTCGATTCGATATGACCTCTAAGGTCAGAATAACAATTATCTCCTTAGTCATTACCGAAACGATGGTAACGACAGACTAGAACAAGACGGAATCAATTACTAGCTCCTTGGTAACCTTGTGACTTTCCTTGATCCAAGTACGAGTCCTGTGCTTCCGGTAGTATAGGCATCTACTACTATTCACACCTACTCATACTCGTCCCAAGTATTGTCTCGCAGTTCTCCAAATCACCATACAAGAATTTCACATAATCATTCAATTCATCAGATGACAAAACCAGGGTTTATATTATTTCCTTGAAACGATTACACAGAGGTTCAAGTTTACCCTATACTATATCCCTAATAGGCTAAACCACTTGTTACTATTCGCATTACTACTTCATAACTTGATCTTCGGGTATCAAGTCTTTACTTCTAATTCCTAGCGTTGTTATTTGCTTCGTCAAGGATATTCTGAAATGCCCTTGGCGTTGGCGGTGCGCTTGGCCTTGTTAATTCATTTTTCTTCGGACAGTCCTTAGAAATATGGCCTTCTTCCTTACATACGTAACACACCCCCTTGGGAATCGTACACTCATTGGCGTAATGCTCAATTTCTCCACACCTAAAGCAATTCACCTTCCTGCCACAATTCCCAGAGTGTTTATTTTTGCACTTCCCGCACCATTTCCCTTTACCTCCTCTTTTGCCAGACTTTGAGAATATGTTGCTCTTGTTGAGCCTTGAAGACCCCTCAAATTTCCTCTTCTTGCCAACTTCAACCTTGTTGGTGGTCCTGTCGTTGATCATTTCTCCAATAGACTTAGCAACCTAGATAGTTACCTCAAGAACAGATGCCTAACGTACTGGCACAGTAAGTTCATCCTTACTTTGTTGAAGTAAACGTTTTGTTTCTTCCATCTGTTGATACAGGATCGTACGCACCATTGCCTGTACCCCAGCCATCGTGATTGGCTTAGGCTGCGGATTATCGTTTCCAAATTCACTTTGTGTACTCGCCATTTCGATCTATACACCAATCGTAGGTGAATTTAGATCTTTATTTTCGATAGACGTTAAATCTTCGTTATTACTCCGAAACGTTTATATGTTAGTTCTAATATCGTAGTCATACGTTTAGAATCCTACACACATAAGGTTCCCAGATCCTGTCGGCAACAGACCATAGATCCGAACAAATAATGGCATATATGGCAAACATATAGCATTTAGCACATAAAAACATTTTAGGCATCATTCCTAAAATAAACTAGTGCTCGTGTCTAAAATATGGTAGACACTCATCTCACAATCATCACTTAGAATTCTAAGTTTAAGTCTAGAAATTCTACAATTTCTTAGTTCGCTTAAACTAATGCTCTGATACCAACTGTGACATCCCCTAATTTCTCGGCCAGAAAAGACCGATTTAAGTTATGCTTTTAAAATAAAATCAGAGTAATCCTTTTAAAAAATGTTGCGGAATTTGTTCCCAAAACAAAACATGATAAACGTTTATCAAAACCTTTCTTTAAGAAATATATAATTTCCTTTTATATCAAAACCTGGGGATGTCATGTTCCGATACATATCAAAAGCATAAACAAGACATTATAAGCCTTACAACAGTTATTTACAACTACTGGCATATAGTCCAAAAATCACTCATCATCATCATCCGATTATGCTCGGGGTCCACTACCTGTAATATAAAAAGCTGAGTGGGTCAGGCTTGGAAGCCTGGTGAGCATATAGGGTTTTCAACCCACAATAAATAAATTTATTATACTTAAACATCAAACAATCAACCAAATTACCCCAACCCCATTATCTTATTTATTTCTTAAGGGTTTACCCTAAGATTCAATTATCACTCACTCCTAAGGATTCATCCTAAGGAATAGGCACGAAGTCACATCGTCACCAGGGTTTATACAACAGGCATTAAGTCCATAGCTGCCAGGGTTTATACAACATGTGTTAAGTCCATAGCTCTTATTTATCGACAGTAATATTCACAGGAATTTCCCTGTCATATATGTCAATGAGTTTTTAGAGTACGACTAATGAACATATAGTTCACACACTTACAGGTTGCGAGTCTGCTAGTGTTCCACAAATCATCTAGAATAGTCCATGGTTGTCATCTATACTCTGCTGAATGACGGGGGCCAACGTTTGGGTAAGGGCTTTTCTCATATTTCACCACTCACCCTCAACTCATGATCTATATCACTAATCATCTCATCTATCCAACTCACCTTTCATCACACACCCACTATTTTATCTACCCACGTTTTACCCAACATTTTTGTAGATAAAAATACATATACAGTTTAAATTATTTAAAAACCTGTATAAATCATTCCTTCAACATCCATCTCAAACAAACAAACAATATATATTCACACAGCACGTATTTTATATAAAATACTTCATATCTATATGTAAGGTGAAAGTAACTACACACTCACCTGATTTAATGATAATCGGGCAGCACTTCGTTTCCTAAAACGATCGTTTCTAATAAAATCGGGAGTTTTATTGAGAAACCAGGCTCTGCGAGTGTCGGGCTTCAAAACCGAAAAGATAAATTTCTCGGGCTTCTCGGGCACTCCGGGGCGTGTTCCGGGCGTTGGAATTAATCTCGGGGCTTTGGGGGAAGTGGAAATAGCTAAAATATTGAAAAAGGGGTGAAAAAGGACAATTTTTCAAAATTACCCGACAAGGCTCGCAAGCCTTCTATTTATAGGCGAGTCCGAAGGTCGGCTAAGAAAGTGAGTCAGCAGCGAGGACACGAGGCAGCAGGAGGCTCGGACACGTGGCACATTTTGAGCGAGGGTGACATGGCTTTTCCGGTTGAAGCTTATCTATGCGAAATTTCTCGAATTTTGTGCCAAAATCTTTTAAATTTCATAACTTTCGCGTACGAGCTCCGTTTTTGACGTTCTTTATATGCACGCGTAGGTAAAATTACGCTATACAACTTTTGTTTAGACTTTGTTGGCTAATTTTGAATTTAATCTTTATATTATTATTTTTAACAGACCGGGACAGGAAATCCGTTAAAAATTCATAACTTCTTCATCCGACGTCCGTTTTCGTCTGTCTTTTTACCGTTGTACTACTATTTACGAGACCTTTGATTCTCGTTTAGGTTGTGTCGACTACAAATCACTCGATCTAAAATTCGAGTTTTTAGCTGTCTACTGCTAAGCTGAAACTTAGAAAAATCATAACTTCCTCACACGAAGTCAGATTTGGGCGTTCTTTTTATACATACTCTCGGTTTAACGAACACTACGACTCTCGTTTAGATTACTAAGGCTAAAAAGTAGTTTATCAAAAACTCACTTTTTACGTCATTCAGCACCGTGCCGGTTTTGTCGCGAAACTTCGACAGGTCATAACTTCTTCGTTATAACTCAGATTTCGGTATTCTTTATATATCCGTAATCCTTGTAACGACCACTACAACTTTCTCAATAGATATCGGATTTATCTAATATTTATTTTTGACACTCATTTTTACTCTTAATTAATTAAGTCCTAGTAATTAAGCATAAAACACATAATTCACATAATTCCTTTTCATTTCTTCAAATTGAGTTACCAAGGTTAACCTAGACTATCACATAAATATTAATGCCTAGCCTAGAAACACAGGCGTTACAAGCTAATAACCAGGGTGTGAGATCATCAGTCCCGTATAGATCTATACACAAGTATCAAGCTCTCGTATCGGAGATTCCTGTTATAAATACAATACTTTATGTATACCTCAGTTAGGTACGATGAAGGTAGTGTCTCACAATTTCCATTCAACTATTGTACATGTTTTTGAAATGAAAACGTTTGTAAATGACATTATCCCATATTTAGGATAAAGTCGAAAATTTCGTAAAACAATTATATATGCACTTTATATAATTTTACCTTTTTCTCAACGGGTTACAAAGGGGATAAAGGTTCGTAAACTATATTTGTAAAACTTCGATGAAATGAACGTTTTGTATTTGAAATATATATATATATATATATATATATATATATATATATATATATATATATATATATTTGTATGAATACTGTAATGTTTATCAAAATGTTGTTCGTGAAATCATACGCGATTGATAGGAGAACCGTTTCGTGTATTTAACACTTTTCGTAAAATAGTATAGTAACGTATTTAAAATGTTCGCGTTATAACGAAAATATTATTGTGTGTTACTTGTATTCCCCCCCCCCTAAAAACATAGAAAAAGACTTTAAAATGTAGGGGTATGAACTCACCTTATGTTTAGTGGCGGTTAGATGACAAGATATAAATGGTGATCTTTGAGTCTAGAATACGTGAAGGGTATTGTATCCTAATGGATTAAACACATAATAATGTGTGAATATATGAAACTACTAATACAAGTGTTGCATAATAACATATTAGATGATCTTACCTTTACTCCTTATAATCAATTTTGAAGACAAAGGAAGAGTCTCCTGGAGCTACTTGTTCATGGATATTTGAAAGAATATGGGGTTGAGTTTGAGAGGATTTGTGAAGTTAATGAGTTTACTGGAAGTGTTTGAAATGGATCCTAAGTCGTATGTACATATATATATATATATATATATATATATATATATATATATATAAAGGGAAGGAAGGATAAGGTTATGAGTTGATGTTTGCATTGATAAATGGAATTATCACATTACGAAGCTAACTTAATCAATCAAGTGGCACCACGTCGCCACCTTTTGGGTGATTTCGGCCATAATGAGAGTGATTTCGGTCTCGCATGACCGAAATCTCCTTGCTTACACACAAAGATGTAGATTTCGGTCTTGGGGGTATTCAAGAAAGTGTTTTCGGTCATGGTATCACCTAAGAAAGGTGATTTCGGTCTTAGTCATCCAAAAAGCACTTGATTTCGGTCCTAGCCTTCTAAAAAGCACTTGATTTCGGTCCTAAAGTGTTCCAAGATTCTCAAAACCGAAATCCCTAAAGTACTTTACAATTTCATCCTTTTATACTTATCATATTGACTTGTGCTGACTCCTTTGACTCCTTAATGTTTTGTTAACTTGTAAAGACTTCAAAGGTTCATCCTAACATGGTTTTTCCAAAGTATTATATATATATATATATATATATATATATATATATATATATATATAAACATGTCCTCTTGGCATTTCAAGTTCTATTGAATCAAAGTTACGATTGCGAATTCACTTGTACATGGTTAATGTTTAGGCCTTCTTTGTCCTAAAATTTTCCAGTTGTCACATCATCCCCTCCTTAGAGGGAATTTCGGCTCGAAATTAGTTCTAAAGTGGTTACTCATGAACTAGGGAAGAGATGTGGGTACTTTTGTTTCATATGGTCTTCTCGTTTCCAAGTGAATTTGGGTCCTCGCATGGTGTTCCAGTGGACCTTCGCTATTAGAATATGACTTTGTTTCGCTCTCTTGATTTCCCTATTCATGATTTCTACTGGTTCTTCTACGAAGTGTAGACTCTTATTTGCATTGACTTCATCGAGTAGAATTATGAGAGTCTCGTCGGATAGATACTGTTTCAAATTGGGTGCTTGAAAGATGAGGTGTATGTTCTCGAGTTCCTGTGGTAGTTGGGGTTTGTAGGTCAACGACCAATACCGCAATATCTCTAGTTGCTCACGGATTCAAATGGTCTTCTGTGTTACTTCTTTTATGATCTCTGGGTCGGTAAAGGTGTTTCTGGTCATTTGACTTCTTAGCCTATTGGGAGTTCCTAATTTCAATACAACTTAATGGTGTGGGTACAACTTAATTGTGATCTGCGTTTATGTCCGTATAGTGCTTCATTCGGGGTGGCATTGGTGTCGGGGGTAGGTACTGTTTGTAAGAAGACTCAACCAGTAGTAGGTGGGCGTCCCATGTTTTTCCAAAGTCTATCACACAGACGTGAAGCATACCTTCTAATGTTTGAATGTCTCACTCATTCTGACTGTTTGTTTAGGGCTGGTAAGCTATACTCAAGACGAGTTGGGTTTTCAAAGACTTTTGTTTTGACTGTCAAAAAGTGTGAGGCTAATCGATTGTCCCTTATCCGTAATAATTGATAGCGGTATATTGTGCAGTCTCACTTCTTCCTTGTGGTATGTTCCTGTCAGCTTTTCTACTTTATCTATTGTTTTGATTGGTAGGAAGTGTATGGGTTTTGTTCATCATTCAATTGGTAGCGTGTCCACCTGCAGTCCCGAGCAGTTTTTTTCTTGGGATCCGTGGTATGACTCATACCTGGTTCATCTATCATTGCTTTGTGTATACAAGTCGTATATAATTAAGATTGGAAGGACAGTTGGATAAGTGATTCTTCCCTAAGCCCACAACCAAACAAGGAACAGGATTCAAGGCGGAATCACACATTCTAAGTCTGTAGAATCTTAATTATATACCACCCTTACGTATGCACCTAGTAGTGATAAATAACCAGTATGTGTCCTTAGGTTCTACATGAGTGATGCGATTAGTTTGGGTGAGAAGTTAATTACAACTACTTTTCCATAGCTACTGCATTTTAGGTCGATTCTTGAACTTGTTGTACGAGTGGTCTTCTTGAGAGGTCTTGTAACATACACATTCAGTTATCGTGTTTTGTAACTTTTAAAAATTAATAATATTATGAAATATTATGTGAATTTGAGCGTTGAGTTCTAACAGATAGTTTTTACTAGAAATGAAGTAAAACTATGTTCAAAATCACTAGGAAAATATTGGAAGTCTTATGAGATTCCGGTCCAGTGTCAAATATTGAAATTTAACGAAAATATAAAATTTGAAATAAGTAAAATTTTATTATTGAAAGTTGTAGATAATTTCGTTAGAAACATTTAGGCGAAAACCTCATCGAAATCCGAGTTATAACGAAGAAGTTATGACCAATCGAAGACAATGACAAAACCGGCAAACACTATTTAACGTAAAAAGCGAGTTTTCGATAAACTACTTTTTAGCTTTAGTGATCTAAACGAAAGTCGTAGTATTCGTTAAACAGAGAATTTTCATAAAAAGAACGTCCAAATCTGACTTCGTATGAGGAAGTTATGATTTTTCTAAGTTTCGGAGTAGTAGTAGACAACTAAAAACTCGAAATAAAGATCGAGTGATTTTTAGCCGACACAGCCTAAACGAGAATCGAATGTCTCGTCAATAGTAGTACAACGGTAAAAAGACAGACGAAAACGGGCATCGGATGAAGAAGTTAAGAATTTTTAACGGACTTTTCCTATCCTTGCCTGTTAAAAATATAATATTAAAAATGAATTCAAAATTAGCCGATGGAGTCTAAACGAAAGTTGTAGAGCATAATTTCACCTACGCATGGATATAAAGAACGTCAAAAACAGAGTTCGTATGCAAAATATATGAATTTTTGAAGTTTTTAAATAAAAATAAATAAAATTCAAGACTTATCCGAAGAGGTACGCCCCGCGTAGAGGCTTACGCCCAGCGTTCGCATGGAAGGACCTCGAATTGACCACGTCTCCGGTCTTCGCATGATTGACACGTAGCAGAAACGTCCGAACCACGTGCCCTCCCTGCCGAGAATCGGACACGTAGCCTCGTACGCCCCGCGTACAGCAAGACTACGCCCCGCGTAGTAAGCTGCTTCAGACCCTATAAAAGGGATGCGAGGCTGCTCGTATTGTGGTTGCCATTTTTCAATTCCTTTCACTCTAAAACCCCTCTTTAGCCTACTTTTAACCCCCGAAGTCCCAGTATCATCCCCGATACCCGAAGCAAGCCCCGACGCTCCAAAGTTCCCGAGAAAATCATATTTTCAAGTCGAAACTCTGCCCAAGTAAGGCCGATTACAACTAAAATCCCCGGTTTCGTCAAAGAAAGTCATATTTAGAGCCGAAGTGTTGCCCAAATTATCATTTATTCCTTCGGTTATTTCACGGTGAGTTCAATATATAGGAACAATTGTATGTTATGTGTTATATATGCTATGTGCTTTTCCATGTTATTTTCCCGTGTTATTATTTCGTGCTATTTTCATAGCAAAGTTGTACCTTTGGCCATGTGATCAGTGAAAGGACTTAGATTCACAGTGGTATTGGTATGTAGCCTCTGGCAGTGTAGAGCATGTCTCGCAAGAGAATGACTTCTACCCCTATGGCATTGGCAGAAGGTTAGATAAGGCTAAAAGTCTGAAATCTACCAAAATCTTTTAAATCAGAAATTGTATGTCTTATGTGCCATTTGGGCCGAAGTGTTATTGATGCATATCAAGTATTGAAATTGTTATGTCTCAATGATTGTATATCTTTGAATCAAATCGTTGATTGATATGGAAAGCTTGTCGCATGATTCACATATGCCTTTGTTGTTCCTTGATTCCTTTGCTTCTGCCATATTGAAGTACATATATGGCATAACGTTATATTGTATCTATTATTGATCTCACTAAGCGTCACCGCTTACCCCTCTCAGTGTTTACCAATTGCAGGTGATAAGCATCCAGTATAGTCATATACTGTTAGAAGATTTTGAATAGTTAAAAACTATTACTTTTGTATTTAGTACTCATGTATGTTTAAAACTTTAATATCCTTGGTAGTTATGTAATTTATAACACTTTGTAATAGTCTAAATATTTGGTTTGTATCCGGTCTATGTAATTAAATTATCAATGTAAAATATTGTTTTATAAATATGCATGTAGCATGTTTTGGAGTAACTTGGAGTGATAATAATGTATTTAGTATGAAAGTTTGGTCCTTTCAGGTATGCTGGGAATATATCGGGAAGTTTACGGACTTCTGGAGCATCCTTGATGTTTTACGCTTCTTGTTTCTCATCTACTGTGTAGGCTAGGAAGGCGTGGTACTTCTTGCGTAGATTGCTCCGAGCCTTTACCTAAGGGAGGATCTGAAGGATTGTGTCGGGTTGTCGTCATAATTGACGAGGGGCTCGCTACTTGGCAGATCTAGGGTAACAGATTTTTCGTAACTCATGATATTGGCATGGCGAAGGTTAACTAAAATATATCGGTGATCACGTCGAAGTTCCCTATTATATTAGATCAATTTGAAAGAATTGGTTGTTTTAGTATTAGAGTGCATACTACGTATATATCTTTAGTGCTTTTTGTTTTATTATTTGTTAATTCTACTGCGAATGTTTAGTTGAGTGTTTGTAGCTTTTATCTGAATATGTTTTTAATTTGGTGATTCGCGAATTCCTCTTCATACTGCTAACGCAAGGTATGCATGCATATGATTGACTGAGGAGAAACGTACCGGTCACCATGGTCGGATCATTCACGGTCTCCTCGTGCTTCATTGTTAGAGCTCTGCCCACATTTATGGCATTCCTTGCTTTCAGACACTCCCTCTTGAAATGCCCTGCTTCACCACATCTGTAGCAAATTCGGCTTACTCCGACATTTGTGGTTTGAGTGGTTTGTAGGGTCGGTGTCCTACAGAAACGGGCGGTATATCCATTTTTTTTGCAATTCTCGCAATGCGTCACTCGACAGGCTCCACGGTGATGATAGTTGCACTTGTTGCATTTAGGTAGGGTTCCAGCATATCGCTTTGCTGGTGTTGGAGTGGCCAGGATAGTGACAGGGTGGGCTGCCACTATTTGTTGTCTTTTGGAGGGTCCTTGAGTCGGACAACCCTTTCTCTTGGTCCAGAACTTTCTTTTCTTGATTAGTACTCCTTTATCTCCGTAGGAGTCCTTAGGTTCACGATTTGGGGAGTCCTTGCAGGAGCACACTCGCTGATGTCCTTGGTTGTCATTGCGATTGGAATTTTCGGCACCGTTCTTTTTTCCGATTGTATTGTTAGCGTTAAGTTGTGTCATGGCGTTCTTTTTTCCGATTGTATTGTTAGCGTTAAGTTGTGTCATGGCGGCTGTCATAGCGACTGTTGCAGCGGCTGCTACATCGGCTTGGAATGTGACGAGGTCCATTTGCAGAACGGGTGTTGTGCCGGTGTGCTGGTTACTTCCGTGTGATGGCATGATTATTACTGTGTGGTATAAAACGAGTTCGTAAGTAACTATGGTCGTTGCTAGTTGTATTATATCTATTTATATACACATATAAATTTCATGTTTTACTGTACGATTCTCAATGTTTTGGCCAACATCCCTGTGATGTTTTTATGATAGTGAGTCGGAGTAGGTATGGTATAAATGTTAAGTTTAACAAAATAGAATATAGGTGTCACAATTCTCAAGTTGGTCGGGTTTCATGGGTTTTGGGAGGGCGTATCTTGCTTGATTTACTACTAATAGTTGTGATGAAAGATGTAATAAGTCTATCACCTAGTGTGAGTAGTATAGTCACTAACTCACTAGACTATACTAGTCTATCATATATCAAAATGATACACAAGTTGTCCTGCCACCTCGCACGTCTTGCGAGTGGCTTCCATCGTTCCTAGTTCTGTTATGATTATTCTAGTTTCAGCTGCAAGTACTTTTCGTCTTATGGCAGTTATCTTCTCTTCTATTCATTTGTTGGCTATTGTGTTAGGGTAGTAGGGGTTTTCATTGGTGAAATCCGGTCATGCTTTCTCTGCGAGAATGGAGGTATCTAAAGAATCTACGAGATTAATGGAAGCACTTCTAATGAATATTTTTATGGCATGATCCTTACCGGGTCCTCCTATAATCACGTAGTGTATACAGGTTGTATATAATTAAGATCAGATAGACCTTCGAATAAGTGATCCTACTCTAAACCCACAACCAAACAAAGAACATGATTTAAAGTGGAATCACAAATTCTAAGTCTATGAAATCTTAATTATATATAACCTTAACGTATACACTAAGCAATTATAGACCTACCAGTAAGGGTATTTAGTTTTCACATGAATTATCTATAGCATCATAAAATACTCCTATAGTATTTTAAACTTATGTATGGTTCTAGTGTTTCTTGGTATGTAGTGTTGGAAAGTTTTAGACTCGTTGTTCATCAAGACAATTCCCAAACACATGTTGGTCGTATCTCAAATAAATATAGTTGATCAGGCTATATTTATCCCAAATATGATTACATAACTGTCTAGGCTTAACCGCAGTGTTCAACTTATCTAAATACCTTTTATTTGTTACTCATTATGACACTGTTCCTAGTATGTATGCATATACATATACTTTTATAAAATTACTTATAATATTCCAATGTATATTTGTATGAAAATGTTATTTCATATAGTTTTAGTCCCATTGTATTTATAGTTTGTATAGCTTATGTGGTTTGATATACTTAGTTCACTATAAACAATGCTCTGATACCAATCTGTCACACCACCAAAGCAGGATGGCGTAAACGTCCGGGGGTGGATGACTATCATGTATTGTATCATAACAGTTGAATAATAGTAAAGAAAGCAAACATGACCATCATATATATAATTGAAAAAG